>NC_133000.1:17961363-18264393 GCF_048564905.1 Vicugna pacos | reverse complement strand
GCAAGTTTGTTGTTTGGTTAGCTCTGTGATGTAAATATGGTCTACCATATGTTGTCTGTAAGAAAAAAAAAATCATGAAACATTTTGGCAGATGGACCAACCAAAATTACAACCAATGCAAAAACTGGAAGATGTAAACAATTACACGCTATTGCTATATTTATAAGTTTGAGTGTTAAAGATTTTGTAAATCTCAAAATTAATATTGTGTAAGACATGATTTCTGCCTTCTTGGAGTTGGAAAGACAAAAACCACTATACACAAAACAGGAGCAAATGAGATTCAAGTCCGTAATAAATGATAGCCTGCCAGTGCTGTGAATTTCAGAAAAGAAAGTGTGAAGTGTCAGCTGAGGTTCACTGAAACAGTTGTGACTACTTATGACATACACAAGACATCTTCTGTAGTTGCAGGACCAGCTCTGCCTCCTAATTATAAAAGCAGTAGTTCAGAGTCGTCAGACAGCGATGAGGACAGCAGTTCTTTGTATGATGAAGGAAATCAAGAATCTGAAGAAGATGACAGTGGTCCCACTGCAAGGTCAGTCACTTATTACGTTAAATGATAGACCAAGCTTCAAACCATATACATTGGCTGGAACAGATAGCTACAAAGGGGATATCGTATCTGCATTTGTGTAGCACAGGAAGAAGTCACTTCATACGGCATTTCCTCATGAACTACACCTGTTACAATGAAATTTGTTCTAGTAGTCTATAGCTAGCTCCCCAGATATCTAGAATTTCAATAAAACTCTAACATAAAGGATTTTTCCTTAAGGTATTAGTGAAGTGATTAAATTATTCTAAATAAGCCAGATGATTACTTTTAAAAATTATGCATGCAGTGTACGTTTTTGTTTAAGCAAATGAATGATTTCCCTCTGACCTAGCCATACTCAGCGCAGGTCCATGTAAATAAGAAGTTGAATCTTTGTTTATTATTGGTTAGCAAGGTTTTTTAAATGTATTTTAATAATTATGATACAGAAATAGCAACTGAAAACCCTTCTTTAAGTGAAATTAAAAGCCAAAGTCATAAACGTTTTGCTGAGAAGTATCTAGCAAATAGACTATTTGAAACTTCATTGAGTAGAATCTTTAACACCACAGAAAATGTATAAAACTGATACATTACTTCTGTAAAGAAGTAACCATCCTCTATTTTAGGCCACAGATAAATTCCAGGAAAAGATTAGTATAAGACCTGTGGTAGATTTTTTTTCTTACTTGGCAAGATTAATTTATTGTTTCATTGTTTATACAACTAGTTGAGTTACTGTTCCTTTAAAAATTAAAATTTCTCTATGAAAACAATTCTGACATACATGCATAAAATTATACTGTGTTTTCAGAAAACAGAGAAGAAATCAAGATGACGATGATGATGATGATGATGATGAAGGGTTTTTTGGACCAGCCCTGCCACCTGGATTTAAAAAGCAGGATGATTCTCCTCCAAGGTGATAATGTGTAATATTTCAGGCCAGTTTTTTTTCTAAATATGTCAACTAGTGTCTGTTAATTCATTAAAGAGTTATCTGAAATTATTTTTAACTTATATATTTATAGAATGTTTGAAATAAATTTGATATAAAAATATTTATAATTTCTTAATTTCTATAAGGAAAGTAATTGTTTACATGTTTATGGCACTTTTATAATTTATTAAAAAAACTTCCCTATCTCTTATTTGATACTCACAAGAGTGTTCTGTGGTAGGCTGGGCAAAACATTATCCTTCTTACCCCTTTTTTTAAACAGATAAGGTTGTGCACGTAGTAAGTGTCAGACCTGGTGCTAGAATTCTGGTATCTGACTTCTAATTCAGATGTTTTCTTAATTATTTATTGAAAGATTAAACAGATAGCTATGTGCCAGATTAGATAGTTAACTTCACCAAACCTCCAGTTTGTCATCTTAAACCAGGATAGCAACACGTACCTTACAGAATTGTGGTAATTGAGAATTCATATTTATACACATGTATATACATGTGTGATTCTTATATGGTGCCTGGCACAGAGTAAACATACAGTAAATATTGATTCCTATCTTCTGGGAATTATAAAATTTTTAAATGCTGAATATGATATTGCACACCAAATTGTTTTATAGGTCGTAACACTGTATCCCAATATACAAGAACAAGTGGAAAAGGCTGTTGCACATTTTATATTCAGAGGTTATAGTCACGCTAGTCAGCTTCTAATTTCATATAACTTTGTTCTCTTAGAAATAAGAGGGATGGACAATCCACTACCTGTTTTACGTGGCCCACTAGCTAAGAGTGATCTTGAAGGTGTCATTAAAATACAAAGACAGCTCTGTGACAGAGACCCAAATATGGCCCTCAGAGACTAAAATTTAATATGGCCCTCAGAGACTAAAATTTCCTATCTGGCTTCTTATAGGAAATTTGCTGACTGCTGGGATATAACATTTCTTCCAAGAAAATACATTATTAAATGCATAGCAGTTTCTTTCTTGAGAATTATATTTTGGCAGCAATAAAATATATGTTTGAAATAAATAGGTGGTAGAATATATTGGAGGGAAAACCTTACATATCTCCATAGCATGCCACGGTTATGTTCCTGTACTGTATTTTCAGATTTTATGTATTACTAATTTTATCCTCACAGATTCCCTGAGGCCAGAAAATGGAGCTGTAATTGCATTTGTAGATCTGCTAGAAACTGTACTCAGAAAAAACTCATACAGTACTTCCTTATACTTAAAAAATGATAACTAATTTGCTCTTTCTAACAATGCCACATTTCTGCATTTTTCATTTGCAAAATTGTTTTGGTTCAAAGCAGTTTTATGAGCAAAGGCAAGAAGTAATTGGCCGGAATCAGACCCTGTGACTCTTAGTACTGTTTTCGCCCTACCAGGAAGCATGTCTGTAAGACTCTAAATGAACACAGCGCAATCTGGAAAATTCAGCTTAAGACTTCAGTGCCGTCTTAGTTGGTAATACTGGCCCAGGGACATCTCTAGAGAAAAAACAAAGGAAGACAGGAGAAACTTTATGAAAGAGAGTAGAAAGTATCATTCCTCTTTTATTTTTTCCATACATAAAGTAAAGCTTTCTCTTTTTTAGACCCAGAATTTAGGCAGTTTTCCCTTCTGAATAGATGTCAGTTCCCTCAGAATGTGGCAGTGGGGCAGCTTGAAAGAAAGTGAACTTTGGCATCAGATAGACCAGGATTCAAACTCCAGCTCTGTCACTTACTAGTTTGTGTTATTCTTGGGCATTATTTTGCTCCCACAGAAAATGGAGTGACTTACCAACCAGGGTTTTTTAAGGAAAGAGAAAAGTGCACTGATTGAAATATCCTTCACATATTACCTTTTCCTTATCTGTGGATCTCAAATTAGCTATTTTCGTTCTTACACATTTCCATGTCATTGTCGGATTCTTTGTGAGGACAGTGTTTAGATTTTTTTACTGCCTTGGCGCATGTAACCATAAACGTCTATGTATGTCTTTAGGGCTCAATTTATACCAAAGTAGTTCTGACTGTAATTATAATGCCCCTAAGTGTCACTGGACAGTAAATAGCAACACTGAAAGCCATGGGACAAAATAGAAAAAGACCTTCACAAGCTTTAGTCCATAATAAGGACTTTTTTTTTTTTTACATTTTTTATTGATTCATAATCATTTTACAGTGTTGTGTCAAATTCCAGTGTTCAGCACAATTTTTCAGTCATTCATGGACATAGGACTTTTTTTAATTATGATTTTTATTTAAGATAATTCTTTTAAGAAGTAGGAACACACCACTGCCAGAGATTGAGAATTATAGGTTTAGTATCTAATCATTGACTAACAAGTAGAAAGCTAAAATGCAAAAATTAGATTTTTTATGATAATAAGTGAAAAAATATTAGGTTTAGAGTAATAATAATAGTATTGAATAAAATTCTCATTTTCAACAATTGTATTTTCTGGATTTTTATTGTTTGTGTGAGGTTTTATTCTGAAAGCTGACTTTTTAGTCAGGGAGAATGATAAAGGTTCATTTTATTTTTCAGGCCCATAATAGGTCCTGCATTACCACCTGGTTTTATTAAATCTACACAGAAAAGTGACAAAGGCAAAGGTGATCCAGGACACGTGTCATCATATTTCAACTCTGAGGTTTGGAAATTTTTCTATTAAAGAATGAGTTGTAGCGAACTCAAGACTTTACATAGTAGTGACTATAATCATTTGACTCAAATGTAATGAAAGATACGTCATATTCAGATTAATTTCAGATTGTAGCATAGGTAGGTGAAATCAAAAGGTGTCATAGACCTGAGATTCTGTTTGAAAAATACCATCTCAGTGTTGACAGGGCATTACCTATGCATGGTTCTCATCCTTGAAGAGAAGCTTTAAAATGCTAGAAAATAGAGCATAATGAAAAGTTGAAGGAATTTTTGTGATTTGACTCAGAAGAGAGAAAGCTGAGGAATTTTTTAATAATGATCTTTATCTCCTACCCGGCTTTGGTACCTGTGTATAGGAAGGTCACTGCCGGATACATGATTTTTGGAAAAGAGAGATGGCATGATTTTGGAGTCAAGGAGGAAGTCTGCTGTCTTGTTAGAGGCCTGGTCCTTAACAATAGCTGAGATTTGCATTTGCCTTTGTTTTTCTGTTACCTCTTCTCAACACAGCAGCTAGAGTGGCCCAGGTGAAATAGTCAGATCGTGTCACTCACACTCAGAACTGTCTTGTTTCTCCTCTCTCTGCGTAACAGCCAGCGTCCTTACAGGGCCTTCTGCAATCTGACCTCCATTAACTCCTTGATTTCCTCTCTTACTTTGATCTAACTACCCTGGGCTCCTTGCTGCACCTCCTTAAATATGCCTGGCAGGCTTCTACCCCAAGCCTTCATACCCGTGTCTCTCCAAAATGGCCCTCCCCTAGATATTTACGTGGCTTGCTTCCCATCAGCTAGAGTGCTTTTAGCTGCTAATGACAGAAAGTCCAACTCACAATGAAACTTTGTCTTAACCTCCTTAGTTAGCAAATGGGTTGTTTATAGAACTTTCTGGGTGGTCTATAATCTGTATTCCCAAAATAAGGAAAATATGTTTCATACATAAGAAGAGGTCTAGAGGTAGGGTCATTCCAGGCTTGGCCAATTCAGCAGTCCAGTGAGAGCACCCAGGCCCCAGGTTTTTATGCCTTCTCTGACATCCACAATATGTTTATTCCTCTTAGGCTGACCCCTTCGTTATACAAAAGCCTACCAGCATTGAGATTCACATGCAGATGGCAGTGTCCAAGGGTAGAAGGGGAATGGTCCTGTGCATCCTTTTTAGAGAGAGGAAAACCTTTCCAGGTTTCCTGTAGACCTCTCCTCATATTTCTTTGGCCAAAATTGAATCATAGGCCCACACCAAGCCAGTCAGTTGGGCAGGAGGAATGAGACCAAAGTGATTGACTTAGAATTATCAGCATTTCCCCCAGAATTAGAGAAGGTCCCAGTTTCCTCAGAAGAACATGATTCTGAAAAGAATGTGCAAAACACAGGGTTACCTTAGCAGCAGAGTGGTTATTGGTTGGAGCTATTATAATCCCCAACTGAAAGACAAAACCAAGCCTAGAAAGGTTGAATAACGTGGTTGAGGTCACAGGGCTGATAATGACAGCAAATTGCAGCCTTGAAACTACATCTGTCTAACTCTCCAGTCCAAACTGTAAACCAGTAAAGTTCATAATTTCTCTTTATTTCTGGATAAAATAACCGAACCTTTAAAAAAAAAGAAGCAAAATCCTCACCTTTTAAAAAAAAAAAATACTCATCCAGGACACCAAAATGATTTGATACCTAGATTGGATTTGGGTTTATGATTCCGAGTTCTCGTTTTCAGTTTACTGTGTTGGGTTTGATTTTATCTGTTCCTTCATCTACCCATTTAATTTATGTCTCCCACTGTTCTAAGTGATTTTTATTTCAAAAATTTCAGGCATTTGCCTTTATAAAACCATCTCTTATTAGATGGAAGTATGAATATCATTAGCTTATTACCCCATCATCCTAAACTTCAATACTATATTGATGTCATGTCTCTTATAGTATTAAAAGTTTTGTGTATTTTTTTTTTGAGAGGGAGGTAATTGGGTTGGTTTATTTATTTTTGGAGGACGTACTAGGGATTGAACCCAGAACCTTGTGCATGCTAAGCGTGTGCTCTACCACTTGAGCTATACCCTCCCCCAGTGTATCTCTTTTTTTTTTTTGATTGAGGTATAGTCGATTTATAATGTGTTAATATTTCTGGTGTACAGCATAATGATTCATTTACACACATACATATTCCTTTTCATATTCTTTTTCATTATAGGCTATTATAAACTTTTTTTTCCTTGAAGTTTTATTGAGATATAATTGACATACAATACTGTGTACACTTTTTTTTCATTGGGGGTGGGCGGTAGTTAGGTTTTACTTATTCATTTATTTATTTATTTATGGAAGTGCTGGGAATTGAACCCAGGACCTTGTGCTTGCTAGGCACGTACTCTACTACTGAGCTATACCCTCCTGCTCACAAGGTATCAAATACAGTTCTCTGTGCTATACAGTAGGACGTTGTTTGGGTGTATCTTTTATAGCTATTTGTTTTATATCACCAAGTATTATATTTGTAGGGGACTATAAATATGTTTGAGATAATGTCTTTGCTGAGAGCTTACTATTGTAAAGGTAAGCTATAAACATTTAAAGTTAAATCGTTGGCAGTTGAAATAAAGAAAATAGAGGGACTGCTATAGTACAAGTAGAAAAAATACTGGCCTTGATCTTAGAATATGAGTCTTGGATACTAGTTTTATAACCTCAAAGAAGCTGTTTAACCTTTCAAAATATGCTTCTCTAAACCTAGGTTTCCCCAAAAAGGAAACAGGAATAATAATGCCATTTCACAGTTTTGTTATGAAGTTCAAATGAAACACTGTATACCAAAATCCATAGTTACTAAGGGGTGTGTGAGAGAGTAAGGGTAAGCCACAAGACTGTAATTATCTAGTTATTTGCACCAAAAGCAGTTGCTATCCGGGTTTGGAGAAGAAACTATGGATAGAAAGTTACCACTGAGTGGTTAGCAGGGAAAACAAACAACACAAATGAACACCTAATCCTGGTAGTTTGAAAAAATAAGAGGAGGAAGCTGCCTGTCAGAGCTGGAGAACAAACGTCTTATTGTTCTTTATCTTTCTCTCTCTCCTGCTTGAGGACAAGAACTATTTTAATCCCTACTGTGTATAGCATCTAACACAGAGTCTTACATGAAAACCCTTTATTAAAATGATTTACTACGAACTAATTGAATTCAATTATTGGAATACTAGTATGTCTTTGGGGGTAGAAGAGGGGTACTTTGGGAACCAAATTAACTCATTCAGCCCAGCATTTTGTGAGGTATTGCACAACATTTCCATTTCAGTGGACTATACTAAACCATGAAGGCTGACACAGCTTCCCAGAATGTCTTACTTGTGTGCATCTTACAGCAGGAATGAAAATGGTTTCAACTTGTGTCATTTCTGATCACTTGTTACTAATTTCCTGGAATATTAACGTTGAGAGGAATTGTGAGGCCACATCTGTGTCCATCAGGAAGAGAGCTGAAATAAGTCACCGAGGTCTGCCATAGACATAGGAGAGGAGATGGGACAATCCACATGCCCTGGATTTGTCATCTCTGTACCTGCACTTGAGGAAAGCCCAGAAAAAGTGCTCACTGCTCAGTGATTAGCCAGCAACGCAGTGTTCACTTTTTTCTTTTGTAATTTTAGGATCATTTTCTATAACCTGTAGCTCCAGTCGATTTAAAAGTAACGTCTTATTTCAGAAGGAAACAGATAGCAGTGAAGAGGAGGACATCATTGGACCGATGCCTGCCAAAGGACCAGTTAACTATAGTGTAACCACAGAGTTTGAAAAAAGAGCCCAGAGAATGAAAGAAAAACTGGCTAAAGGAGATGACGTAAGTCTTAAATATACAATACACTTTACTCTGAGAAATCGGCTAAATAGATTAAAAATCTAAATTTGAAAAATGGACTTTAAAAAAACATGTGTATGTACATTTGTAGGTATATGTATGTATATAAAAATTTAGGATCTAGGTAACTCAGAAGCTATAAAAGGAAAAAACTGGCAAATTTGCCTACTTAAAAATTTCTGTATGGCAAAAGATAACGTGAAGTCTAGGGAATAGTAAATTAGATGAAAATATTTATAACATGACCACAAACATCAATCATCTATTAAATTCTTTCTCTTAAAGTCTGTTAATTAATTTTCAAGCCTCAATTGAGAAACAGTCACTTGTACAGTATTCTACATACATACAACATTTTCCAGGCTACTTTTTTTTAATTTAATTTTTTATTTCTCTTAAAGGATTCATCTAAACCAATTACCAGAGAGTCTTGGATGACAGAACTTCCTCCAGAAATGAAAGACTTTGGTCTTGGGCCCAGAACTTTCAAGAGAAGAGCAGATGACAAGTCTGCAGATCGCTCAGTCTGGACAGATACGCCAGCCGACAGGGAAAGAAAAGCTAAGGTGAGAGGGTCTGTTTGTTCCTGTATTTCTGTCCAGGTTGGCTCTATTTTGAAAACAATATAAGGCAGAATTAGGTAAGTGTACTATTTTTTAAATTATAATTTCAAAGGGAAAAGATTTCCCCTGAAGAAAAGTTCTAAGAAAAGAAAGTGACACCAGTTACTTCCTGAGTATTTGCTTACTATTTCCCAATAAATTATCCCATTTAAATCTGAGAAGAACCTGGAGACATAGATTCATTGACCTCATTTTATAAAGGAAACTGTCCTCTATGAGGTCAATTTTTCTGGAATTAAATGTGGTAAGTGGTGAACAGTAATCCCATTATAGACTTTTCTGACTCCAAATCCCCTTCTTTATACAGCATACTATCTCCATGAAAGTTTATCTTTTAAAGTATTTTGAAAAAAGCCAAAGCCACGATTAAGGTAGCAAGTTAAGTGATACGTAGGGACTCTCTCTGAAAATGACAGTAGCTCGAGAGCACTAAACTCCATGGTCCCACCAAGATAGGCAAAAAGCACTTTCATTAATACATTGAATAATTTACCCAAAAAATACCCCCGAAAGTATGCATAAAATACATTACTGTTAGATTTTCTTTTTTTTTTTTTTGCATCTTTCCATTTATTATAAAATATTCCATTGTAAATTACAAATCCAACCAGTGTCCTCAGGACTGCTCCTTAAATTTACTCCATTTGAAGGTTTCAGTTTCCTTAAACTGTCCCTTTGAAATCTTAAATGCTTGACTAATTGGCACCTTATGATTATAGCTGTGTCAGTTTTGATTTAAACAGTTTCACACTTAATTCATTCCTCTAACTCTGTTTATCTTGTTCATGAGTACCTAGAATCATGAGGAGTTCTGTTTTCATTCTGTGACTCAAAATTGAATATCTCCTCTGCCAGGCATTCCATTTGGTTACAGGTAATAGAAAAAAGCCCTGAAGGGTACTTTCATTTTAGTGAAGAATTGATTGTGAAATAGACGATGTTGTTCTTAAAACATGGAAGGTATGTGGAAATCTCCACGTTTTAGCACTGTACCTTGAATAGATGGCAAAATCATAAATTCTCTTTTGCCCTGAGGATTCAAGGAAATCCAAGAGTTGTAATAGAAAGATAAGGTGAACCAACACACCTGAGGGCAAATAGGTAACAAAAGATGTGGTATAGAAGTGAGCCACACACCCTGAATGACTAGTGTTGAAATGCCTGTCTACTCTTTCTTAATTGGTCTTTTATAAAAGTAACATATTGGCGCTTTTATTGTTTAGCCTTTAAGATCATCTCCAAAAAGACAACTTCTTTCCTTTGCTTACATGAACTTTTTATTTGTGCCTACATTAATTCATGCTTTTTTCAGTCCTCGTGTTCCTCATTGTAGGTGAATAGACATCTAGCCGAAAGCCAGATAGGCAAGAATTGTTCTTCAAAGGAAAATACGACAGAAAAATGAAATAAACAGAAGCTAGTCAGTACAATTTGAACTTCAGTGATTTTAGGCCTTCTGACTGAGTTCTTTAGATCTCGTCGTTTATTTCAGGGCTGGAAGTATTTTGTTCTGTATTTATAGCAGACTCAACAAGGGATTATCGTACCCCTTAAATTTATGTGGTGCTGTATTATGGCATATACTCACAGGCTTATATTTGTTGTACAAATGATACAGCATCACAGAGCTATCCTATATGAAGTTCATGACTAATTTTTGATATTTGTAACAGATCTTGTCAGATTTCCTTTTTTTTTTCCCTCCAAATTTCCTTTTTGTAGGTTTTCTCCACCACTTCATCTTACTTTTTTATATTTGATTTCCCAGTATTCATCTCCCATTAGAACCACTACTGTTTTCACATTCACTTAGCCAAATGGCCTAAGTGAAGTAAGATTGCTCTTTAGGAAGAAATGGAAGTGTTATGCACAGATTAACTGAATAAGACCTGTTATGTTCTCACCTCCCCGTCTTGAGTAGATGGACTAATTCTTAACTGGTCAGGTTTTCACCTCCATCTTAGCAGAGCATCATTTATCTCTTAATATTTACAAGTAAAAGAATCTGTTTCTGAGAAAAAATTTAGGGAAAAATAAGAAATGAGCTATTCCTATGTTTTTTAACATACTTTATTAAATACAGTGTTGTTTCAGCCCATTATTAAGATAAAGATTATATGGGGGCCTCCTTGGCTTTCTTGAGCAAATAGCAACAGTAATAATACTGTTTTGAGGACAGTAAGTATGAATACTATTAAATGCTTTGAGAAAAATGGTTTTCAATTGTTTTTATGCGGGCCTTCTTCATTCCTGGTTGGTACTATATTCTCCAGAATTTTGTTTTCCTAATTAAAATTTATTGGAAATGTACCTTAGTATTTCATTTGTGTGTGTGTGCTATGGTACATGGTGTTTCTTTTTAAATTTCAGATTCTAGTTGTTCATTGCTGGTATATTTTGTATGTTAACCTGGTATCCTGCAGCTGTGCTATATACTTGCTTACTAATGTCCGTAAGAGTTTTTAATAGATTCTTTGGAGTGTTCTACATAGACAGTCATGTCATCTATGTTATTCATTCAGATAGTTTTTCTTTTATTTTTTATTTTTTCTATGCCCCCTTTATTTCTTTTTGTTTTTTTTTTCCTTTTAGAGTGCTTCTCCTAGTTTTTGAAAACAGATAACATAAAATCTCTTAAGCCTTATTTTTTTTCTTTCTTTCTTTTTTTTGTTTTTGTTTTGTTTTTTATTTCGGGGATGAAGGTAATTAGGTTTATTTATTCACTTATTTATTTTAGTGGAGGTACTTGGGATGGAACCTAGGACCTCATGCATGCAGAGCGTGCGCTCTACCACTGAGCTATACCCTCCCCGTCTTAAGCCTTATTTTTCTTCTGCATTTCATCTTGTTTGTCAGACTCATCTCTGAATTTGATAAAACCCCAATTGGCTGTTGGATAGGGGTGGGTTTTCTTTTCTTGTTTTCAGGAAAATCTTAGAGTAGGACACTAACAGATCCTTTATCAAGTATATTAACTTAACATTTCTAGTGAGAAGAGATTCAACAGGCCTGGCTTAGTTTAGTCTCTTATTACTCAATCTGAGTAAAAATAATTGTATGTCTTTTTTGTTTGCTCTTAATTATATGGTTCAGTAATGTGTTATCTGTGTTCATTCCTCAGGAGACACAAGAAGCAAAAAAATCATTCAATAAGAAGGATGAAGAACATGTATTGTCAGAAAGGGAAAAGAGATTGGCCGAGCAGGTGTCCTCCTACAATGTAAGTCAGAGAATGAAATATATGACCTTCCTTTTTTTTTTCTATCTGCTAATGCTCTTCTAATTTTTTCTTCTTTTCTTGCTTCTCTCTCTTTTTTTTTTTGAATGTCTTCCTTTTCATCTCAGTCTTTTTCTATACATCTGTTCTGAAAAATACTCAACTGTATTATGTGTGTGTGTATAAAATCCCTTTGTGTAGGGTTTTTTAATGTATCTCATGTAATATTTTCAGTTCGTTTTTTACTTCAGTCATATATCAGAAATCTAATTCCTAGAGATGGGTAGCATATGATCAGAAAGTAAGAGCCCTACTAACTCTTAGAGAGCCTCAGTACATACATTTTAAAATTTTAAGCCGATTTGGAATGTTTGATGTAAAGATTTAAATATGGGAGAAAATATAAAAATACGTAAAAATACTAAAAGACCAAACAACTAGAATCAGTATGAATTTTCAAAAGCTTTTGAAAAACTATCCCATTCAAAATAAATTGCTCTGTCTTGTACAAATTGGTATAAAACACACACATTTTTGTTAAATGATTAAATTAGGTAAATCAGCACATTGGTCATTTGGTAAATTGATCTCTACCTGAACTGGAGTTTGGTGCGATTTTTACTGAACTGACTGCTTCTAGGTGTTTTATTACTTATTTATAGTCAAGCATTCGTTTGGTCTTCTGGGTTACAATGTGCAAATTATGCTAAGCCAGACAGACAGAAAACTTGAAACAAACTAGTATAACAGCTCATTTCTTTTATCATAATAAATTTGAGCACTTGAATTATTTGAATTGACTATAGTAGTCCAGTGGTTTAATTTATTCCTCCGTTTTTATTGATGTTTTATTTACTAACATAGAGGATCAGTCCGTTGAAACCTACCATCTTTATTTCTCCATTTGTGTTTGCTTTTTGTTACCTTCTGCACGATTTTGCTCATCAGTGCAGGTCATTTTCCTCAGCAGCGGCTCTGGGTAAATAAAGCAGAGCTTCTACAGCTTCCCTCTTTCTCATGTCTGCACGCAGCCCCTCCAAACTTTGCTGTTTCCTCCAGCTCTTTCCTATATCCTCAGTCCTTCCCCTTGCAACGCTTGATAGCCTGTCTGCCTTCATCCTTATCATCTCACTCATGAGTTATTATCTCATTTGTGGAAAAAGAGAGGAAGAATGTGGAGAAATGATGTTGAAAGTTCAAGTTTTCATAGTATAGATTTACATTTATTCATTCACAAATACTTGTATTTATACTTCTCCATCCTAAAATTAACCCTACTCCACTTCTCCTTTGTGTTGTCACCTAACTACCAGAAAGAACACTCTTACAGGTCATCTGTATGAGGACCTGGGTGGCTTTAAAAGCATAGGTTTCTGAGACCCATGGTTGGCAATTTTGATTCACTAAAATCTATCATGGGGTTCAGGAATCTGTTTTTGTTTCAACTGGTCAACTGGTCAAGAGACCAGTACTTTTATTCAGTATTCCCTCAAAGAAACCTACTTGACCTTGAAAAATGTTCATTATACGTTTCAATAGTTACCAGCGATGAAATTTATAGCATATTGAATTGCTCTCTTAAATGTTTCAAATGGAATCAAAATGCCATAGCAATTTAATATTTACTATTATCCATTAAAAAAATATATGAACAAGTACTTCCTTAACAGTTGGAAATTTTATTTCATCCTTTTTCTCCTTGAATACATAATTTCATTTCTCTTCTGCCACAGAATTTTATCTTAATGGGCTTCATTTTTACGCTTGAAAGTCTTATATGATTATATTGATAAGCCATATTTCACTTCAACAAAAATATACACATAAATTGAAATGAAAAGATTTTTTTTTTCAATTTCCTGTGCCTAACTCTTTAAATGTCTATACTTTTCTTTCCTTTTGGATGAAGGTGTAATTTCAGTTGATCAAAATAATTTAAATGTATTACAAATTTTGATAAACAGTTATTAAACATAGAAAGTAAAGTGTGAACTTATCTTAATGAAAGACTTTTTTCCAGTTAGTTCCTGGTCTTTGAATGAACATTGCTTACTTAATGCTAGAATAAGAGAGGTTTCAACATTAAATGTGTTCTTTTGTTTGTCTCTATAGTTAAGAGTTTTATAATTAAGAGGGGAGGGTATAGCTCAAAGTGTTAGAGCGCACGCT
Organism: Vicugna pacos; assembly: GCF_048564905.1. NCBI lineage: Eukaryota > Metazoa > Chordata > Mammalia > Artiodactyla > Camelidae > Vicugna > Vicugna pacos. The sequence continues at coordinate 18,250,371 of NC_133000.1, read as the reverse complement.
TAGCATGCAGTAGGTCCTGGGTTCAATCCCCAGTACCTCCTCTAAAAATAAATAAACCTAATTACCGCCCCCAACCAAAAAAAAAAAAAAAAACCTAAAAAAAAAAATTAAAACAAAAATACACAGAAATATACACAAAATGTTATGGTAGCTCACAGAGAAAAAAACGTGACAATGAGTGTGTATATGTCCATGTATGACTGAAAAATTGTGCTGAACACTGGAATTTGACACAACATTGTAAAATGATTATAAAGCAATAAAAAACAAAAAAAACAAAAATACACAAATAGTCAAGTAAAAAATGATAAATCTAAAAAAAAGAGTTTTATAATTAAGAGTTAAGAAACCATGTTCACATAAAGAAGTGGATGAGAATTGAACAGAGTTTGCTATAGTGCTGTCATTCAATTCTTTAGACAATTTCTGAGTTATTTTCTTAAACCTCATAATGCTCTATTAACAAAAATTATTATAAGTGATCTCTCAACTGGGGCTCAAGCTGGCAGCATCACCAGCCCACTGGGTACTGAGGGCCGGGGGGTGAACAGGGCGAAGGAGGGATGTAGTACCCTGACTCTTCAGCCCCTGAACAGGGCTTATTTACTCATTTGTACTTTTCCAAATCTGTGTAATAGGAATAATAACATTTAATTTACAGACATGTTGTGAGGATTACAGTATAGTAAATGCTCAGTAAATTGAGAGCTGAGGAGGTTGTGTGTGTGTGTGTGTATGTGTGTGTGAGGGCGGTGGTAATTAGGTTTATATATTTATTTATTTTTAATGGAGGTACTGGGGATTGAACCCAGGACCTCATGCATGCTAGGCGTACCCTCTACCATTGAGCTATACCCTCCATGGTGAATTAAACACTTAGCATTTATTGAATAATTATTATATATCCCAACACTGTACTAAATCCTTTGTATTCATTAGATATTAGATCATTAACTCCTATCTCACCCAAATATTTGGACATTACTGTTATGATTTATTATTTTACATCTGAGAAATTGAGGCTTAAATTACTTGCCTAATAAGATCACCAGTGTTGAAAATAGCAGAACCATCATTGCTACGTAGATTTTTCTGAATTAGAACTTAAGTTCTTAACTGTTTCTCCATGCTGTATATATTGATAGCCTATTTTTTTTCAATATTTGATTTTTTACCTCAAATTTCATTAAAAATAAAGAATTAGAAAGCACTTGATATGCGAATCAATTCATTTCCTAAAGACTTTATCAAAATTTATGAAATGACCAATTTATAAATTAAATGAGAGGGGTTAGGAAAATGGAAAGAGTGCTAATTTAAATAAATATTTACTAATACTGCATCCAGATTGAGCTCAATTTATAGGAAATAACTACCACATAACCTAGCTGACAAAGTCAGATCTGATTGTCATTCTGGGCATATTTCTGACCTCCTTTCTGTCAGAAAATCTGACTTCATTTTTCCCTTCAAACAGATGTGATTATGACCATTCCTATGACACTTCTGAATTGTGAAGTAGGTGGGCAGGTACCATGAGTTTGTCTTCTGGAAAGAAGATGCTGCCACCTTGAATATTTCTTTTTTTTTTTTTAATTGAAATATAGTCAGTTTACAACATTGTGTCAATTTCTGGTGTACAGCACAATGCTTCAGTCATACATGAATATACATATATTCATTTTCATATTTTTCACTATAAGCTACTCTAAGATATCGAATATAGTTCCCTGTGCTATACAGTATAAACTTGTTTATCTGTTTTATATATACCAGTCAGTATCTGCAAATCTCGAACTCCCAATTTATCCCTTCCCACCCTTTTCCCCAGTAACCATAATTTGTTTTCTAGGTCTGTGAGTCTGTTTCTGTTTTGTAAATAAGTTCGTTTGTCCTTTTTTTTTTTTTTTTCAGATTCCACATGTGAGTGATATCATATGATATTTTTTCTTTTTCTGTCTTCACTTAGAATGACATTCTCCAGGGCCATCCATGTTGCTGCAAGTGTCATTATTTTATTATTTTTTATGGCTGAGTAGTATTCCATTGTATAAATATACCACAACTTCTTTATTCAGTCATCTGTCAATGGACATTTAGTTCACCTTCAACATTGCTTACCAATTATATTGCTTTCACTGAGCTCCTTCACATCTTTGCTCTTTACTATAGTCTTTGCCAGGAGGCTGGGCCTGGAAGAGAGGTGATTGTTAAGCAGGAATTGCCCTTTCTTTCCTTGCCCCATCTAGCAGCGAATCTGATTTCACAACATTCCAACAAAAGCCAAAATACCCATTACAAAAGGACATCACACTCTTAAGAGAAATAAGTTTAAGACAGAAGGACACAAAGCCTCCTGGGTTTACAGTTTCTTGATTAGAAGTTTCATTTGTACCAGTATTTCAGATTTTTTTACTTGATGCTCTGGAGACTTGCTCTTCAAGACAGTATTCTACAATAAGATTCTGAAGGGCCTCTCCTTTGTTAAATGGGAAAGGGCTATCATGAAAGGGAAACATCCTTATGAGACACAGTATCAGACAAGTCAGTTTTAAGTAAGGCTATGTGAAAAAGTTGAGAATTGTGGGTGGATTAAACTTCCCTGTGCCTTCACCCCTCATGGAATGCACTCCATGTGGCCCCCAGGAATACATAGACTCCACTTTGAAGGCTGCTGGTCTGTACTAGCTGCACCTACTCCTGCACTGCTTCCCCAGTCCAGGGCCATCTGCCTTTTACTTTAACCAGTACTGAGTGGTCTGTAATGAACTTTTTTTATGAAACCAATTGTCTGTGCTCAGACCTCATCCTACTAGATATATTGGAAAATGTGAAACTAATATAATAGTGGAAATCAACCATACTTCAGTTTAAAAAAAGGAAGAAGAAAATGTGAGCACTTCCCCCACCGAGCACCTGCCCCAGCTGAAAAGAAAATGAGAAAGCAATCAGAAAGAAACACAAATTCTCTAGGCACACAGAGTGTGCCAGTGTACCCTGCATAGGCCCCGGACTTTGTCAGCAGTGGCCCGTTGTTTTGCTTCCGCTTCAGCCTGGCAGTGCCTGTCTCTTCTGTTCCAGCTGTTCAGGCTTCACAGACCAGGGCATCCATGGAGCTTTAACTGGGCTCCCAAGTGAAAAAGTAATTGCTCTTCCTTCTCACTGTGTTCTTGGTTCAGACTCTAATTTTGACTTCTCACACCATGCTTTTCCTTATGGTTATTTAAACATTTGTTTCCTGTCTTGCCCTTTCTTTATTGTGTGGCATGTAGTTTTAGATACCCACATTTTGGTTGAATTGAACTTGCCTCTGATACATATTTTCTTCAGAGATGCTATCTTGGATTTAGAAAAACCTAGGGGGTTGTAAATAGCCCTCCTTCATGTTCGCCATTGCTGCTTCATTATTTTGTTTCCTGATTACATTCTGCCAATGATCTATACACATTAAAGATTTTTATTTTTATTCTCTTGCTCTCCCCAGGAATCAAAAAGGTCAGAATCTCTTATGGACATTCATCATAAAAAATTAAAGAATAAGGCTGCTGAAGATAAAAACAGGCCCCAAGAAAGAATACCATTTGACCGTGATAAGGATCTCAAAGTTCATCGATTTGATGAAGCTCAGAAAAAAGCCCTGATAAAGAAATCTAGAGAACTAAACACCAGGTTTTCACATGGCAAAGGCAATATGTTTTTATAAGTAAGTATATTACAAGTATATTTTCATATTGATGAATTTGAGCTTTACTGAATACTCTGCTGTCTATAAATAATTGTGTATAAAAATTCATTTCTCTTTAGTAATAAAGTAGGTTATAAACCTGTAGATCTTTTTTTTCCTACGTAAACTATGATTTTTTTGAAAATTCAAACCTGTGGAATAAAAAATGTGGTACACAGGAAAAGTAGCCTTGTCCTCATAATAACTTAACAGGACATTACTATTCAAAATGCTAAAATGAAAGTTTTTTCATTTATGAGAAACAGCAAAGGAAAGTGTGGTTTGAAGCTTGGATAAATATGCATGCTTTATTTAAAAATGAGATTTGCTAGCAGTCTTTTTATGTTAAACAAGATCACAGTTTGAAGATGTTCATTGCTTTTGAAAGGTTCTCTGTAACTTAAGGTTCAGAACCATTACATCACTAATCTGTAGCCCAAATTGACATGGGTTTGTCATGTTGATTACATAAAAGCTACTTCCTAAAAAAAATTACTTCCTAAAATCTTTGTGATTTTTAATTGTATGAAACCTACATCAATATTAAAATGTGACTTTAAGGGAAAATACAGAGTTAGAAATATTTTCCAACTTACTGAATTTTCTTATTCTTACTTCAGGGGGATTTCCCTGTGCAGTGAAGAAGAGTTGAAGAATACTCTTTTTTTCTGTCTGTCCACCTTTATTCCTTGGTTTTGAAGTTCTTAAGATTAGAGGATTACTTTAGTCTTAAAAGCCACACAGACTTACTTTGTTCTGTGCGTCCTTTAAAGTCACATGGAAATGTAAAATCAGCGTGTCTTGTGTGGAATAGAATCTGTGTCTTCGGCTTCTGAGGAAGTGTGGGCTTTTCTTCAAATAACTATTTTGAGCATCCTCCCACCCCCCAACTCCCTAATTTTTGTGGTGTCTCCAAGATCTGATCTGGACCATCCACTGAGTATCCCACAGCTCGGATCCCCTTGTCAGATTTTACAAACCTGCCCAGAGTGAGTGTGTTGGGGTCCTTGCAGAAAATCCATGAATTAGAAATCATTTGCGCTTTCCCTCTAACCCACAGCCAATGAATGTATAAATTTACTTGAAAATAGAGAGTATGGAGGCTTTGTCCGTTTTGTTATCAGTTTGCTTATTTGGGCAATCAGGACTTTTTATTTGTGGTCTGGGATTTTTGGTTTGTTTGTTTTTAAGTCAGAAAGAGGGACCTCTGCATGATTCCATGTGCTAAGGAAAAACTATTTGCATTTTTCCAGCTTTATGAAGTATCTCTATGGAGGCAACCTGAGGAACAAGATATGCCGTTAGCCATTAGCAGTGTGAAGTCTAAGACTCAGTCTCTCAATCTCAGCCAAAGCTTTCTAAGTCTTTAAACTGCTCTGGGATGATCTGGCTTTGCCCATTTATCTTTAACAAATTTTAGCTAATTGATTGGGAACAGATCTTTTATATCTATCATGAATAGCTTTTTAGAAAAATCAAACTCATAATCCTTGAATACAAAAATGGAAATGGAAACTATAATCAAAACCACCCTGATGGATTATTATAAGTTTTTGATGCTTTAAGCACTGCCTCTTAAGATGTTAAACAGAAAATTCTGAATTCTGACTAGTTAAAGCCTAAATCCAAATTCTGTAAGTTATATTTTCTTACTAATTAATTCTGATTGATCTGCTAGTTCTGTGTTCTAATTTTGACGAAACACACAATTTTAATGGGAAAAGATTCTGAGTTCTAGTTCATTTAGACTTTATGAAAATTGAGTAAACTTTTCAGTCAAGTTATGGGACAGCTTTTTCTCCTGATCATAGAAGGACAATGATAATTTCCATAACAGTAATCTGCTCAAGGAGTGTTGCTATTAAAAAAATGAATTCTTCTCCTGAGCAAATTGAAAGAGCTTCTAGTGCAAGCAGAATTGAACAGAGCTACCTTCTGACTAAAGATGTCATTTTTAGTGAGTGATATTGTCCAAACACAAAACTTTGTACCAGAGCATCTATTACTTTCATTAATTTTGTTATAATTTTTTTCCCTGATGAAAGGAAGAAATGTTTTCTAGTCCCTCATCCTTATATACATTCCTAACATGTTTTTAGGGGGGAGTTTTGCTAGTTTCTAAAGTAAAAATGTCATCTTTGGATGCTTATTTTTGCTTTGCTTTTCTCATCTTGAGGGGAAAATAAGGATGTGTCTATAAAGGATATTTACCATTTCTTCCCTCACCCTTGGAATATCTGTGACCTCAGCAAAAGCAAGAAAAGTCTCTTCTGCCTAACACTTTCCATGAGTGCTACCTTACTGGTACCTCAGGTCTAGTGCTCTTTCATACACCCCGAGGGCAGTTTTAACAAAATATGAGACCAGGCCAGAGGTTTTTTGCCCCGTGGAGAGACTAAACCCAATATAACAACATTGACAATGAAGAACAGAGTAGCTCTTTGCTCAGAATGGGAAGCTGGTCTTCATTTCGTCCCCTCCCCTCGTCCAAAGCTGTGAAAGGCCAGGCTAAATCAAGTCTCCATCTGGCGGAAAATTGGGATTATTGACATTATCTACTAGGAACTTTTTAATTTCCTATACTTCTTGGCCAAATTTTATAGAACTGTGACCTCTTGAAACTTAAAAATGAAGAAGAAAAAAGAACAACATTTGCCTCAAAAAATTGAGCTGATACTTTCACATTCTTTGCTGTTTGGTGAAGGTGACATTTAAGTTCATTGTACCTGAAATTATATGATTTTCAACTCTCTAAATTGTCTCAGATAGACTTTGATGCTTTGAATAATAACCACATTACTGGTACATAAATGGCTTTAGCAAGTGGGGGAATTGGGAGGGGAGACAAAAGGTGAGAGAAGGTAGCTACACCCGTAATAAGACTGTATCATCAGATAAATTTTTTTGTATTGGGAAGAATATCATAAATTAAGCCCTGTGCTAAAAAAGAAAAGAAAAGCTACGGTTTTACTAAGAGTTTTTTTTTAATCTTGTTCAGATGTAGCAGCTACTTGACAATTTATCAGTTGAATATTTAATGGTTCTTGGAATTAGTGATTTTTTTTTTTGGAAGTAATGTTGAGATTTACATCACACTAAGGCCTACGTGCTTCAGAATAGATGAACAGTTATTTGCTCCCAAAACATCATGACACTTTTTGTTCCTTATATAAGATGGATAATGTTAACATTATTACTCAGAAATGTATGATCATGGGAGAGAGTTTTTAGACTGTTTACAAGAGCCCTTATCACTTCTCTTCACTTTTTCCATGGCAATGATAGGTATTGTTTGGGGAAAAAAAAATTCTCAGTTGGTTATATACTTAAGAGGTAGGTGCATGTAACCCATGTAACATCAATACCAAGTCTCCTGTTTCATAATATTAATTTTTCTACTTTGGCTTTTCATGCCATCATGTGATTTTAGCCTACAGTTAACGAAAGGTCATGCATTTCCTATTATAGGAGAGGTATATTTTTTGCAGCTTAAAAAATTAACTGTGACTATAATATGTACAAAATTTTAAAGCTATACACTGCCCCTTTCAATCTTTTCATTTCAAACTGTACAATTAAAAGGCTGTTTTTAGAAAAGAAGAATTCCTGAGGTGTACTTCTTTTATGTATAAATAAAATGGCATCTCTATCTGAGGAAGTTGTGGTCTTTTATTTCTCTTTTGTTTATTGTAACATTGTTAACTGATCTGAAGCAGACAATGCTTGTAAAGAGAATAGCCTGTAAAGATTTGTTCTAACCAATCAGATCATGGTGGGCTATCATGGAAAAAAAGTCTTGCACCCCAGACCACTTGTGAGATTTTTATTATCCCAGTATAACTACAAATATTAACTGTTTAGAAACACAAGACAAATTGGAGATCCTCTTAAGAGCACCGTGGCACAAGAGGGGCTGGCACTCGGTTTCTCACCAAGATTCCATTGTTTTGCATGTCACGGGGTTACAGGACAGGTGGTGGGTTTTTTCCTGGATTGGTTGTTTATGAGGTTTTGTATTCTTTTGGTTTTTCGTCTTTTTCTACTTCTATTCTTTCAGAAAGCATGTATTCTTTTATAATTTCAGGGGGAAATTAACCTCTTTTATTTTCTTAAGTCCTGATTTTGTATTATATAGGGTCAGAGTTAGAACCTGAACTACTAGAGAGACAGGACTGCGGATTCCTCTCTTCCTTAACTGGGAAAGTGACTGAAAGAGATATTTTGCAGTACAAAAGCTAAGCATTGAAATGATAGCAATCTAGACATATAGGGTCAAGGAAAGAGAGCCTTTGAGTTTTCAGATCATTTCCCTGTAAAATTATTTCTTGAGGAAAGAAGGTGTTTGTTCATTCAGTAAACATTTATTAAACACAGGTGTGTCCTCGGTGCTGCGAACACGGTGCTGAGAACACAGTGGTGAACCGGGCATTCGTATCCCTTCTCCTTGAGAGGAGGTTCTGTGCTAGTCACTACAGAGTGTCCACAGGTGAGTAACACAGATTCCCTGCCTCATGGTTTTATATGAGTGGGAGAGCAGAAGATGTCAGTAAAAAGGGTCAAATAAGAGCACAACACAATGACTATAGCCAAGACTGCTGTACACGATGTATAGGGACGTCAAGAGAGTAAATCCTAAGAGTTCTTATCATAAGGAGAAATTTTTTTTTTCATTTTTTTCCTTTTTATTGTATCTATGTGAGAAAATGATTGTTAGCTGAACCTGTGGCGGTAATCATTTCACAATCTCTGTAAATCAAACCATCCTGCCGTAAACTCATGCAGTGATAGATGTCAACTGCTTCTCAATAAAAGTGGGGGAACAATTCACAAATTGTAGTGGGTGCTCTAAAGAGAGCAGAGTCACGGGACACTGTGACAGGTGGTTGAGGATGGGAAGCCTAGTTAAATAAAGTGATAAGAAAAGTCTCTCTGAAGAGATGTTATTTAAGGAGAAGCCTGAAAAAAGTGAAAAAAGCTAGCAGTTTGAAAAATGACTGACCATCTATGCGAAGGCCCTGAAGAATCACACCAGTGTGGGTGGTGTACAGTGAGATATGCTCGGGGTTGATCCCTGTATTAGTGGATACTAGGGAGCCCTTGTAACTGCATTTAACCCAGTTTTAGAAGGTGAAAGGAGCCTCCCAGAGGCGCGTGGCTCCTAGTCAAGTCATAAACATCACATAGGAGTTGGCCTGATGGAGCCTAATACCAAAGGTCTACCTTACTGGTCTTCCAGAATTTCCTACTCATATCTGAATTCATGGCTTAGGCCCTTGCTCTGAAAATCTGTGTGTAACCCCACTAAGAACAGTCATCAGTTATCAGAATACTAGTACATTGAACTTCTGCCTTACTTGATCATCAAAACTGCAATTAGTTAAGTAGAACTGTTTGGGATTTTTTTTATTTTTTGTTTTTTTTTTCGGAATTTGTGATGAATTATTGTTCATTTCCTCCTCTTAGGCCTAATTATTGAGGATTACATGCATTCTTTTTAAGAGCCAAATAGCATCAGATGAATTCAACAGATACTAATTGATATCAATTAATCTTTAGAATTCCAGGACATGGCAGAACTTTTTCATTTGGGGACTGGAGAATGCAGAACTATTTCTTAATGTGTAATTCTCAAACCACTCCATTAGAATCACCTGGGGAGCTTGCAGAACTACAGACGCCCAAAACCACCTCTAGTGGATGGAAATCTTTGAAGTTAGAATCAGGACATCAGCATTTTTAACAATTATTCCCAGTGATTACTTTTGTCTCAAGTTTGAGAATCACTGCACTCATGTTCCTATAAGCATTCCCCTCTCCCTTGTTACACATTCCACTTTCCTATATTAAATATTCTTAAATGCATAGTCATTTTATGCCACATGGGTATAATCACTAGCACCGACAGTACTTGCATTGTGAGGAGTGGATTACTTTCCACTGAGTGAATTGATGCCTAAAAGTTTCTACTCTTCAAACGTTTTTACCAGCCAGCTGCTACAAGGCTCAAGATGATGCTGTCAATAGTAATTCAGTTTCATTTAGACTTCTCCATTTTAAAAGGTGCCTAAGAGAAGGCAAAATCCCTGGGAGGAATAGTTAGGCTCTAAGATCCTTGTCCCTGGCTTATCGGGGCCCCATGAGATCACTGAAGGCCCTGGAAATACAGAACATTGAACAGGTGAGGGGCTCGGTGGGATGCTAAAGATGAACTCCAGGGTTGGTCTCAGCTTCTGACTATTCTCTGGGGGGGATTAACCAGCTAATGGTACTGAAGTACTTTGAGGTCTTAGGTAACTCTGCTTTAGCAGCTAAGGTATTATTTTAACTAAAGAACTTTCAAAAGCTAGCAAGTTTACTTTTAGATACCAGTTTCTGCATTTGCTAACATAGCTATAGATAAAAGAAGAAGGCAAAAAGCAAGGGTACATACAATGATTGTATTAATGAAGACTGAAAAATGTCAAGGACCTATGCTAGAATGTTGAAAAGCATTTCAAAGCTCACTTTCAAGTCTGTCTGATCACCGCCTTTCCACTTTGCAGCCCTTTAGAGAACTTCCTCTTGGTTTCCTTGGGATGGGGTAATGTCAGCTGAGCAGGCCTTGTGATAAGGTATGTGGTCCTGAAGTTTTCTCATACAGTCAGTGATCTGAGATGAAAATAAACTTGCTCCTTGTATCACTGGGCATGAAAGATGAAATGGAATTGCCTAAGTGTATAACTTATGACAGTTTCTTTTTGGGTAATGGCTAAAAGCAACACATTTTGCTCACTTAAGAAAACATAATACTATATAATACCTCGTCCACACTACACACATAAAGAAAGCAATTTATTAACCTAAGGTTGCTACCTTTGACAATAAATACAGACATAGTTAATTTGACATTGGCCACAAAATGAACTAGAAATTATGACCATTCTTCAGTCATCATTTTAACTGGATATTTTATGCTCTTTTAAATTAGCTTAATTTTCCTTATCAGCTTGTACACTGGCTTATAAAATTGTCATACTTGGAAACGGAGACTCTTAGAGTTAAAAATGTTTGCCAGTCAAACTGGTTTGTCAATAAAGACTAGAACTCACCCTATTAATTTATAAGATGTTAGTTGATACTGTGATACTTCTAAGAAAATAACATGAAAAGATGGATTCAGAGTATTTTCTTTTACCAGCTAATCATAAAGAGCTTTTTAAAAATCATATTTATAGTCCTTCTAGTAGGTCCCAAAAGGACTGCATCCTTACTTCCGCATTTACCAGCACTGACTAATACCTAGGTTTAGAGGGATGAGAAAACAAACATGATGTGGACCAATTTAGACAACAAAAACCTCAAGGTCAGTATTTTTGAAACTTTGATGTTCATCAGAATCCTCTGGGAGCTTATTAAAAACTAGAGATGCCCTAGCCTCATTATCAGACATTTTTTGAGTCTATAGGTTTTCACTTGGGTTCAGGCATCTATTTTTGGTAAGATCCCCAGGTAATTCTAAGACATTCCGAAGTATAAGAACCAAACTTGGTTTGGTCCAAATATGGCATATTAAGATTTCTAGAACAACAACAACAAAATGCTGTCATGCTGTGGTCACTGAGCCTCTTGATTCAAAGGATAGAAGGCAAAACTCATTTCCTAGCCTCCCTTGCTGCTAGAGCACAAGTATGTCATCTGGGTTCTGCCAATAGATGTACCCACATAGGATGGGGATTCCAAGGGGAGAAAAATGGAGAAGCAGACCTTCCCAGAATCATGGTGGTGGAGGTGGCCGAATTTTCAACAGCAACGAGGTGGCACTTCTGGTACTCAGACCCAAGCATCACTAGTGTGAACCACCATGTTGGGACCTGTGATGTGGGATGGAGTGGTGGTGACACTGGAACATCACAGAACATATCCCTGGTTATATAGCTTCTGGACCTGCTTAAACTGGCCAGCTATATTATTTTGTTTGCAACTAAGAGCCCTGAGTAACATAAGGGAGTTATACTATGCTAGTTAAGAGCATAAACTTTGAAAACAGCAGCCTAGAATAAAATCTTGGCCCAGCCACTAGCTGTGTAAACTTAAGAGAGTTTCGTAACCTAGCTCAGCTATAATTTGTCTTAAAATGGGAGGCAATGATAAACTTCACAGAGTTTTATGAGGAATATGTGAGATGACACATTTAAGCAATTAGCACAAAATCTGGCCATAAACGATGGTTATCGTTATTGTAGACCCGTGGATAATAGGGCCACTCATTTCTTAAGACCTCACATAATTCCTATATTGATCAGGACTCTTGGCAGCTAGTGATAGAAACCTAACCCAAACTGGCTTCAGAAAAGGATAATTTATTCATGTAATGAAAAGCACAGAAGTTTGCCTTGGCTGGGGTACAACCGAATTAGGATGCCCAGATCATGTCACTGGGATTCTGCTCCTGGACCCCTGCCTGCTTTCCTTTGTGTGGACTTCATCTTTAGGTGGGCTTCCCAGGTGGTGACAGGTGGAGATAGCCCTTCTACAGTGACCCCCTACCAGCTCAGCAACCAATGAAAAGAAAGCTGCTCTCCCACTAGTTCCAGCCAGTAATGCCCAAGGACTGATGCTGATTGACTCTAGGGACCAGCTTTGGTCACTTGTTTACCCCTGATTCAATCGCATGGTCAGGAGGTCACCCAATAGCCCAGTCTGGTTCACGTCTCCACCTGTGGAGCCAAAGGGTAGATTAAACCCTGTCTAAACCACAGAGACTGAGAACTTGGGAGGCTGGTTCCCTAGAAGAAAGTGGAAGTGCTGTAATTGGAAACAAGGTAACACACTGTAAAGGACAAAACATCTGATAATGGCAATAGCCCTCCTCTCACTTTATATGCCCACCAATTTGCTGATGAGAATCCCAGTATTTTGTCTACTGAAATGGGATATCACCCATCTACCTGTCTGTTCACCCCCAGTTTACCAATGATAGTGTCCAGCCATTGTTAATCCCCTTTGCATTGGGTGTCTACTGTTCCAGTTCTCGTGGTTAAGAATCTGCATGTAGGGGTGTGTGGGAGGGAGCAAGCACACGCTGACCTGCTTTAGAGACAACTTAGGATGGGTTCTGCCCAATAAGATAGCACTGCTTGTCCCCCCCTTCTCTGCTTCCATGAACTCCTCTGACATCAAGAAGTACATTTAGCACAAAATGGATGAGAAATGAGGCTGTCACAGTTTATTCACCACATTCTGTTGCAGTGGACAAATCACAATACCATTCCAAATGATTTGCTTAGCCTTTCCACTTACAAACAAGACAAGGAAAAAGAAGGGAAATAAGATATAACAAATTGCAAGCTTCAACCCAATCAATAGCAAGGAGGCTTGCCTGATGTTGCAAATTTATTATGGATCTTGATAGGTGTCTAGTGTCTGAGACAGTCCTTGAGAAAGGTTAGCCAAAGTTGGGGTCATAAACCCTCCAAATCACAAAACTAAGTGGAAGCAGGGAAGGGAATAGGAGATTCTCAGATTCATCTCCTGAGTACCTGGATATTGGGGTCTGGAGGAGTGTCAGAGGCAAGTGTAGTGGGCTGGATGGTGGCCCCCAAAAGACGTCCACCCAGAGCCTCAGAATGTGAGCTTATTTGGAATAGGGATCTTTGCAGATATAATTCAATTAAGGATCTCAAGATGAGACCATCCTGGATTTGGGGCAGGCCTTACATCCAGTGACTGGTATAAGAGAAAGGAAAGACAGATGTAAGACACAAAGATACACCAAGGAGAAGGCCACATGCAGATGGAGGCAGAGATTGAAGTTACGATGCCAAGAGTCAAAGAACTCTACAAGCTGCTAGAAGCTGGAAGAGACAAAGAAGGATTCCCCCTAGAGCCTTCTGACATCTTAACTTCAGATTTCTGGCCTCCACAACTGAAAGATAAATTCTGTTGTTCTAAGCTACCAAGTTTGTGGTTGTTTTGGGGTTTTTTTTTTTTTCAGCAACCCTAGGAAACTAACCTAACAAGATAGGAACCAAATCCACCTTCGCTTCAAGCCCAAGATGAGGCCTGGTGTTAGCAACTTTCTCGTTAACCATCATTGTTGATTGAGGGTCCAGGTGGACCACCAGATTCATCAGATGCTCTTGAGGGTTCTGGTCTCTGTGCATAATGGAAACTGGAGGGATTGGTACCAAAAGAAAATACACTCTAGGCAGGCAAAAATTGGAGGGGGGGAAAAAAAGAACTGCAATCAGTAAGCCTGTTAGGGAGTAGTTAGAAATGATTTCTTTTTTTGAGTAAGTGTTGTCAAGTGGAGGTTGTTCTTTAACAAATAGTTGTTTAAAATTAGCAACCAAATACGTTGCCATAGTGCTCCTGGCCTCCTATTCATGACAATTAGATCATGTATAAATATAGCATGCTGAAGAGAAAAAAGGTAGCGTATTTTTCCTTACATAGGTAACTATTTCTAAATGAGCTTTGTCTGCACTGCCTTACAAGTAATTAAGCTTCAGTGTTAGCAGTAATGACGTTAATTAAGGCAATAATAATACGAATTATACTTATTAGACTATGAGCTTTGAGTTCTCAGTTATGAGGCAGAAAAGGGTTCAGGAGTCATTCAGACCAACTCAGTGCACAGTTATAGCCCCAAAAAGCTAACAGATAATTGGATAATAGGTGAGAAAAGAGATACAAGAGGAAGGAAAAAAAAAAGACGTGCTTCTTTTGTACAAACCTCTGGAGTGTCTACCTAGAAAACTACTTCCTGTTCTAATTTCTATACCTCAAGAAAAGACGTAATAGAGAAGGAGAAAGTCTACAGAAGAACTAAATTTATTGTCTCGTCTACAAATATTTTTCAAGCTCCCACAATGTTCAAGACCCTGGTCTAAGGGATGCAGGGAGGGTTTAGCTCAGTGTTAGAGCGCATGCTTAGCATGCATGAGGTCCTGGGTTTAATCCCCAGTACCTCCTCTAAAAGCAAATAAATAAATAAACCTAATTACTTCCCTCCCACCCCAAAAAAAATTTTTTTAACTTTAAAGACCCTGGTCTAGGAATGCAAAAATGATTGAAAGGTAGTCTTCTAACTTCACAGCCTAAAGGGAGAGACAGATGCAGAGAAGTGGCTGTAATAATGCATCGTGGCAAGAGCAGGACCAAGGTACACGCAGGACACCAGGAGATCACACAGGAGGCTCCAGGCCCCCTAGAGGTGAGCTGAGAACAGCACAGACCAAGAGCAGCGCCGGCTCAGGCCGGGGAGGGGCTGTTTTAATCTGTGTGTTCAGGGCTGAGAGGGACCAGCTGGAGAGGCAGGACAGTGGAGGGGAGAGCTGGGGAACTAAGAGAGAATAATCTCCCCAAAAGGCTGAGATAAAGGATGATAAATAGAGGTTAGCCTTGAGTAAACAACATCCCACATCTTCCAAAAGTAGCGAAAAGGAAATGAAGGTGGTTATGAGTATTGAAAGGTTTTAGGTAAAGTTCAAAAAGCTGAGGAAGGTTACTCCTGGCATACTCAATTTGCTGAAATTGAGGGTTTTTTTAACCTTTGGGTGTGTTGAGAACGTGATGAACACTCTGGATGTTTTTACCTCTTAAAAATGCACATTACAAGGTGGGGGAGGATACAGCTCAGCAGTAGAATGAGGGCTTATCATGCAGGTGATCCTGGGTTCGATCCCCAGTACCTCCATTTAAAAATGTGCATATATACAAATAAACCTAATTACCTCCCCCCCAAAAAAGTACACAATTTTTATACATAATTTCAGTTTCTCAACCTTGTGAATCCCAACGGTGGACTCCAGGTAGACAACCTGCATTCCACCCAGAGGAGACAGGCCGTTTGCTGAGAGGAAGGGGTCAGAGGCTGGAAGGTTTGGTATAAACACTGAATGCAGGTGAGAGGGTCCTACAGAGAGACCAGCAGAAGGCAAGATGAGTCGTGGGAGCACTGATCCAGGTTGGGATGTTTGTCAAGTGGAATCCCGTGAGGGAACACAGCGATTAACTCAAACTCAGACTTGGCGGGCAGAGGAAGAGAGGCCGAGGAGAGACTGACAAACAGGGTGGGGGCTACGTGAGCTAGACTTTTAAATTATAATTTTAAAAAAGAAACTCATGTATCCTTAGTGGATGAGCCTTATACTTTCATGAGACTTTCATAATGTTAAAATAAAAACAAACCTGCTTCAATTCGGCATTCCTAATTAGTCCACTAAAAGTGCTGTCATTAAGATTTTGAATGACCTTTTTGAGGCTCAATTTAATAGTCTTCAACTTCTCTGCAGTTTTGGGCTGATGACGGCCTTCTTAAAACTCTTTCCCTTCTGTGATCCCACTGTCCAGCTTCGCCTCCTACTGGTTCTGCGTGGTCTATCTAAGTCAATAATATTAGTCAGTACTCCTGTTAACAAAGGGCAGAAATCCAAGCTGGACTAGGATGGTTTGTTGGAGAAACCCAGGGTCACTCGGAGGCTGGAGGGAAGTACACTCAGAGCTCAGGTAGGGCGAGGATGCTCTGGGTTTCAGCGGCTGCTGGAATCCACATCTCCAGGCCTGGGGCTGGTCCTGTTCTTAATCTGCTCTGCCACCACCCCCCACCCCGAGTTTCTCTGTCATTAGTCTCGGTCCCCACAGGCTGATCTTTTCCTCGTGGTAGAGACCATGGCCATTAATGACTTTGAACTTGACATTTTACAGCTTCAGCCACACCAAGGACACTGGCTCTTTTTCTCATTTCCGCATGAAAATTCCCAGGGAGGACAACCTGACCCTCCTTCTGCCCTCCCCCAGGCCCTGGTCACTGTGCACTCTGTCCAGGCTGGTGCCTCGGGCTCTGTGCTGTGCCTGTGGCTCATGTCAACCTCGTCATCTCCCAGGACCCAAAGATCTGAGACAGAAAGGAGGCAGCCCGGAGCAGCGAGCTGCAGGACGCTGGGCTGCTGGCAGGGAGGGATCTCAGGCAGCTTCTCTCCACTCTCAGCTTCCCAACTCCACTCTCAGCTTCCCAACTCCACTCTCCCAAAGGGCCTTGAGCTTGTCCCCAGATGTCTCCTGTACATCAACACCACTTCCAGAGACTGACCTCAGGAGTGCTCCAAATGGGGTGTCAGAGACCTAGTATCGTTACTCCACGTGGAAAGATGATCACGTTCTGCTGGGACCTGCCTGCTTCGCCAGAGGGCTTCGTGTCTTAAGGGTGGACAGGAGACAAAGGAGCAGAAGGCTTGCCTTCCTGGGAGTAGGTCTTTTGAGCATCTTTGGAACAGAGTGAGCCCTGGTATCTGGATCCTGATACCTGAAACCCAGCATCTGGGCCTTCTAAGAGTCTGTGCTGGGAGCGAAGGGTGACTCAGCTCTTCCTGCCTCCTTGCGGACGGGGCAAACTAAGTACACCCACTCTGTCCCCAGGCCAGGGTATGTGAATTACCCTGAGTATTAAAAGTGTTTTATCTTTAAAAAAAAATTATAATTCCTTAGGAGGACTCAAGCTGGGCTTGGGTCAGCTCAGTTGCCTGCCCCTGGGTCACTAACTGTGGCCAGAATGGAACGGATGAACCACTCTTGTTCTAGGTTTTGTTAGGGGCCCACTAGGCTGGATGGGGTTGGGGGTGTCAATTCAGAATAACATGGCAGTTCCTTCAGTGAACACGGTGTGGGTGGCAGTGTTGAACCGCAAGCCCATATGTCCACCACAGGCCTTCAGAAGTGTCATTTGTCTACCCACCCTTTTTTTTTTCTTAACATTTTTTTATTGAGTTATAGTTATTTTACAATGTTGTGTCAAATTCCAGTGTAGAGCACAATTTTTCAGTTATACATGAACATATATATATTCATTGTCATATTTTTTTTTCGCTGTGAGCTACCACAAGATCCTGTATATATTTCCCTGTGCTATACAGTATAATCTTGTTTATCTATTCTACATTTTGAAATCCCAATCTGTCCCTTCCCACCCCCCGCCCCCTTGGCAACCACAAGTTTATATTCTATGTCTATGAGTCTGTTTCTGTTTTGTATTTATGTTTTTTGGTTTTTGGTTTTTTTTTTAGAGTCCACATATGAGCGATCTCATATGGTATTTTTCTTTCTCTTTCTGGCTTACTTCACTTAGAATGACATTCTCCAGGAGCATCCATGTTGCTGCAACTGGCGTTATGTTGTCGGTTTTTATGGCTGAATAGTATTCCATTGTATAAATATACCACATCTTCCTTATCCAATCATCTGTTGATGGACATTTAGGCTGTTTCCATGTCTTGGCTATTGTAAATAGCGCTGCTATGAACACTGGGGTGCAGGGGTCATTTTGAAGTAGGATTCCTTCTGGATATATGTCTACCCACCCTTTAAATACAGACATTCTTCAAAGTGTCTTCTCTTCCCGTTTTGCTCTTTCGCCTATAACTTTGCTTCTCCTCGAGGTACCCAAGACCCCCGCAGCTAAATCTCTAGACAGCTTGCTTTCTTTAACTCCCGATCCCCTGCTGGCCTGCCATCTCTATGACTGAGCAGGACCCTACGGGGCCTTACAGGACAGACCTCTCTCCCATATCCTCTGCTACAGCACTTCATTGAAGTCCCCAGATAATAGTATCTCGTGTATATTTCCTGAGTTTTTCAGATACTAAAAACAACCATCAAATGGAAGATATTAACTACTTGATGATCATGAGCACGTAGCCCCCAGGACTGCTGGTGCCTAGGGATTGATCAAGAGAATTGTGCACAGCTGATCACACACCCCGTGACACCCCTCCCTCAGTTGGCCTTTAAAAAGGCTCAGCTGAAACCTGTTAGGGAGTTCAGGGTTTTTTGGACTTGAGTCACCTGTCCTTGCTCAGCCCTGCAGTAAATCTTTCTCTGCTCCAAACTCTGACATTTCAGTATTGTTTGGCCTCATTGTACGTCGGGCACACAGATTTGCATTTGGTAGCATCACTTGGAAGCTCCACAGGTGCTTCAAACACTTGACCAACACAGAATTTATCATTTGCTTTAAATGAAATATGCTTGTGGAAGAAAAGAATATCTCTGGGAGGTCACGTGAGAAACCAGTAGGTATAGCTACCATGTCCCAACCTCTCTTCCTGTACTGTTATCTCTTTCCGTGAATGGGCACCACTGTCTATGAAGTCACTCAATCCAGAGCCCAGGAGTCACTCTTGACTTTGTTTATGAACATAATGCTATAAAAATGACCTTTGTAATATACAAATTCGATTATATCACTCCCTTACTTAAAATCCTTCAGTGACTCCATAGCCTTTGGAATAAGGCACAATCTCTTCTGATTGCTCACAAAGCCCTTGCTGCTGGGGGAGGGCGAGTGGTGTCTGTGCCTTCCTCCTCGCCTGTACCTGTGCCACTCTGCATAATAAGAGCGCACACACACACACACACACACACACACACACCCTCTGCCCAGTGATCAGCCTAGTCCTTCCAGGAGATGCCTGTCATTTCTGCTCCAGATGCCCCGTAACTGTCAGCCGATGATGCTGTGTTGCAGTTCGTTTAATACTGACACATTCTTCTCTGGTTTCTTTCAACAGCACAAAGTCTATGTACCTACTCCTGACTGCAGAGCTGCTTTGAAGGTAGCAAACATATGAACTCAGATAAAGACAGGTATTACTATATTTTATACTCCAGTTTATTTTGATGACAGAAATTCCTGTTTGATAAAATATTGCCCTTTTGTTTTCATCTTGCAACCTTGAGGGACAGGATCCTTGAACATCGAGCTCAAAAATGTCTTCTAGCTTAAAAGCGTACAGAGCTTCCCCAGCCAGTGGGTCCGTGCCTCTGTCACTCTCTCGTAGCTCTTTGTGCTGTTAGGAGCTGTTCATGTATTTTGTCCTCTCCCTATATGTGGACTGTGAACTGTGTGACAGCAATAGCCTATATTTTTTATTAGGATTATTTCTAGGGCCTCACTGAAATATAATAGATACACAGTAAAACTTGTGGGAGAGAGAGAGGGTCGGGTGGATGGATGGGTGGATGGATTGGTGTATGGATGGATGGGTGGGTGGAAGAATGGGTACCTTAACACATGAAGAAAGACTATTTTTGCTTCCAGGAAAACGTAGAGCTGGAAATGTTAGAGGTACCACGAGGAGGCACTAGAATTCCACGTGGGTTCCCTCTGCCAAGAAATGCCAGATCCAACGAAGTGTCTGGACTTGGGCTGATGTCTTGTGACAGATGCCTGGTTAACAAAAAATGGGTCAAAAGGGATGGTCTGAAATGAGCACTTGGAGGGCAATTAATGCTAGGAGACCACAGCGTTGCTCTGGCAAAGAGGAATGAGCATTTTAAAGGAACTCTAACATGGAAGAATCCCCTCCACCTTCAGAGGACATCCTGCCCTTGCCCCAGGAAGCCATATCTGAACATTCATATGCTGTGCCCTCTCGCTTCTTCCTCCTCCACTAATTAAGCTAAATACTCGGGCTCATAATACAGCAATTTCTTCCTACTGCCACAATGTTTCCCCGTTGAATCACAAGTATTACAAATACTATTACCATTTCTCCCTTTTCTTCCCCAGAGGTCACTCGAACTTTTATCCCAGACCTTGGAACCTTGGATTGCTGTGTAGGCTAGCAAGAAAGAAAAAAAAATCCTTTTAAATTTCAAATATATATTTCTCACTCCTGTGAGGGACTGGGAAATGTAACCATGGAAACCAGAGCATGCCTGTAACCATGGAGACCCATTTAAACCAGCTGGGCCATTACCCGCTAGAAGCTGGTAGGACTGTGGCTGTTAAAAGGACAGTTAATATGGTTGGGTGATTTCAGTTGTTTAGGTGAGTGCTTTACAGACGTTTAAGTAATTTCTGGGGACTGCCAATACTGTAAAATGTAGGAGAGAAAGCGTTTTAGATAGGATGTCCTCTGGTAGATTAATTTCTAAAAGATCCCCCAATCTTTCTCCTTCGTCTTCCAGAGCCATCACTTTATCAGTCGTTTATTCAGCAAAGACATGCTAATCACTTTGCTGTGCCAGGTGTGTATCCCAGATAATACACATTATCAGTCCCATAAACTTTAATGTGCCGGCGAGTCCTTGAATAAAGGGTCCATTTATTCAAAAGCTTCTTTTACCAAACCCCATCGCAGTCTGGCTTTGTCTTTGCACTGAGATGCAAACTAGTGTTTTTTTGTGTCGAAGGAAACTTGCACTAGCCAGTGTCATAGCAGTGCCTCACAATCAGATCACCCTGTTTGTTTTGTTCTCTCCCCGTGCGTGTCACAGTCCCTCCATCACCCCTGCAACCACAGCTCCAAACGGCTGATGACAGTTTGGTTTGTGAGCTGCCTTGTGGTGTGTTTTGTGCACCAGACTGGTTAAAAATCAGAGCACTGGAGTCAGATCACTGGGTCTGCCCCTCACCAGTGTGTGACCATAGGCAGGTGACTGGACATCTCTACACCTCAAGTTTCCTCATCTATATAAGGGAAATAAAACCCATGCCTTTTGGGGATTCAGTGATAACGTCACACAGCTGTGAAGATTTACAATGTTAGCAAGTTTTATCTTTTGGTCTTATCTGTACCTCCAGTATTGCTCAGCAATCTTTCATGTTCTTACTCCCTTCTCCTATTTTACTCAACAACTGGTCCAAATCTTTATAGCCTCCAGCTTACACCCAAAACCCACTGGCTCTGCAGATAATGATGATGAGACAAGGCTAGTAACAATAGATGTTATACGACACTTATTATATGCCCACCCCTGTTCTAAGCCCTTCACATATTTTAACTCATTTTATTCTTACAACCATCCATTACAGATTATTATCATCTCCATTGTACAGATGAGGAAACTGAGGCACGTGGTGTTTGGGTACGTTTCTCCAGGGTCATAAGCTAGTGAATGGCAGAAAGAGTATGCAGCCCAGCAGTGTGAGACAGTCACCCTCTCTCAAGTGACCGTGTTTCCCAGCTCCCTGAGTACAGAGTCCAGGGGCACAGATCCCCTCAAAAACCTCTTGTCCTACCCCTACCCTTGGCTCTGCCAGCCAAAACCTCAGTAGCAGCTGTCCCCACGGCCTTCCTTGACGTTTCAAAGATCAGCCTTCCTCCAATCCCCTGACCCCTTCCAATTCCTCCCTGCCCCAACTATTCCCTTCCTCCCTGAGCCTCCATCCTGCTTCTCATTTGGTTCTTTCCCCTCAGCATGTAAGTAGGTCCAAGTCTGTTCTCTCGTATGTAAAAAAAATTGTTTTGACTCTCTCTTTGTTCATCATCTTCTCTTTCCTTTTCACAACCCAATTTCTAGAAAAAGTTTTCTACCTTTGTCTTTAGGCCTCCTGACTCCCACTCCACAGCAGTTGCTCTTCCAGTGGCCCCCAAAGTGGCTAAAATAAATGACCTTTTTGAGGTCCTGCTCCCCTCTGCAGCATTGAACTCTATCACTTTCTCCCCCTTAACGCTTTCATCTGGCCATGACCTTCTCCTATTCTTCCTCTCCCTGGCTTTTCCTCCTTCATTTCTCCTTTGTTAGCTATTCCTACATCTGGGCGTCCCTGGAGATCCTGTAACCTGTGGTCCTCTCTCTGGGAACTGTCAGTGTCATGTCTGTATCTTTAGCCAGAACTGTCTTCTGAGCATCAGAGCAGTAGATAAAAATGACATTAACCATCCTGACCTGGAGGATCGTGGGCTTCTCATCCTCAACTCACCACCGCCATCCACCCAGGACCCCTAGTCACCAAACCAGAATTCATCCTCCTCTCCTTCCCTCTTACCCACGTCACCAAGACCTCTTACATTTACATCTTAAGTATCTCTTCTTTATGTTCCTCATCCCATCCCCGCCACCAGACTCTCACCCTTTGTCTTTTATAAAATTACCTCTTCACCAGTCTTCCTCAACCTTGTCTCAGTGTCTATCTACCATAGTGATACCAGCAAGGTCTCTCTAATATGCATATCAATCCATTGCTCAAGATTCACAAAGATCTCAGTGCCAACATAATGAGAATGAATTCTTTGCGTAACAAGAAAAGCCCCTCATGACCTGACTCCTGCCTCTGTCTCCGGCCCCATCAGTTGCCTCTCCACCTCCCTAACCACTGCCTCTCTGGTTGCAACACGGGATTGGAGGCAATGACCACAAGCGTTTTGCTCTCACTTCCTCGCTTGGCACATCCCATCCCTTCTTTCTGGAACTGCTTCCCCAGTTTGCCCAGCAGGCAAACCCCTCATCCATATTCTCTGCTCCCTCTTTGCCACCACGCATCCCCTCCCCACGCCTCACAGGCCTGGCCTCCCTTGGGTTTCTACATTCTCCCACCCAACAATCGTCTGACTGTACTAGAATTGTTCGACTGGTCTAGCTCTTTTTCTTAACTTACTAGTTCCTTAAAAACAAGTACTATTTTTTTTTTGTCCTGGCATTTTTGTCCTCCAGTGACCAGCAAAATGTCTTCAGAGCAGTAGACATTTACTAAATATTAGATGTTAATATTGTTATCAAGAAGATGGCAGAGCAATTCCCTTGGCAGCTAACACTTTCCATCATGGTCACAATCATCCCCATCAGAAAGCAGAGAGCAAGTGCTGTTGATTACTGAACAAGGAGGGTGACCGAGCAGTAGCGTGGAACCAGAGGGAGGTATTAGTATAGAGACCTGCAGGTATGACATCAAAGCATTGGCATACAGACATCATAGAGTCACACACCAGATGACTTCTAAGATCTCGTCATACTCTGATGTTCTATGAATGAAGATATCAAACCAAGACATCCAATCAATTAACCACCATAACGTGCCATTGTGGGCAAACTATTTCACTAAATGGCTATACTGAATGGAATGGAATGGAATCTCACGAGCATTTAAATCAAAGATAAATATAATTAAAGGCCATTTTGATGTGAAACTGGAGTAGTTAAACAGGGGGAGACAAAGGAGAGCACTCATCCCATTTGTCCAGCTAACATTTCCTAGTACCCAGCTCTTTGCCAGGCTCTGTGTCTGTTACTGAACCAAACTTGAGTCTGCTCTCCTGACTCACAGCAAATCCTGTCTACGGACACTGGGTTGTGATGAAGGAAAGTATAGCATTTATTGCAAGGACAAGCAAGGAGAGTGGGCAACTCATGCTTAAAAGACCCAAACTCCCCGACGGCTTTCAGGGAAGGGTTTTTAAAGGCAAGGTGAGGGAGAGGATTGCAGGGTACGTGATTAGCTCGTGGTCATTCTCCTGATTGGTTGGTGGTGATGTGACGAGGTGGTATTTCGGGAGTTAACATCATCAACCTTCTGATTCCAACCGGTGTGGGGTCTACGTGCTGGTGGTCAGCATGTAGTTAACTTCTTCCGCCCGGTGAGGGGTTTAGTATCCACAGAACAACTCAAGGATATGGCTCAGGGTGATATCTCTAGCCCTTGAGGAGGAATTAAAGGTCCCTGACTTTGTTTAATGACTAAACTATTATTATTTTGTCTTGCTCAATTATTTTCCCTTGCTTCTGCATTTTCTCACTTCTCTGATTAAATTTGCTCTTTGGAACTCAGGGAAGGTCTAGGCTAAAGCTTTTCTACAAACAGGAGATGGGGGACGTAGAGGGGTCTGTCGCCAGGAAGCTCAGTTTCATGTCAGGAGCCAGCACATAACAATGAAAACCATGCTCTCTCTGCCTTCATGTGCTCGTGGCCCAGCAAAGCAGACCGACACATAACCATCAGATACAAAAGGCAGGGAGAGACTGCTGGGATTAATTCTGCCTGGGGAGGGAACACAGAAGGGAGCACAGGTCTCAATAAATTTCCCAGTCATGGCATTTGCTCTGGCTCTTGAGGGGCGAATGAGTTTTTTCAAGTGGAGAAAGGAGAGCTCCACAGCACGGGAACTGGATGAACAGAAACCCATCGTGTTCAAGGCTGAGGCACCTAGGAAACCATTGATTTTTCTCCAGGACACAGACAGCAACAGCTGAGCTACTTGCTCAGAACTCCATAGGGTATTCCAGGGCCGAGTGGTGACGTGTGCAAGCAGCCCAGTGTGGCTGAAGCACATGGAGTTCGTTGGAAGGTGGGGAAATAGAGCAGGGTCACAAGAAGTTAACTCAATTTCTGGGCTACGCAGAAGGAAAAATAATTGTTTAATCTCTCACTGATCTAGCCTTCCTTCTCTGCCTTGTCCACACCTCTGCCAGGAACAGAAGAAACTACATATCTAGCACAATAATTTGACAGTCTGTATGGGTAACCTTGTGGCCTTCAGATAAGTCATCTTGCCCTCTGTGTCTCTTCCTGAGGGAGTGTTGAGTTCCATGGTTTTTACAACCTTATGATGGCCACGTGGGACTTCAAGAACCTGATGTTGCAGGAAAATGGGGTGTGAAAGGATGGCCATGTCCCAGGTCTCAGGTGAGTGCCCGAGACGTGCTCCATCAAGTGAGGGTCCTTGGCTTCCCACAGGAAAGAACTCAAGAGCGAGCCATAGTGGAATGAAGGTAGATTTATTCAGAGATACATACTCCAGAGTACAGGCTGTCTCAGAAGGCCAGAGAGGCCACGAGGTGTGGGGGTGGGTGTTTAGCTAAAAGTAAAAGTAGACACACACTGCACAGAGTGCTGACTGTCTCAAAGGGCAGCAGGCAAGAGGTGGCCCCAGAGCACAGCGTTGTCTGAGAAAGTGAGATGGGCCACGAGGTATGGGGGTGGCTAATTTTTATGGGCTCAGTAACTTCATGTCTTAACAAGTGGGAGGATTATTCCAACTACTTTCAGGAAGAGGCAGGGATGCCCAGGAACTGGGCCACCACTCACTATTTGACCTTTTATGGTTAGCCTCAGAACTGTTGGGGTGCCTGTGGGAGTGCCACTTAACATGCTAATATATTACAATGAGCGTATAATGAAGCTCAAGGTCTATTGGAAATCAAATCTTCTACCATCTTGGGCCTCAAGGTCCACTGGGAGTCGATTCTTCCACCATCTTGGGCCAAGTTGGGGTTTTGTCCTGCCCTCAATTGCTGTGTCGTTCTTTGTATGGTTGTGCCCCCTTGCCTCCTGTCTCACTGAGACAGCATCTTTTTCCCCTGGGGTGCTGCCTTCCCTGCTGGCATTTGAGGCTGAGATCCACAGTTACTCTGGTCTCACCTAGACAGACCCCGCCCAGCAGCGCTCCCTGGTCTATGAGCCCTCATAGTGCTCTGAGGTGTGCCTGTGACTCCTGATCAAACTTTCACTGCATGGGTCTTCATCGCAGAACTGCCTCTTCTCCACCACATCAAACTCCTCAGCTACACCCTAGGTTTTATCTGTGCCACACTGGTGTCCAGGGAGGCTTTGGACCACTAAACCTCAGAGACTCCCTCTGCCTCACCAAGATGAAATGGTCCTACCCAAAATACTCCAAAATATTGAAAATCTCTGGAAGAGGCAACTGCATTCCCATGTTCATAGCGGTGTTTTTCACAATAGCCAGGACATGGAAGCAACCCAAGTGTCCTTTGATGGGTAAATGAATAAAGAATAAATACATCCACTGGAATATTATTCAGCCTTCAAAAGGAAGGAAATCCTGTCACATGCTACAACATGGATGAATCTTGAGGAGATTATGCTGAGTAAAATTAGCCAGATGCAAAAGGACCAATACTGCAAGAAGCCACTTATATGAAGCACCTGGAGCAGTCAAATTCATAGAAACAGAAAGGGGCTGGAGGGAGGGAGGAAAAGGGGAGATTTGTTCAATGGGTACAGAGTTTCAGATTTCCAAGACTAGTAAGTTCTAGAGATCTGCTCCAACAATGTGAATGTACTGAATGCTACTGAACTCAATTTAATAATGGCTAAGATAGAGGGTGGGTATAGCTCAGTGGTAGACTGCATGCTTAGCCTGGACAAGGTCCTGGGTTCAACCCCCAGTACCTCCATTCAAAAAATAAAAATAAAAAATAAATAAAAAGAGTATTCTTCTAAGAAAAATAAAGCTAAAAATAATTTTCTTAAAAATAATGGCTAAGATGGTAACTTTTACATTATGTGTTTTTTAACCACAATTTTAGAAAACTAAAAATTGATAATACTTAAAAGCCCAGAGGGCACAAGCACCATGCAGTCCAAATGGACACTGGTCCTTAACAATCTCCATCGGGCAGTCAGAACCAGCTGCAGACTCCCACACCGGCTCCGTGTGTGCAGACAGGCACAGGGGTGTCCTATAAGAAGGCCTCTGCCCTCCTCAACTTTTCTAATTCCATCTCCTCTCTGGGCACAGTTCTGCCCACTCTGTTCTCTCCTCTCTTTTCTTGTTCCTCTCTCCACAATTCCTCAAGCCTGAGAAGGCTTATATTTCATTTATCATTCACGGTTTGTCCGTGCAAGGAACAGAACTGACTCTGATGTAGTTAGGAGCAAAGGAACTCATCAGAGTGATATCAGTAACTTCAGGGCCCCCGGAGCGCCAGAACCAGGCATTGAGGCTCTGCAGCCAGGATCGATGCTCAGGAAAAGGCCTTAGAAAGACTGCTGTTGCCATGGACACTGGACCCCACAGCTTTCTCCACTGATAACAACACTGGACACTGGATGCTGCCAAGGTCACTGTCATCACCTATCACCAGAATGGGCTCCACACTGCACCTGCTTCTTCCAAATACGAGCTTTCGAGTCAAATCCGGGTAGATGTACCTGCCTGGCATAAGCCCTCATGTATATTTAAGGAAGGCTGGGAAAGCAAGTATCCAGTACTTTCTGATTCTACACTGAGTACAGACTCTGCTCAAAGAGAGAAAAGGGCTTTAAAGTTTGGATGGTCAGTGTGATTAACATGCCCTAGATTTCTATCACATCTTATTTTCCTATTACTGTATAGTAGTCCATGCCTCACTATCCTAGACCTAAGGGGTAGGATTGCCAGGTTTAGCAAATAAAAATATAAGATGCCCAGTTAAATTTGAATTTCAGATTAACAGTGAATTTTTTTTTAGTGTAAGTATATCCCATGCAACATTTGGAACATACCTGTACAAAAACAAAGTATTCATTGCTTATCTGAAATTCAAATTTAATGGGGAGTCCTGTATTTTATCTGGCAACCCTCCCTAGGGGTATCTCTTCTATATTACAGACTACAGTTCCCTGCACTGTACCAAGCCCTGCTTCCTGGGCTTGCTAAAAGTACTGACATACAAAATCCATATTCAAGACGAGAGCCTAGCTGCCAGATCCTGGTTTTTGAATGCCAAAAATTGGAACCTACCCCATCCTCCCATAACAGATTTTCATCTCCTCCAAATCAGATACATACCTTCACTGAGGTGAAGGTTATGTCCTTGGGAAAGCAAAGGAGAGAAGCACATTAAAGCTGAAAAAGAAATGATTACCCAGTTGCAATAAGGAAAAATGGAGTAAACAGTGCAGAAAGATTTCATGAATTTTTTATCCTGGGCCCTTTCAAATTCTAAGACCTCAAGTTTACTATGACTCACACTTAACAAGGATTTAATAGAAGGTGAAATTATAAAGTAAATGAAACTGATTTTCATGTGCAGTGTATGGAAATGAGTCTCTGTGAGTCAACGATTATTGTTGCTCTCGCCTCCCACGTGGTAAGGTGGATTCATTACCCAACTGCCAATTTGTTCCTTTAATGCAAAGAGGCAAATGATTTTCAAAGCACCGAATTTCAATACATTGCAGACAAAAATTATAGTACCATGTCCTAATGTTATTTAAAATCATAAGGAACACAAACCAGGCAAACAACTTTGTCAAATTCTTCTAAGGAAACACACAAAGACTTCACTCACTGACCCAGGTCTTCTATGAGGAGTAATGAGACCTTCCCAAGTCAATGTCAGCTTTCTCTGGGCTGCCAGACAAACCACAGTAGGATACTTCCAAGCTATGGAAAATAAATGGTGTCATTTAGTCCATTCGGTGTGCACATTAGAGTAGATTTCACTAGCCAGCTTCAAGTCCCTGGGAAGAGAACTGATTTATGTATTTGCTTAAATTAAACCTTTTTTCAGTTCCTCAGACATGCCTTGTGCCTCCCCATTGTACATGGTGTTCTCTCCTCCTGGAACCCTGTTTCCTTACTTCATCTAGTGAAGTCCTTTAGCTCTCTGCTGAACAAAGTCAATTCCTTGAGCCTCCCAGACTAGATCAGGGCTCCTTCTGATGCTTTCAGAGTCCACTCTGGCCTTCCTTCCTAGGTTTTGTAAGGCTATAGCTGTGTGTGTCTTGGCTTAATGTCTGCCACCCTGTCTTCTTTGGTGATGGAAGTTTTAGTTGTGTGCATGCCTGCCAGAGACCACATTTCCCAGCCTCCCTTGCAGCTAGGTGTGGCCGTGGGTGTAGACCCTGGCCAATGGGATGTGTTCAACTTCTGAGTGTAGCTGTTAGAAGGAAAGACCCACACCCTCCCCTTTCCTTTATCTCCCTCTAGCAGCCTGGAAGGCAAATAAAATGATGAATGGCTTTTACCTTGCAGGCATGAAGGGATGAAAGAACAGCATGAATATAGTGCTGAGCACCAGGGAACCACCAGACCAACCCTCAGCTAATGGTCAGGATTATTGCTTGAGAAAGATTTAAACTATTGTTTAAGCCACTGTATCCTGTCTCTTAGGAAAGCAGCCTATATCCAGCAAATGCAGATTTGAACCCAAAGCCACTTGACCCAAGATGGCAAGTCCTGAACCGCCACCACAATGTTTTTGCACATCATCCACCTCTTCTCTATCATACACCTTACATCGTATAGTAGAACACTTTGATGAAAGTGGTTCTTGTTCCCTGGATCTATAGTAGATCTCAGGGTGAATAAAACATGACATCCTCCAAGGGTTTTTTCTATGCTTTCTTGCTCAATTTTCATGTTTTCACCTCTAGAAACTTCTCGTAAGGTCCTTAGGGCCACCTTAATTTCTATGATTATAAATAAGTAGTGGGGGGAGGGTATAGCTCAGGTGGTGGAGGACATGCTTAGCATGCACGAGGTCCTGGGTTCAATCTCCATTACCTCCTCCAAACATAAATAAATGAATAAACCTAATACCTCTCCCTCATTAAAAAATTATACAAATAAGTAAATAAATAAGTAAGTAATTTGGCTCCCCACATGCCAGGCGGCAGGCCCTTCCCCGATCACGTCAGGAGAGAGGAAGGCCAGCCACCATCAAGTCTGGATCTCTCCCAGAAGTCACTGTTGCATAAGGCTGTCCCTCTGCCATTAACATGAATATTTCAGAGATGATGGAATCAAAGCTGAAGAGCAGCCCCTTGATCTGAGGAAAGACCTGCATCGCTTTTTTAACTTAATTTTTTCCGTATCACATATAATGTTACATAAATATGTATCGTGTGCTATTACTGTTTTGGTGCAATGCTTTTTCTTTTTTTCCTACTGGGTTTCCTCCTTTTCCTCTTCTTTTTATTCCCCTGCAACACCAGTCATTCCCCCATCAACACACACACACACACACACACACACACACACACGATCCAGATCACCAACCAAGTATGCGTTCTGCCATGTTTTTCTCCATGGTCACAAAATCGCATACAGAGTATTGGAGGGTTTTTGTCTTTTTTTTTGGCTTTACAAAAGTGAGATCATTATTATATATACTTTTCTGCATTTCTTTCTTCTCATTCAACAGTACCTCTTACAAATCTAGGTCAATTGGTTTAGGTTTAATTCAGTCTTTTAAGTGGCTGAATAAAAATTCATAGTGTTGTGGGGAGGGATATAGTTCAGTAGCAGAGTGCGTGCTTAGCATGCGTGAGGTCCTAGGTTCCATCCTTAGTACCTCCGTTAAGAAAAAAAAGAAAAAATTTATGGTGTTGGTATGCCATGAATTATTCAGCCACTGGCTTTGTTTCCAGCTTTTTGTCACTACAAATAATGCTGCAATACTATCCACATACATGTATTTTTATGAACTCTGTAGGAGAGAGTCCCAGACGTGGGCTTGCTGGGTCAAAGGCATATGAATTTTTAATTTTAATAAATGTTATCTTCAACTGCAGTTGATAGCTCCCCTACAGCCAGGCTTTTCTCAGTCACTACAACTCTCCTCTTTCCCCACTTCCCTGCTACATCCTTTCTCTCTTTTATTTTCTATCATTAAAAGGCAAACATGTCCCTTTTAGGTCTAATCGTACAGGCTAAAATGTAAACTATTTGTGCGAACCTGTGAAAATCCAGTAAGTACTATAAAATTTTTTAAATCATCAGCATTTTAAAAGGCTCACCAGAAAGAAGCCCTCATCTGCAGGGGACCAAGTGACTCAGAATGTGACTATAAGTATGTAACATGATACTACTTTTTCCTCTTTCTATATTTAATCAAGAGCTGTGTTCACAAACACCCGAGCACTATGGCAACTGAATATTATCAGCAGCAAATTTTGTGAATCCCTGCCATTGTCTCCTAGATCGTTCATTACATGGGGTATTGCTTTTCTGAGGCGTGCTCTGCCCCCAGATCCCATTCCCAGGTCCATTTATTCACCTGACAAATACTCCAATGAGTTACTCCTATGAGCTGGGCACTGTACTAGGGAAAGACATGAAACAACCAATTACATGTGTGTTTGGACAATCATTTTATGGCGATAAAATACATGTAACACAAAACTCATTTAAGCCACTGGATTGTGTCTCTTATTAAAGCAGCCTCTATCCGGGAATGTGGATTTAACCACTTTTAAGTGTACAGTTCAGTGGTATTAAGTACATCCACATTGTTGTGCAACTGTCAACAACATCTATCTCCATGACTCACCTTGCAAAACTGAAACTCTGCACCCACTAAACAACTCCCTACTCCCTTCTCCCCCAGCCCCTGGCAACCACCATTCTACTTTCTGTTTCTTTTTCATTTGTTTGTTTGTGGCTTTTTGGGGGGAAGGGTGGCAGAGGTAATTAAGTTTATTTATTTTTTTATTTAGTCCCCAGGAC
Source organism: Vicugna pacos (assembly GCF_048564905.1). Classification (NCBI taxonomy): domain Eukaryota; kingdom Metazoa; phylum Chordata; class Mammalia; order Artiodactyla; family Camelidae; genus Vicugna; species Vicugna pacos. The sequence goes on along the minus strand of NC_133000.1, from coordinate 18,218,712 downwards.
CTCGTGCATGCTAAGCACACATGTTACGGAAATGACAGGCCAGTCAAGAAACAAGCACCACTTGGGGGGGGGGTGGAGTACTCAGATGTATTACGCCGGCGGGCTCAGAGGGGCTTCTGCTCCGAAGCTCTGAGCACCTCCAAGACGTGCATATGAGGTTTTATAGGGTAAAGTACAAGCTTGGGGTATTAGGCCAATAGGCATGGAACAGCTTTAGCAGCATTATCATCACAAAGGTGGAGGCAGGGAGGCAGCAAACCAACATTCCAAAGCCAGATATATATCTTTGAAAACCCAGCTGGCTAGCAAAAAACATGAACAGCAAACCAACACTAATTAACTTAGATTTACAAGTTAGTCTAACAGAACTCAGATCAGTATTCCAATACTTAGATTTGTGAGTTATCTTGTTAGCCCAGCCCAGCCTCTCCTTCACATTCCTAGACTAGTGAGTTATCTTGTTAGACCAGCCCGGCTTTTCCTGCACACACATACTCTACCACTGAGCTATACCCTCCCTGCCTCTACTTTCTGTTTCTGTGAATTTGACTACACACTCAGGTAAGTGAAATCACATAGCAGGTCTTTCTACGACTGGCTTATTTCACAGATCATGACATCCTCAAGGTTCATCCATGTTGTCGCTTGTGACTGGATTTCCTTCCTTTTGAAGACTGAATGATATATTGTATGTATAGATATTTTGTTTATCTATTCATCAGTGGACATTTGGGTTGCTTCCACCTTTTGGGTAATATTTTAAAACTTTCCTTGACTTTTTATGTTTAAGGGGTTTAAGATTCCACACTAGACTTACAGAGCAGGTAAAGAGTGGCAAATTATATCTCCCACGTAACTTTTCCCACACATTTCCAGAGAGAGTAAATACATGTTTGAACTACTATTTTTAAAATATTCAGCAATGTTTTCTCTCTCTAGCTATTTCCTTTCCTCTCCTTGCTTTCTCCCTCTAAAATAGCGAGGCTGTGTTCATTACCCCAGAGGAGGTGGGGCAGGCAGGGCAGAAAGCTTTCCAAGGATCTCTCTCTGTGCTGTTGCTTTAATGCTTAAGGAAGGAGAACCAGATAGGACTATAGGCATGTTAGTAGACAACTTAAGGGGCAGATGACACTAAAGACAAAGTGGTCGCCCTCTGCTCTTCCTTTCCTCCTCTTCCTCTCTCCAACTATAGACCCTGTGTCCTTCAGAACTACAGAACCCTTTGGGACCCCAAATTGATTGAAACTATATTTCTACCACCATGGTCGAATGGGATCTTGAAATATGAAGTAAGTTATATTTCTAGCTCACTTGAGCTGAGGACTAAGATCTCTACACCTACGCACAATGAATGATTTAATTACAATGGTGTGAAAAAGGACAGGGGTCTCATCTGGATGAGGGGAAGGGGATGGCAGGTGATGATGAGGTTAGGTTTCCTTGGATTTTAGCTGAGAGCTCCAGGATGACCATGAAGCACTCAAAGAGAATCTAGGCAAGCACATTTTACCTCTAATTCCGCTAGCCCCCGACATTCGCATGTCTTTTGCCCGGGTTGCGGGGGCGGGGGCGGATTCCCACCATTGCTTTGCTACCACGAAAATTTGTCCAGCACATTCCCTGGCAATAGCCCTGGTTTCCCAATTCTTATTGTTGAGATGCCAGTCTCCTTGTGGACGGTATCATTTTCTAGGAGTTTTGAGAATTCTCTAGAGGTTTCAAGATGCCGTCTTGGTCTTTGCAGCATATCTGCTAAACATCTGAGCATTCTTCATACAATATAGTCATATCAGTTCACATATTTTTTTCCCTGTGGTACTCATAGTCAATCCTAACACTCCATCCTTCATCATGCAAACGTATCATGTTGAAAAGCAAATAAAGGAAAAAGATTTTTCCCACATTGTTAATTACTCCATTTTTAAGCAGACACACTTTTCCTCTTTGGCTTTGGAACAGCAACTATGGCTGCCAGCTGAGACTCCTGGGGGCTTTAAAAGCGTTAATCACCAGAATAAGCTTTGTTCTTTTTAAGGAAAATGAGGCTAAAGTAAAGGCACATTCCGATGTTTTCCCCCTAGTTAGAACAGGCACAAAATTTGGTGATTAATTTCTCGTATACCCACCAATAATTTTATTTTTCAGTAACTATAATTTTGGTAAATTTTTGCTGAAATATAAGCAAATTATAATCTAACTGGCCTATTTTCTGAGTTTCAAACATGTTTACGATTACCTACTATATCTCCCTTTAAATATCTCATGGACATCGGGATGGCCAGGCTGCTCAAGATGGCTGTTCTTGGGGGAGGGTATAGCTCAGTGGTATAGAGCGCATACCATTCATGAGGTTCTGGGTTCAATCCCCAGTACCTCATCTAAGAATAAATAAATAAATAAACCTAGTTACCTCCCCCCACCAAAAAAAAAAAAGGCTATTCTCTTGTGCTCTGCATACCCCCTGCTGGACCACCTACACCCACTCACCTGACTGACCTTCCTACACACTTGCTCGAGGCCCAGCTAGTGATTGTTCTTATCAAAGGATTGGTGAGGGGCGTGCCCTTCTGCTGGTTTCCCTGGTAACCGATGAGCCAACCTGACATCAACGGGGAAGTGACGTCATATCCTCCCCCTCCCCTGGGGCGGGAAGCCGGCCGCCACATCCTGCTCGCTGACTGCCACCCACCGTGGGGAGTCGCTGCCGGACCTTGCTTCAGACACGTAAGACCCCCTCCTGTCCATTAAGCCATTCATTTCTCTGTTGGAGCCTCCGGGCTCTTTCTTCCGTCTTGAAGCTGGGCGCGTACAGGCCTTTGGCCCTGCGGCCTGCAGCCCAACAGCATCTAAAGGGAAAAAAATTTTTTCTAGACTCACAATGTATCTGACCCCAAATTCGTGGGGATTTTCCCGATACCAAACAGTTTTCCGGTTCTCCTTGGCCGAGCCCCTAGAACAAGATGAGGGCTCGAGACTTGTGGCTGGGCTTCAAGTAGCCCAGGAGCTGCCAGGCTTTCTCCTGCATGAAGAGCTGGTCCCTGGTTCCCTCTCGGGCCACCGTCTTCCAGGCGCTGGTCATAGCGGCAGAAGTTGGAAAGTGGCCTCGGGGTTTCTGACCCCAAATGTGTGGGGATTTTCCCCAGAACAGTTTTCCAATTCTCTTTGGACACCAACTAGGTGTCCTACAATTCATTTCAATTCTGACACTGTACTTGGGAGTTAGCATCAGATGCCAGGAGTTAAGGAATCAGTTCCACAAAAGCCCCCACTTCAGACACCAGTCACAAAGCCCCAGGGTGCCACCTGTTCTGACCAACGAGCTGTAAGTTAGGGCTTCTCACAACTCCCTTCTGGGATGCATAACTTGATACAATGGCTCACAGAACTCAGAGAAAGGTTTACTTACTATTACCGTTGTTTTTGGAAAGGATACAACTCAGGAACAACCAAATGGAAGAGCTGCAAAGGGCAAGGTGTGAGGGAAGGGGTGTATATGTACTGCTTCCCCACCCTCTCTGGGTGTGCCCCTGCCCAGCACCTCCCTGTATTCACCAACTCAGAAGCTCTGTAAACCGTGTTGTTTAGGGTTTTTATTAAGGCTTCATTCCGGATGCCTGATTGATTAATAAATTGGCCAGTGGTTATTAAGTCCATCTCCAGTTCCACACTCCTCGCCAGAGAGGGGGGTGTGGAGCTGAAAGTTCCCACCCTCTGGTCACAAGCTGGTTCCTCTGGCAACCACCGCATCCGCCAAGATTCACTGCAACAGCATAAACTCAGGTGTGGCTGAAAAGGACTTAACTGGGAGTAAAAAAAGGTTAGCCCTATTGCTCCAGAAGTTACCAGGATTTTAGATACTCTGCCAGGAACTAGAAGCAGAGACCAAATGTGTTTCTTATGATGTCGCTGCATCTCAAGGTGATGAAATCTTGATCTTTTCTTCCAAATTAATAAATATTGTTGCTATCCCCCATTGTGCTGTTTCTGGACTCTGGAAGGCATTTATACCTAGAATTCTGCCCACTCAACACTTGATTGGCGTCTACCCATGTTTCAGACTTCAGCTTAAATGTCACTTTGTCAGAAAAGATCTTCCCTGAACATCTCCTGGTCTAAATGCTATTCCCTTGCGTTTCCTACATTTCTCCTTCATAGCACTTAGCACATAGCACAGTTTTTTAATAATGTGTTTGATGACTATTTGAGTAGCGTCTGGCTCCCCTGCTGGTGTGTTAAGTGTGAAGAAATAGGAGACCTGACTCTCTTGAGACCCCAGCAGAGCACTGGCTGCATACTGGGTGCTCAGTGTGTGTTGGATGATGAGTGAATTGTCTGTATCTGTCTCTTAGAGTAAGCGCCACAGAAGTTGTTCTCACGGATGATGATATATGTTTGCTGACAGAAGGGTTCTGTGGTCAAGTAAGTTTGATGAGTAACTGAGTTAAACAAAGTCAAACAGGTTTCAATACTGCAAAACTTCTCAGGGCCTATAGTTTGTTGGGGAACATTCTCAATACAGCACCTGAGAAGGGAAATGAATTGTAAGACCTTTATATCACAGAGTGTCTTTGAAGATAAGTTGTTTTTTTTTTTTAATCGGGAAATTCTAGCAAATAGTAATTATTTAGCATTTAATTTAATAAACACTCTTTGTAAAAATATGTATGTATATATAATATCTCCATTCTGAGGTCATTATCTAAGCCTTCTGTAAGCATTATTTCATCAATTTTTTAAGACTTTATTGTTTTAGAACAGTTTTAGGTTTACAACAAAATTGAAAGGAAGGCACAGAGATTGCCCACATACCCCCATCCTCACACGTCCACAGTGCCCCTCATTATCCATATGACTCAGTAGAATAGTATATTTTTTACCAAAGACAAACCTACACTGATACATCAGAGTAGTCCTTAGCTTACTTTATTATTCACTCTCAGTGTTGTACACTCTACAGGTTGGACGAATATATTATGACATACATGCATTTGAGGTTCCTCCATGTCTTTGCCTAATTTGACAGCTCATTTCTTTTTAGTACTAAATAGTATTCCATTGTCTGGAAGTACTACAGTTTATTTACCAATTCACCTACTGAAGGACATCTCGATTGTTCCCAAGTTTTAGCAATTACAAACAAAGCTGCTGTAAACATCCATGTGGGAGGGTTTTGTCTGGACATATTTTTTCAACTCCTTTGGGTGCCTAGTAAGAAATGCAATTGCCAGATCATATGCTAAAAGTATGTTTAGTTTTGTCAAAAACTGTCAAACTATCTTCCCAAGTTGCTGCACCATTTTGCATTCCCTTCAGCAAGGAGTGAGAGTTCCTGTTGCTCCACATCCTCACCAGCATTGGGTGTTGCCATCGTTCCAGATTTTGGCTATTCTAATAGGTGTTTGTATGTCATTTACTTTTCAGAATATCCCTGGATGTTATGTACTTTATAGAACAATAGACAGTTTGTAAAAGGTGGAGTCAGGATTTAAATCTGGTCACTCAGGCTGCAAAGCCTGAGCTCTTAACTATGCAACCACACATTCTCAAAATATCCTCTGGACCCTTCCACGTTATCTGCACACATCATCTCCTGACATGGAGACAGGTGCAGCTCTACATGCAATGCAGCAGCATGTCTGGCACAAAAGCTTTCTTGTATTATCATTATTCTCTTTCCGTGCACGTAGATGTTTTCAAATCATCACAAATTTAACAGCTTAAAACAGCCATCATTTGTGAGCTCATAGTTCTACAGATCAGATGTCTAGACAGGCTTAATGGGATTCTCTGCCCCCTTATACAGCTGATATCAAGGTGCTGGCCTTGCTGTGTTCCTTGCTGGGGTCTCTGACCATAAAAATTCACTTCCAAGCTCATTCAGGTTGTTGGTCAAATTTAGTTCTTTGTGGTTGTAGGACTGAGGTCTCTCTTTCCTCTCTGGCTGTCAGCCGGGGGTCCCTCTTATCTCCTAGAGGCCACCCACATCCCTTGCCACGTGACTTAAAGGGCTCATGTGATGAGGTCAGGCCCATCTGATTAAAATCTCCCTTTTTTAAGGTTGACTGATTTAGGATGTTCATTGCATCTTCAAAATCTCTTCACAGCAGTACCTAGAGTATTATTTGATTTACCAACTGTGCACACTGGGGACTCGCGTCTTGGGGGCTCTCTGAGATTTCTGCCTACCACAATGCATGCAGGCTTTCTTCACTGGATTGTAAGCCATCCAAAGGCAGGGACTATATTTTGTTCTCTTTGTATCTTGCATGTCAGTGCTTAGCATAGAGAAAGAAGGTGCTCACTTGATACTTCTTGATGCATAGTTATTACCATCCTGTCACCATTATGCATAGGATCCTCCTTGTAAATTTTTTTCTCTTATGTTTTCATTCATTTTGCTATAAGTGATATTTTTCAAAATGATGTCTAGAAAAGTTGAATGCAAGAATTTGGAAAAGATCCAAAGTCAGCTCTTTTCTGTAATTACTTGGAATTTTGATGTCAATACTCTAGGAAATGAGAGTTTCAAAACTTGATTAACAAAACTTGTCTTTCAGGACAGCGCTGTGGACCAAGATCTAGAAAATTCCTTAATTTCTTCCCTTGGCTATTTTAGAGTACAAATGTCAGAGACGGGGTGTGCTAATAACCTTGGATACTTTCATTACAAATTTCCTAAATCCATAAATGTGTGCTAATTAGAAAGAAGAGTGCATTATGTACTTCCATGATGACTTTCTGTCCACAAAAACCTGGCACCTACAACTGAATCCTGTGCTATGCAAATTGATAGATGCTGCTCCGTTGTGACCTGGTGGCTCTCTCTTTTCTCAAGAGGACCCTTTTTATGAAAAGAGGAGGTGTCACTAACAGCATCCCTATTTGGCACGTATTGGACCATCACTACCTGACAATGACCTTCCAACTAAGTTTGGGGAAGCTGAAACAAAAGACAATCTGATAATAAAGTTTTCAAAACTTAGCAAGCTAAGAGATTCTGCAGAGAGACTGCCAATTTTTCATACTTGCAACTTGTGGCTGCCAGCCGTGCCCAACCATGTTCTGCTCTTCACTGCAGAAGTTACAAGAGGAAACGGAGGCATGAAGCACAACAAGAACAGTTTTCTTTTCTTTTTTTTTTTAACATTTTTTATTGATTTATAATCATTTTACAATGTTGTGTCAAATTCCAGTGTTCAGCACAATTTTTCAGTCATTCATGGACATATACAGTTTTCAATTGTGATAAAGCTAAAACAACTAGGGCAGATAAGGACAGAGAAGGAGGTGAGAAGGGCCAAAAGGGACCCTGAAGATTTTATAACTGGTGTAATTACACCTATGGTAGCTGCCTAGTGCTCTGGAAGCTCAGTGTCCGTGTTGAACCAGATGGCCTATTTCTACCTCCGCTCCTCACATCGCCTGGGTCTCCTCTACGTTTCCTTTGCACTTGACCTAGTTCTACCTCCTCCCTTCACAGGAGCAGCTCCAGAAGCCCGTGATGCTTTCCCACTAAGGCTGGAGGTCCAGCTGGGCCCAGAATACGTTTCCCAACTCCCAGCTCTATTGAACATTGCCTTGTACCAGGCCCCATGATGTTATCTTTGGACCATATTCCCTTCCTTTCACAGCAGCCCTGTGCTCAGACTGAAGCCAAGATGGACGTCTTCAGTTTTGTCTTGATCCTTAGGGACTCTGCTCTATTACTTCCCTGCAGAAGATTTTTGAAAACATTAACATTTAGTGGGTAAGTGGAAGAAGATGAGTCCATGAAAATCACTGAGTAAGAATAAACAGCTAGAGGGAAAGCAGTTAAAAAAATCTTCAAATCTTTGGGAGAAGGGAAATTTAAGGAGGGCGTGATCACAGTGTCAAATGCTGCACTGAGTAGAAGCAAAATATGTGTTCACTGCCTTCGGAAAACTGCAGCAGTGCTTTCAGTAAGAAGAAGTCACAAGGAAATTAGAAAATTCTTTGAAATGAATGAAAATGAAAAATCGTTGAGCTTGCAACTTTGCTTAGAGGGAAATTTCTAGTTGTAACACCTTTTAAAAAGAAGAAATCTAGTAACGTAAGCTTTCACCTTAAGACATTGGAAAAAGAAGAGCAAACTAAACCCAAAGCAAGCAGAGAAAGGAAATATTAAGGATCAGGGCAGAAATCAATGAAACAGAGAATAGAAAAACAATAAAGAAAAGTCAATGAACCCAAAGCTGGTTCTTTGAAAAGATCAATGAAATTGACAAACCTTTAAGCTGGACTGACCAAGAAAAGAAGAAAGAGTCACATTGCTACCTTGCTACTGGCCTTCCAGAAATGAAAGGATTATAAGGAAATGCCATGAGCAAATGCATTAGCAACAAATTAGATAAGTCAGAGAAAATGGACAAATTCCTAGAAACACAGAAACTATCAAAACTGACTGAAGAATCAGAAGCTAAAAGCCTAATGGATACTTGGGAGGCAAGGAGGTGCAGATACACATACACTCTTCTTAAGATTGGCTGTGAAGGGAAGGAGAGGAGTGGTTAGTGGAGAAGGGTGGGGGTCTTTTTTTTTTCTTTTGGTTCTGTTTTTAGAATGCAAGTGACTTAAACACATTTGTACAATAAAGAACCAGTGGAGAGGAGAGGTTGAGGATGTAAGAAGAGGAAGAGGAGCAGGGGGCCTGAGGAAGCCAGATATGGGCTGGGGGTGGGGCTGGTATCCAGAAGTAAGAGCCAACACCCTGCCTGCCCTCAGCCCAAAGGATCCTGTGTTGGGGAGGACCACAGGGGAGGCAGTATCTTCAGAGAAAGTCTGGCATCTATTAAAATGAGGAGGTGCAGAGGGTACAGACTAAGAGGCTGTCTTTTCAACTGAATAATAGTTTTGGAGGACAAAAAGAAAGAATAATTTAAACAGGCCAGTAGGAGCAGCAGTAGGTGGAGGTACACCTGGGTCTCATCATCATGGAAGCCAAAAGAGTTGTATTTCATTTTGACCCTAGGCAGAGTACCATCCCCCAACGTCGTCGTCTTCCCTGGTACTCCAGGCTGGGTTGAGTGACCCTTGCCCGCACACATACTACCCTGTGATACTTTATTACAGAAGTCAATTGCATTGTATTATAATTTCATGTTTACTTGCCTGTCTCCCCTACTAGACCTGACAGTTTTCGCAGTTTTCTCACTTGTTTATTTTAGATCTCCAAGTAAGTAATTATAAAGAAGAACTTAGAAAAAAAAAAGCTTTTACTGGGGAAAAATTTAAATATTTGCGAAAGCATACAGAATAGTATAATGACTGTCCTTGTACTCAGTACCCAGATTCAACAATTACCAATTCAGACAAAGAAGAACTCATACCAGTCCTTCTCAAACTCTTCCAGACGATTGAAAAGGAGGGAATACTCCCAAACTCATTCTATGAAGCCACCATCACCCTGATACCAAAACCAGGCAAAGATACTGCAAAAAAAGAGAATTATAGGCCAATATCACTGATGAACATAGACGCCAAAATCCTCACCAAAATTTTAGCAAATAGAATCCAACAACACATAAAAAAGATTATACATCATGACCAAGTGGGGTTCATCCCAGGGACACAAGGCTGGTTCAACATACGCAAATCAATCAATGTAATACATCACATCAATAAGAGAAAGGACAAAAAACACATGATCATCTCAATCGATGCAGAAAAAGCATTTGATAAAATTCAACACCCATTTATGATAAAAACTCTCGCCAAAGTGGGTATAGAGGGAACATATCTCAACATAATAAAAGCTATATATGACAAACCTACAGCCAGCATAGTTCTCAACGGTGAAAAACTCAAAAGCTTCCCACTAAAATCTGGGACAAGACAAGGATGCCCACTATCACCACTCCTATTCAACATAGTCCTGGAAGTCCTAGCCACAGCAGTCAGGCAAGAGAAAGAAATAAAAGGGATCCAAATTGGAAAAGAAGAGGTAAAAGTGTCATTATATGCTGATGACATGTTACTATATTTAGAAAACCCTAAAAGGTCCACACAAAAGCTACTAGAGCTGATTGAAGAATTCAGCAAGGTAGCAGGTTACAAAATCAACGTTCAAAAATCAGTTGCATTTCTTTACACTAACGATAAATCAACAGAAAAAGAAAGTAAAGAAACAATCCCCTTTAAAATAGCACCCAAAGTAATAAAATATCTGGGAATAAATCTAACCAAGGAGGTGAAAGAATTATACACAGAAAACTATAAACCATTGATGAAGGAAATTAAAGAAGACTTTAAAAAATGGAAAGATATTCCATGCTCTTGGATTGGAAGAATCAATATTGTTAAAATGGTCACACTGCCCAAGGCAATCTACAGATTTAATGCAATCCCTATCCAATTACCCAGGACATATTTCACAGAACTAGAACAAATCATAATAAAATTTATATGGAACCATCAAAGACCTAGAATTGCTAAAGCATTACTGAAGAGAAAGAAAGAGGCTGGAAGAATAACTCTCCCAGACTTCAGACAATACTATAGAGCTACAGTCATCAAGACAGCATGGTCTTGGTACCAAAACAGACATATGGACCAATGGAACAGAATAGAGAGCCCAGAAATGAACCCACAAACCTTTGGTCAACTCATCTTCGACAAAGGAGGCAAGAATATACAATGGAATAAAGACAGTCTCTTCAGCAAATGGTGTTGGGAAAACTGGACAGCAGCATGTAAAACAATGAAGCTAGAACACACCCTTACACCATATACAAAAATCAACTCAAAATGGATTAAAGACTTAAACATAAGACAAGATACAATAAACCTCCTAGAGGAAAACATAGGCAAAACATTATCTGACATACATTTCAAAAATTTTCTCCTAGAAGAAATAAAAGCAAGAATAAACAAATGGGACCTAAGGAAACTTACAAGCTTCTGCAGAGCAAAGGAAACCAGAAATAAAGCAAGAAGAAAACCTACGGAATGGGAGAAAATTTTTGCAAGTGAAACCGACAAAGGCTTGATCTCCAAAATATATAAGCAGCTCATACGACTCAATAAGAAAAAAATAAACAACCCAATCCAAAAATGGGCAGAAGACCTAAACAAGCAATTCTCCAAGGAAGACATACAAATGATCAAAAAGCACATGAAAAAATGCTCAATATCACTAATTATCAGAGAAATGCAAATCAAAACTACAATGAGGTATCACCTCACACCAGTCAGAATGGCCGTCATTCAAAAATCCAAAAATGACAAATGCTGGAGAGGCTGTGGAGAAAGGGGAACCCTCCTACACTGCTGGTGGGAATGCAGTTTGGTGCAGCCACTATGGAAAACAGTGTGGAGATTCCTCAAAAGACTAGGAATAGACTTACCATATGACCCAGGAATCCCACTCCTGGGCTTGTATCCAGAAGGAAATCTACTTCAGGATGACACCTGCACTCCAATGTTCATAGCAGCACTATTTACAATAGCCAAGACATGGAAACAGCCTAAATGTCCATCAACAGGTGACTGGATAAAGAAGAGGTGGTATATTTATACAATGGAATACTACTTAGCCATAAAAACCGACAACATAACGCCATTTGCAGCAACATGGATGCTCCTAGAGAATGTCATTCTAAGTGAAGTAAGCCAGAAAGAGAAAGAAAAATACCATATGAGATCGCTCATGTGTGGAATCTAAAGACTCATGGACAGAGAATACAGACTTGTGGTTACCAGGGGGGTAGAGAGTGGGAAGGGATAGACTGGGATTTCAAAATTGTAGAATAGATAAACAAGATTACACTGTATAGCACAGGGAAATATACACGAAATGTTATGATAAATCACAGAGAAAAAAATGTGACAATGAGTGTGTATATGTCCATGAATGACTGAAAAATTGTGCTGAACACTGGAATTTGACACAACATTGTAAAATGATTATAAATCAATAAAAAATGTTAAAAAAAAAAAACCAAACAATTACCAATTCAGGGCCCTTCTTCCTTTACTTATGCTCCTACCCACTCCCCAACCCTGATCTTTCTGAAGCATATCACAGACATTATATCTTTCATCTGAAGTGTTTTAGGATGTTTCTAAAAGATTATTCATATCCACACATACCATTATTTAATATTAAAAAATTAATATCATAACATCATCAAATACCAAGTCAATGTTCAAATTTCCTCAGTTGGCTCCTAAAATTTTTTACACTTTTTTTTTTTATCACTGCAGTTGGTTGATACAGCTTTTAAGTCTCTTTTAAGGTATAGGTTTCCTCTCCCTCTCTTTATTCTCCATACAATTTATCTTTTGAAAAAACTGGACTGTTTGTCCTAAAGAGTTTCCTGCATTATAGATTTTGATGGTTACATCCCTATTGTATTATTTTGCATATTCCTAAAGAGGATTTTTTAAGTTAGCTTTTTTTTTTTACAGTGATTGGGGGGGATATTTAGGTTTATTTATTTATTTGTTTTATATATATATATATTTTTTTTTTAAATGAAGGTACTGGGAATTAAACCCAAGACCTTGTGCGTACTAAGCATGCACTCTACCGCTGAGCGGCACCCTCCCCCACAAGAATTTTGTTGTTGTAGTTGATTCTACAATAGTGTGTTAGTTTCAGGTATACAACAAAGTGATTCAGTTATATATGCTTTTTTTGTAATATTCTTTTCCATTTACAGGTTATTGCAAGGTACTGAATGTAGTTCCCTTTGCTGTACAGTAGGCCTTGTTTATCTGTTTTGTATATAGTAGTGTGTATTTGTTAATCGTGTACTCCTAATTTACTCCTCTCCCCCCTCCACCTTTGGGAACCATAAGTTTGTTTTCTATGTCTATGAGTCTGTTTCTGGTTTGCAAATAAATTTGTTTGTATTATTTTTTAGATTCCACATATAAGTTATAACATATAATATTTGTATTTCTCTATCTGACTTACTTCACTTAGTGTGGTAATCTCTAGATCCATCCATGTTGCTGCAAATGGCAATATTTCATTCTTTTTATGGCTGAGTAATATTCCATTGTATACATATACCACATCTATCTATTCATAAAGAGGATTTTTTTTTAAATAGGGGAAGGAGGATATAGCTTAATAGTAGAGTCCATGTCTAGCATACATGAGGCCCTGAGTTCAATCTCCAGTACCTTCATTAAAATAAATAAATAAAAATAAACCTAATTGCCTCACCCCCCCAAAAAAAAGATAGTTTACTCTGTTAAAATATAAAGTTTAATGCTTATGTACAATTATTGACATATTATCTTAGGACTCTGTGTCTGCAAATAACAAGAACCAATTCAAGCTGGCTTAAGCAAAAAGATGAAACTTCAGAAAGTGGCAAACTCACAAAGGCTGCTGGCTCCCTCTCTCAGTCCAGCTTTGCCCTGATTAGTGGATTAAAATAATGATGAAACTATTCTGTAAAGCTACTAAAATTAAAAGGGCATTCTAATAGGAGGAGACAGAAAAACAATAATAAGTAAAATATATAGAATTTTGATGCTAGTAAATGCTATGGAGAAAAAGTGTATGGACCTGGAGACCTACAAAGACTGAGAGCTCTTCTCACCTCTCTCTGCAGGAGAGAGAAAAGGGGATTGTGTTCTGGTCCTGGGGGACACACTCAAAAAGCTGGAGGGCTGTTTTCTTTCTTCTGATGATTGCAATCTAGAACTAAAGCCAGGTGATACCCAGCATGTTGGGGAGGGAAGCAGGGTTGGCTGGAGACCAACCAGGTGAAAGTTAGAATGTGGTATCGTACTTATCTTACACAGGGAAGAGATAGAGATTTTATTTGTGCAAGAATGTAATAGAGAAAAATAAATATAATTAAAGGTCTTAATTTACCTAATAGAAGGCTGGAAAGGAGAGATGAGTCCACAGAATTAAAGTATAAAAAATATAAGAGAAAATGGCTAAAGAAAAAAGCCAGAGAGAAATAAATGTGAATGTTGAACTCACCATTCAGAAGATAGAGACTCTCAATATGTTCATGTGTAACTGAAAAATTGTGCTCTACACTGGAATTTGACACAATATTGTAAAATAATTATAGATCAATAAAAAATGTTAAAAAAAAGAAGATAGAGACTCTCAGAGTCTTAAAATAATAAGATCTAATAATGTTTTAAGTACAGTAAGAGACACACTTAATAATGATCTGGACCAGTAAAACATAAAGAGGTGGGATAAGATTAAGGCATGGGAGCTAAAAGATAATCAAAATAGTAATTTTAATATTGGAAAAAATAGGATTCAAAGTTAAAATATCATAGACAATAAAGAGGAATGTTACATTTTTTAAAAAGGAACAATAGACCAATAAGATAATAATCATATGGCAACAATAACTCCAAAATATATAAAGCATTGATGGACAGAATCCCAGAAAGAAACAGATATATCAACAAGTATTTTTGGATTTATTTGTCAATTATATTTCAATAAAGCTAAAATAAAAAATATTTTAATGAAGTTTTTGGAAGTTTTAAACGTATCTCTGGAAACAAATCATACAGGTGAAAAGAAAAATGTAAGATTATTTGAAAATGTTACTTAACAGGTATTTGTTGAGCACCTATTATATGCCAGGTGCTTTAGGTACTGGGGCTCTAGCACTGAGTAAAACAGTCAAAGCCCTTTCTTCTAAATTTAGAAAGACGGAAGCAAATCAGTGGTTGGGATGGAGGGGAAATTAACTGTAAAGAACACAGTGAAACTTTCTGGGGTGAAGAAAATGTTCTAGATATGATGATGATTGAACAATTCTATAAATTTATCAAAATTAAAAGAACTCACATTGTAATGTGAGGAAATAGACAATAAGTAAAAAAGGAGGAAAATATCTATTTTGGTGGCAGTAAATACTGTCGAGAAAAATAAAGCAAGAGAAGGGGACGGAAAGGGAGGAGGAGTTGCAAGTTGAAAAATGACATTTGGAAAGAGGGGAGGGAGCTTTGTGGAGCATTCTGGGGGAAGAAGTTCCAACCAGAAAAATAAGGAAAATAAATAATCAAAAACCAAAATACTGAAACCAAAAGAGCTTAAGAAATCAGAAAACAAGCAACAAGTCACACCCAAAGAGACACAGAAGAAAGAAATCAATAAAAATGAAAGCAGAAATTAAACCGAGAACATCAATCAAACTAAAAACTGTTTTTTTTTTAATTTTTAATTTGTTTTTATTGAAGTACAGTCAGTTACAATGTGTTGGTTTCTGGTGTACAGCAGGTGTCCCAGTCATGCATATACATACATATATTCATTTTCATCTTTTTTGTTAAAGTAAAAACTGTTTTTTAAAACCAATCAAGAAAACAGTAGACAAGAAGCAACTAAATCACAGAATAGAAAAGAAAAATAACTGCAAACACAACAGTTTAAAATAACAATAAAATGAGTAACTATTTGGCAATCTAGATAAAAAAGGTAACATTCTGGAAAAAAAATATCAAAATTGATATGAGGGAAAATATATTTAAAGAGGCTAATTATATTTAAAGAAATTGACATTTTTATCAAGGAGATCTGCAGCTTCACCCCCAAAAAAGAGACCTACTCTGGTTTAACTGCTGAGTTTTGATGGTTTTTGAGGAACAGAAAATAACCATTTATATAAATCATCATGATTAAGTAGTGTTTATCCTAGGAATGCAAGAAAGGGCAACATTAAACCTCTATCAGTTGGTGACTGCCTGGTGTATGAAAAATGCTCAGTAAATACTGGTTATATATTGTTACTAATGATGCTGGGTGCATAAGCTAGTACAATGACTTTAGAAAACAATTTGACATTATCTTGTAAAGTTAAACATGTGCGTAACTTCCAGCTGTATAATTCCACTCCTAGGAATATACTCTAAAGATTCTTAATTATGTACAATTGTAGACACATGCAAGAATATTGTTAGCTTTCTTTGAAATAGCAGAAAAGGAAATTTTGAAAGTTTCTTAAAAAGGAAGCAATCTAAATGTCTATCCATAGGAAAATGGATAAACAACTTGTGTCATAATCACACAATGGATTGTATTCAGCAGTGGGGTTAAAGTCAGAAAATGGAAGTTGAAGATGAAAGAGGAAAAGTAATTAAAACCAAGAGAGGGGATTTGCACCATCAAATGAGCCTACTGTGCTGTAATCTGCAACTGAGCAGGAAAGAAATGAAAAGGCAAGGATTCGTTGTAAGGATGCGGTGTTATTTTGTGGACCATAAGAACAGAAATGTGGCTGCACTGGGCTTCAGAAAGCAACTGAAATTAAGGCCTATGAAACTGCCAGGTCTCTCTCCATCTCTCATCTGTTTTCCGTATAGGTTTGTTACAATTCTCTCTCCGAGGTCTTATTTTCTCTGCATCCTCTGCAGTGTCACAGTGAAGATGGCTGCTTCACAGTTGTTAAATCTGTAAGTTGCAGCTTCAGTCACCTAATGTGTATGACCTAATTCTTCCTGGATCCCAATTAAAAGTTTCCAGAAAAGCAATTCCTTTCCAGGGTGTCAAGTACCAGCGCTAAAAACTGAGGCTATTCTGATAATAAGTACAGCTGCCAGAGGTCCACTCCAGAGTCCGGGGCAGGGGCGGGGGGGGCAGTTCCCAAAAGTCGGGGACCTTGTGAGCTGAGTGGGTATCTATTTGCAAATTACCAATGTAAGAATCAAACTGACATTCATGTCCAAGTCAAAGGACGAGCTTGGCTCTGATGCCCAAAATCTGGATTTCCAGCCTTGGTCATTTTGCATACACCCCCAACCAACTCAGCATTTGAAGTGATCTAAAGGTGTATTCCAGGTAGAGTGATAGGGCAGTCTAGACAGAGGAAATAATATTGTTAAAAAACAAGGAGTCTCAAAATTGTAGAATAGATAAACAAGATTATACTGTATAGCACAGGGAAATATACACAAGATCTTATGGTAGCTCACAGAGAAAAAAATGTGACAATGAATATATATATGTTCATGTATAACTGAAAAATTGTGCTCTACACTGGAATTTGACACAACATTGTAAAATGATTATAAATCAATTTAAAAAAAAAACGAGGAGGCATTAAATGGGCACCCCAAGTAGAGAGCGGCAGGGCCCCTGATGTGGCTATTGCATCATATTGGGGTCCCAAATGGGGCAGGGGTAGAAAAGCAGGCAGAGCAGGTGAGGTCAGATTATGAAAGACTTTGTATGCCTGATACTTAAATTTAACTTTGAGGTGGGAGGGGTATAGCTCAAGTGATAGAGGACATGCTTAGCAGGCATGAGGTCCTGAGTTCAATTCCCAGTACTTCCTCTAAGAATAAATAAATAAGTAAACCTAATTACCTGCCCCTACCAAAAAATTAATTAATTAATTAATTTAACTTTGACAATGGAGGGAGCCCCTGAAGGTTCTAGAGCACAGGAATGTCACGTGTCACCTACAATTAAGGAAAATAAATTCGGAGGGATTAGTATAGTCCCTGATGTTAAACAATGAAAAACAGTCATGGTTCCTGATGGAAATTATTTCTAGAATTTATTCTGGTCTTCACTTAAGTTCTATTTATTGGCAAATATTTCTCAGATACATCAGAGAAGTTGTTAAGCAATCGTTGCCCTGGGCAGTAAATAACGTAGTTTATTCACAGAATCCTCCTCTTCACCACCTGCGGAACAGAAGGCAAAACGCTGCACCTTCACCCACTGCATGGTGGAGGACTTTATAAATAGAGTCCATGGAGAAGGTTCATTGTACCATCCCAGAAAAGGTCAGCACGTTGCAAATTCAAGGCAGTCCGATTGTGGACAATGAACAGGAAGATATGAATGAGCCATCCTTCAGGCAGGGTGCTCTAAATGTGCTGCCCTGCTTCTATCTGAATACCAGTCTTTCATACCATGTATAAGGCAACCTGTCCTCTCTCTGCTGCTCTTTTCATGCTAATTAGGTAGCGGACATCTGGTTCGATGTTTCGCAGCCCATTGGCTTTTGCCTAGCTAATCCTCCTCCTGGGGTGACCATGGTACTTATGTCCATGTGCACTCTTCTTATAGTCCATCTTTATTTCCACTCACACCACAACAGTTCTTGTGCAGACAGCTGCCAGAGCAGAACTTGATTTAATTGTGCGGTTCTGAGTAGCTTTTGCCAAGTCATGGTTCCCCAAAGAGACAATAAACAGAGCAAGATGCATGACCACACTGGCGGTCAGCGGGCGAATCGGGCAGTTATGACCGCTTGCTGCACAGCTTTGCCACTCCCACATGTGAAGGCAGGAGAGCATCTCTTCCTTTTTCTTCCCCTGGCATTTCCTCCTGTTACGGGCAGGAGGGCAGTTTGTGTGGGGAAAGACAAGAAGTATAGATTTATTTTTAAATAGGAAGGAAAGCATCCTCAGTTCCTCCCTCACTGAGTTATTATAAAGACCCTATGAGAAGTAGTTGAAACTCCTTTGAAAGCTATAAAGGGCAAACCTGCTCTGTGCCTGAAACCCTCCAATGTCTCCCCCGGGCCCTTGGAATGAAGTCCAGAGTCTGTGCACAGCTCATCTTTGCAGACATCGCCTGCCTCTCAGCTGCCTCCCACGCTAGGTACCCCATGGGGCTTTGCTCAGGCTGGTCCCTGTCTGCTCCCTGCCTTCCCTGCTCCTCCCTTTCACCCTCATTTGGGCAGCGGGTCCTCCTAAATGCTCCGTTAGCAACGTGTGCTTTCCCCAGGGCAGCGTTTCTCAACGGCTCCACTGACTGTGTAGTTTTTACTGTGGAAGGGCTGTTCTGTGCATCGTAGGATGATCAGGAGCACCGATGGCCTCTGTCAGCCAGATGCACCTCCCCCCACCCCCCACCAACCAGAATGTCTCCAGACACTACCAAGTGTCTGCGGGAGGGCAAAGTTGCACCAGATGAAAACCACCACTCTAACGTACTGCTTATATTGGGGCCAGTTACACCCCAAATACGTTCAGATGCTAAGAAAAAAAGGTTTCTTTATTTGCTAATAGTGGTCTGATCTGACCTCCAAGGTACCCATCATACTCGTGAGAGAAAACACTTGCTCTTGCTCATGAAAGTTACCCTGTTCTGGTTGAAAATTATCTCTTGTATGAAAGGTAGAAAATTCTTCTCTGAAATTTGATTCATGTTTACTCATGAATAGCAGCCGCTCATCAAAGGTGTTCCCTTTTGAGTAAATTAGAAGTTTGCTGCTGAGGACATAAATGTCCTAAAGGTTTATTTTGTCTTGTGCCTCAAGTGGGACCGAAAAAGCTGACGGTTGATAAGGTTGCAGGCAACAGGGCGGGGCAGTGTCAGGAATGGAGGGCAGGGGACCGATTTCTGGCCCTCCCCCTGCCTGGGTCCATTTACCGCTGACCACCTCAGCAGGGTCAAGATGGATTCAGCATTTTTAAAGAGCACTTGAAAATTTCCCAATATTTACCCCCAAAAGAGAGGAAAAATATTCCCTTCTCTGAAATCTCCCACAAACTCTTCTGGTTATTTAAAACCTCTCCCCCTCCCCTAACTTTGGGGAGACAAGCGCTTGTGGTTGCCTCCGCCTGCCTTCTTCCTCCTGTACCACTCCTCTCAGAACCACCAGGGTTTCCTTTTCCGCTCCCTACCTGCCCTGAAGGGGTTTCCCCCATGTCGTATTCTCTTCCTTCTGAATTCTCTGTTCCCCTTCCCTGCAGGCATAATGGCAGAGGGGCTGTAGAAAGAATCACACTCACTGATGAAGGAGCAGCAGGAGTGCCTTTAAAAGTACTACCCTTTACTCACACATCAGACAATAGTCATCTCTGTCCTTGTTTGTGTCCCCTACAGGACAGGGTTGTGTTTGCCTCGGGGATCACTGTATCCCCAGCACTTAGTGTGGTGCTGTGTAACAAATCACCTGGGATGTAGCACCCTAAAGTAACAGACATTTATTATCTCATGATTTCCATGGATGGGGAGCCCTGGCATGGTCTAGCTGGGTCTCCCAAAGCTGCAATCAGGTGTCAGTGCCATGCAATGGAGTCTCACTTGGGGTTCCAGGTGCTCTTCCAGCCTTACGTGGCTGCTGGTAGAATTCGCTTTTTTTTTTTTTTTTTTTTTTTTTTTTTTTTTCAGTTAGAGAACTCATGATGGCTTGCTTCATGGCCAGCAAGAGAATCTGACACTTTCAAGAGTGTCATCTCGGGGGAGGGTATAGCTCAGTGGTAGAGCACATGCCTAGCACACATGAGGTCCTGAGTTCAATCCCAGTGCTTCCATTAATTAATTAATAATTAATTGATTAATCAGTCAATCAAAGAGTTTCATCTGATTCAGATCCACCCAGGTAATGTCCCTGTTGATGAATTCAAAACCAACTGATGGGCAAAATCCCTTAAACTTTGCCATAATAAACAACCTCATCGCAGGAGAGACACCCATCATATCCACAGATCCTGCCCACCTTCAAAGGGAGGGATTATACAAGGTCATTGGTGATGGGGTTCATCTTAGAATTTTGCCTACCCTCCAATATATGTGCCTTTGATTATGCACCAGACAGTCTACACCTTTTCTGTCTCTGGCCCACAGTGGTTTCTTTTTCCTCCCTGCCTCTTAATTTCTCCTAGTCTATTTATGATCTTTTGTGAGCAGTATCTTTTTCAACTGCCTTTGTGTTGATGGACATTTTCATCACATGGAAACCCCATATTACATATGAAAGTTCCTCCTTCATGGTATAACATGCATAATACATAAGCAATCATCCCTCCACAGTTTCACAGCACTCCACGCATAAATCCAAGGCAGGAGATGTTTGTTTGTATACTTTCATAATTCACTTTAGGCTTTAATTACAATGAGGCAATAAAAGAAAGATACGAATACATCGATCTTGTGGCTGGCTGGCAGCTTTGTCATTCACTGCATGTTGACAATTCCCATTGAAATTCAAGCATCTCTCCACTTGAGCTGCTGTTCCTCAGCCACTGAGAGTGTTCAAAACAAGTTATCTGCAGCCTTATGAATATCCAGCTCATTCTGCTCCTCTTACTTCTGAGAAACAAAACAAAATAAACCTTTAGGATATTTACGTGCTTAAGAGACAAACTTCTTTTTTTTTTTATAGACTTTTTTTTTTAGAGCAGTTTCAGGTTTACAGCAGAAGACAAACTTCTAATTTACTCAAAAGTGAACCACTTTCAAGAGCAGCTGCTGTTCATGAGTAAACACAAGATCAAATTTCAGAGAGGAACTTTCCATATTTCATGCAAATCAACCTTCTAATTGCTACTTACATAAAGCCAGACAAATGGTAAACGGACCTCCAGAATGCAGCTAGATTGTCCAGAAATTTTCACTGATGAAATAGGAACATTTGGAACCATAGAGCCTCTTTGCCTCACCCCGGAAACCTGCTCCCTATGATCATTCCAACCTATTGATTTTCCTTCCAGTATCCAATGTGATTCATTAAAACAGGAGGAGGAAACTGCATATACAGAAGCATGGCGGCCTGGGAAAAGTTTGCATTTGTGGGGAGAAAAAAGCAATCACACCTTGAGGTTAGGGGACATAGTGGAGACATGATCATGAAGGATCTTCTGTTAAGGAGTTTGTGTTCTTCCCAGAGATCCTCTGAATGGAGTGCCCTCTGTGATGAGTCGAATGGTGGACAATGGACAAAGCAGCTATGCCAATACATCCTAACCCCTGGAATCTGCAAATGTTACCTGATTGGCTGACATAATTGACTTAAGTATCTCAAGATGAGAGCATGCTGGGTTATCCAGATGGGCCCTAAATTCAGTGACAGGTGTGCTTAAAGATGACAAAAGAGGAGAAGGCCACGTGAAGATGGAAGTAGAGACGGGAGCGATGTGACCACAAGCCAAAAACACCAGCAACCACCAGAAGGTAGGAAAGGCAAGGAAGGGAGTCCCCCCCAAAATCTTGAGAGGAAGTGCACCCCAGTGATGCTTTGATTTCAGTCTTCTGGCCTCCGGAACCGTGGGAGAGTACATTTGTGCTGTTATAAGCCATCCAGTTGGTGATCATTTGTTACTGTGGCTCTAGGAAGCAGATTCCCCTTTCCCCATCCTGGCCTTCGTGGAGATCTACCATTCAGCTTTCATACTTAGCTCAGGTGTCGCGCTCTCTGTAAAGACCTCCCGGGCCGGCCCCGGGTAGAGGCAGCCTCTCACCTTCCCACGCAGTTTTCTCTGTTGCACTTGTTTCATTTTCCAGCAACACCCCGGCTGTCCTTGGTCATCTCTTCTGCTCAGGTGCACAATGTCTAAACCGCTCCAGGATTGTCCGCCCGGATTCCTAGACCCCTTTCCAGAGGTGAGACTAAAACCCTGGGCTCAGCCTCACGTTTAGTGATCCCCTCCCCTCTTCGCCTGCTCACGTGGGTTTTGGAGTGCGGGCAGCAGATCTGGATGTGTTCCCTGAGGTGGTACCCAGAGAAAACCTTCAGCTCTGGTTTCTGACTCATCAGTGCTAACCTCTCCTCGCCTTCTTCCACCCCTGCCATCAGAAATTGGCTCTCCCGGCCTCTCTTCACTGTGTGGAAACAACGTGTGGAAGCTGTACAGCTGCCTTCCTGGGAGAAAGGCCAGGACGAATCAACTCACAGACTCTCTAATAAGAGGTTAAATATGTATTTCGAGGCACAACTGACACAAAAGGGTGGGATTTATGAACTCTAGGAAAAGAGCCATTCCCTTCCCAAATCCCTTTCTACTTTGCACTCCATCTGGGGTTTACCTCCCTGTCCTTCCCCAGCCCAGGCTCACTATCTCTAGCTTCTGGAACCTTCTTTGCAGAGCCCCCATCCCACCTGCCAACTTCCAGTTCTTCCCTCTGGAATGCAAAAGGGCTGATTCTGAAATGGAGGCTCAGCCAAGCCAGAAGCCCATCCTTCCCGGGGAGTCTCTCACCTGAACATCCCGGGGGAGATTTATCCCTCACTCCAAGCAGCTTATCCCTGCTTCTCACTCAAACACGCACAGAGCTTTTCTCGATAGGTAGAGTGAAAGAAATTTTCTCCGTCTTTGAAACATATATAACTTCTATAATCGAAAAAAAAAACCTTACAAAGAATTAGAAAAGATGTGTGAAAGTGTCATGTTTGCCATACCCAGGCTGAAATAAGTGTCAAGGCGTGACCTGACTGATGATAGAATTATGGTATCAGAACAAGCTTTCAGGAAGTTTGCTGGGATCTACACGTGTTTGAATATGTTTTCTCTTAGACCTGGAAAACCTCCCCACTAAGTCTCTATGCCATAGAAAAATCTCTCAGAAGTGTATCTGGATATACATTCAAGGTGCTGGTGTAATAGCAAAAGACCAGAGAGAGGTGATTTACCAATAAATAAGAAAAATACATGGCAGTACACAAGAATGCCTTAGATGTATATATTTTGACCTGAAAGGATGTCTCTGGTAACTGTTGACTGTTTATTCTTCACCTGTGTCAGGGTTGTGAATTCACTCACACTACACTCAGGTGTAGAAATGAAATGTTATACCATCATATCCCATTCCAGATCCGATCTTATGAACTCTCTTTAGGAACTCTCAGCATTTGGGGTAGCAAGGCTAAAAATGTAGTCCAAAACCACAGTCTTAATCCAATCCCATCATCTCAGTAACCACTTTGGTAACTTTCTCTATGCTTGGACGACTCAGGCGAATGCTTGGGACTAGTTCCCTCCAAGGGAAAGTCTGGCTCTATGGAGATGAGTGTGGTTTGGGGGAACTCCTGGCACTGGGAGAAAAGGGGCCTGGTCTCCTGCTCGCTCTTGGGGGGTCTCACAGTGTGTCTGCTAAGTGTGGTGTGTCCAGTTCTAATCCCTGGACCCTTTGCTAGCTTCAGACTCTCCCCTTCCCTCCAATCTGTACTCCAATGGCAGCCAGAGTCAACTTTCAAAAATGCAAATCTCATCAAGTTGCTCCTTTGTATAGCAAATCTTAACACTTCCTCTTTGCCCTTAGGAGAGAGACACAGATCTGAGCACCATCTGGGAGCCCTGGTGTGTGTCACGACTTACCTTCCCTCCTGCCTCCGCGTGTACAAGCCAACCACCACCCTGGGCCCTTCTTTCAGTTCCTCAACTGTGTAAGGCTTCTGTATCTGCCACCCTCTGGTATCTCCTTCCTTTTGTTAATTCCTGTTTTTCCTCCAGATCCTTTCCTTGATCTCCTTCAGTCCTCCCCTTACATGCCACAGTATATCTCTCTTCAAAGCCTTTATCACAGTTGTACCTTTAGATTTATTTGTGACACACAAAGTGCCTGGAACACATCAGATGCTGGGTGAGTATCCATTTCTCCTTCTGCTTCCTGATTTATCATTTAGGCCTGTGTGCCACATGGGTGCTCCCTGAGGGAATGCTTGATATCCTGCCAGCTGTTTCCCACCATAGATTATTAATAAGTTGAAATTTGAATTTATAAAACAGTTGGTGAAATTTGGTTAGAATGCGTCAGCTCCCTAAAGCCCAGTTGCACATGACGCCACCATGCTGGGTTTGTTTCCTGGGGCCACTGAAGTAAATTACTACAAACTTAGGTGGCTTAGAACAACAGAAGTTTATTCTCTCACAGTTCTGGGGGCCGAAGTCTAAAATCAAGGTGTGTGCAGGGCATGGGCTCTCTCCAGGCTCTAAGGGAGGATCTTCCTTCCTTCTTCCTAACTTCCGGTGGATCTGCCAGCGATCCTTGGTTCTCTTGGCTTGAAGACACAGCAGTACAATCTTTGCCTCCATCCTCACACAGCGTCCTCTCCACGTGCTTGTGTCCAGAGTTCCCTCTTGTTGTTAGGACATCAGTCATTGGACCAGGCCCACCCTAATCCAGAATTACCTCACTTTAGTTTGACTAATTACGTCTGCAAACACCTGACTTCCAAATAAAGCCACGTTCTGAGGTTCTGGGTGAATATGAATTTGAGGGGACACTATTCAACTTAGTACAAATGTCCAGAAGTCATCATTAACTATGTCTCATTTTTTAGGCTTTTAAAAATGCTTAGAACCAAAAGAATGATAAACAAAGGATTCCTTTCTCTAGGCCCAGGACATGTGAGATAATTGGAGATAGCAAAGTCAGAATAAATCTCAAAACAAACTGAAGTCTCCTTTCAAAGTAGTAGACATAGCATTTTGCTGACATGAAAGAAGAAGGTTTATGAAACATTGTTTAGTGTTTGTTCTCCTGTGTCAGTTCACTCCCACTACACTCAGGGCTGTAAATACAATATTATTCCATTGTGACCTATTAACTCTCTGATCTAACAAATCCTCACCTGCTGCCACTGTGGTATGAAAAAGAAAACACGCAAAGAAAAAAATTGAGAAATAAATCAAAGAAAAAACACCTTCAGACCACAGACTTCTCTTCCTTTGTGTGAGCTGAGTATTCATTATCTAATTCCTTGTGCCTTGAATTTTCCTTGTGTTTGCTTTAGATGTAATTTTTTATGGCAAGTATATTTGTATTTAATACTTTATATTTGATCAATAATGAGCTTTTTTTTCTATTTACAAAACCCTGGTGTAGGTACTTATTTACATTTCAAAAGAGAAAGTCAGTAGTAACCTTTGATGAAAAAGAAAATGAAAATGAATATATGTGTATATATGTATGACTGAACTATTATGCTATACACCAGAAATAGACACAATATTGTAAACTGACTATACATCAATTAAAAAAAAAAAAAGAAAGAAAGAACATCAAAGCATAGAGAGGTGATCTGCCTGAACAGCCAGGTTCTGAGTCACCCATCCTGGTCTACAGTGCTACAGTTCTCACTGCTGGCATAAGAATGACCTCTGGTCCTTGCAACCTCAGCCAAATATTTCTTCTTGACAGACTCCCAAGGTCAACATTAAAAGTTGGTGCTTTCTTCGACATAGAAAACAAACTTATGGTTACCAGGGGGGTATGGGGGTGGAGAGGGATAAATTAGGAGTTCAAGATTTGCAGATACTAACTATTACATATAAAGTAGATAAATAACAAGGTCCTACTGTATAGCACAGGGAACTATATTCAATACTTTGTAATGGCTTATAAAGGAAGATAGATAGATGGATAGATAGATAGATAGATAGATAGATAGATAGATAGATAGATATCTGAATCACTATGCTGTACACCAGAAATTTACACAACATTGTAAATTGGTTATACTTCAATTAAAAAAAAAAGATTGGTGCTTTCTTACCATATTGTTTCTTACCACTCTACTTTATGGGATGCTTCAGGATGAAAAGAGAGAGGACATAGTAAACAGTTACAAACATCTGATTCTGGACTGAATCTTGGTGTGAACAAGTTAAAGGACATTTCAGGAACAAATAGGGGAAACTGAATGAAGACTGGGTGTCAGATGATTCTAAAGAATTATTATTAATTTTAAGGTGCTGATGTTATTTCATCCACCTTGGGAAATAGAAAATGTTCTTAAACTTTTAGCAATACATACTGAAATAAAGAAGTTATTTTTAAGCAACATTTTGAGGTTCTAAAAAGTTCTAAAAATCAAAGTGTTAATAGTTATTTATGGTGCAGGAGTTGGAAAAGAGGTCATTTCCATTTCTACCTGGTAGACTTCTCTGTTTCAGTTCTTTGCAATGGATGTGTAAACTATTCCCTCAAGATATGCCCAGATAAATGCAACATTAAGAGGCATTTAAAAAATAACTGGCTTGTATACTTCAAAAATGTTAAGGTTAAGACAAAGCCAGGCCGAAGAACCGTTCCAGCTAAGGGAGACTAAATTGGCTTGGGAACTAAATGCAATTTGTGTCTGAATTCTGTCTTGGACCAGAAAAGAAGACATTATTTAAATTTTTTTCTATAAAGGACATTATTGGAACAATAAGTAAAGTATAAAGCCTGGAAATTAGAGGATAGTATGGTATCACTACTAAGTTCCTGATTTTGATTATTGTACTGTAGTTATGTAAGTGAATGTCTCTGTTTTTAGAAAATATACACCAAAGGGTAACATGTCTGCAACTTACTCTTAAATGTTCAGAAGAAAAAAAAATACTGTGTGTGTGTAGGCATATATAGAGAGAGAGAAAGAAAGAAGATAAAGCAAATGTGGTAAAGTGTTAACAACTGGGGAATCTGGGTGAAAAGTACACAAAAGTTCTTTGTACAATTCTTGCAATTTTTTGTAATTAACAGTTACCCCAATATCCCTTCTCTGCCTTCAGAAGAGAATGAAAAATTTGCTTCCTCAGCTAATAGAAGTAATAGTATTTATCTCTTGATCTTGTCATAACTAAATCAGATAACGTAGGTAAAAGACTTAGCATGTTGCAAGACAAAAATTGAACTATCAGCTTCCAAAAGAGTTGAGAACAGAATCCTCTCTGGCTAATTTAAGTACAACCAGATTTATTGAGGGGTATAAAGAGCCCACAAAACTGTTGAGAAAACAAACAAAAATCAAAAAGCTCAAAAACCTAGCTAGACTCACAAATCAAAACCACACTAACCAAAGAACTGCCAAGTCTGCCGAGATGGCTGCTGCCTCTGCCGCTACTAGGAAGCTGCCCCCTGGGGAAGCCACAAGCACAGCTGCTGTCTGACTGTACAACTTCCATCACCATCCAAAACAGCCAAGATATGATTCATAGCCTCCTTTTGTCTCCACAGCCTTCATTGCAAGTCAACATTTCATTTGTGCATCTAATCAAGTAAGCCTAAAATATGTCTAGATCCTAGCTGCAAAGGAGTCTGGGAATGTAGCTTTTGGTTTCTCAGGCATTGCGATGCAGACAGCCAGTGCCAGCAGGTGTTTGGAATGGGTGTGGAGAGTCAGTATCTGCAAGAGTCAACAATTGTAGCAACTCAACCTCTGAACCGTGTTATGTTTAAATTTCTGAACAACAGAACACCTGTCTAACCTAAATCTCTCCCCTTCTCCCTAAAATGGGAAGCCCAAAGCCACATGAGTCCCTACATCTGTTTCTAGGGTATTTTTATTCTTTTTCTAGATTCATCACATTCTGTCTTTTTTATTTTAATTGAAGTATAGTCAGTTTATAATGTGTCAATTTCTGGAGTACAGCACAATGCTTCAGTTATATATGAACATACATGTATTTGTTTTCATATTCTTTTTCACCATAATTTACTACAAGATATTGAATATAGTTCCCCGTGCTATACAGTATAAACTTGTTTATCTATTTTCTATATATTAGTATCTGCAAATCTCGAGCTCCCAATTTATCCCTTCCCACCCTCTTCCCTTCCCCCCATAACCATAAATTTGTTTTCTGTCTGTGAGTCTGTTTTGTAAATAAGTTCATTTCTCTCTCTCTCTCTCTTTTTTCTTTTTTTTTTAGATTCCACATATAAGTGATATTATATGGTATTTGTCTTAATCTTTCTGGCTTACTTCACTTAGAATGACATTCTCCAGGTCCATCCATTTTGCTGTAAAATCACGTTCTGTCTTGATATCTTGTAATCTATGGACTAAATTAAAATCTAACCAGAACCAAAACACACAAAAAGTAATAAGGGAAATAGGCTGGGGGAGAGGAAGTGGGGCAGGGCCAGGAGTGGGGAGGGGGAAGAAGCCATGTTAATACATATCAAAATATAAACCTAATAGAGTTAACAGATACACAAACTGGCTGAATGCTTAGTGGCCAAACATTAAAATAAGTACTTTGGGCTTGGAGGGGAGGGTATAGCTCTGTGGCAGAGCACATGCTTAGCATGCACGCAGTCCTGGGTTCAATCCCCAGTACCTCCATTAAATAAACAAACAAACAAACAAACCTAATTACCTCCCCACTCCCCTAAAAATAAAATAAACATTGTGACAAAGGCCAGACCAAAGCTAAATATTACCATCATAGAATGGACTTCTGGGGTTTAAGAATGAATCTCAAATGTTATTAAAAATGTTTAAATTAGTATTATAAATTTTAGTGGCCTACTTAAAAGGTATTATAGTGCAGAACAACATTCTCAGCCTCTGGGCTTACTCTCGTGGTCACCATACCGCACATTAGGAATACTAAATCATCATTTGCTTTCAACTGAGGTTGGAAGGGTAGCAAGACTTTTTTTTTCTAGTTCTGCCAACAGTCTTTGGCTGCTGGGGATGTTGCCACTGCAGTAGAAACCTTTCCTTGTTCTCTAGTCATAATTGACTAAAGACTTATTTTCAACTCCTGGTCTTGAACATCAGTAAATCATGATAATGCAGTTTCTCTGAAGCAGTCTCGCACACTGAAGCCCTGTGCACTGCTTGGAAGTGCTTTTTGTGTATTTTCAGAGGTAGACTTAAGACTAGTAGTGATTTGTGCTCTTCCATTTCTGATATTTCAGCATGACTTTCGGCTTCAGACAGTCACTTAAGAAAATTGTGTCCTCAAGTCTTTAAAGTAGAAATTTTTCCAAGGACAGTATAATTCATTTGACCAGTGAGAACAAAATGTGTTTTGGAAACTTCTGTTTTCTCCACCCACTTTCTTCTCTTCTTTTCTATTCTTTATTATATGTGGATCACAAATGATTCTCACAATCTACATGATTTTGGAGGGGTTTTTGCCTTTGAAATTTTGAGGTAGCAGAATTGATCTTCTACTTTAGAATTAAAATTCAGCCTCACAAAATGTGAAGATATCTCTAACAGAACTTTAAAAAATTAGTTAAATGCAAAAAATATACTGTTTCCTACCAGAGCCAGAACCAAACTCAGTTTCGGCTGCTCACCACCACTCAAAAGGCCAATACTCGAGAGACAAATGTTGGTAAAAAGGGAAAAGTTGCTTTATTCAGGAAGCTGGCAACCTGGGAAGATGGCCACCTAGTGTCCCCAAAACCATCTCCTAGTCGCCAGTTAGTAGACAACGGTTTTTAAGGGGAGCTTCAGGGGGGTACAGGCAGGGGGGCTACAGGTAGAACAGCACAGCCAGCTCCAATGATCATCTCAAAACGGATCTGGTCTGGTTAGCATCATCTTGATGGTTTTACATACAATTAATCTTCTACTCCAAGGTCAGTTTGCTCCCATTTCCTTGAGGCCAGTTCCTGGAATTTAGCAAGCCATAGATTTAGTACTGCTCAAGATGGAGCAGCTTATGTCATGGCTGCAGTCTGGTCACAATGCAGTTAGCTTTTTTCCTCTGGTGGTGGTTTTAGTATCTGCAAAACAGCTCAGGAATGTGCATCAGACACTGTTATCTGTGCCCTTCAGGGAGGAACTAAAGATTATGTGAGTGCTATATGGCTAATCTGTTGTTTAATTTGTTACCAGTTCTCCTGGTCCAAAGGCTGTTTTTTCTTACTGCTATGTTCACATTCTTCCAATCCTTAACTCTTGAGCTAGCCTTTTGTGACTTATGGGAGACCTGGGAGACTAAAGTCTTTCCACAAACAAGAGGTTGGCGGAGGAACTGGAGGGAGGTGGGGTCTGTTCTGAGAAGGCCCCTTAGGGTCCTGCTCAGTTACAATATAAATCCTTAAAAGAAACACATTTGCCTGCCATTATGCTTCAGCCCATTGTAGAAGGGGAACACGAGAAAGAGGGAGGAAAGACAGCAGAAAGACAGAAGACAGTGAGGCAGACCCGGGAGTGGCAGATGATCAGACTTCCCTCCCTGGGGAACTCGATTTGGGGAGGCACTGAGGTGCTGAGCTTGCCCTTGAGAGTAAATGCATCCTTCAGTTTTGAGCCCTGAGTACCTTGCTTCTCTCACCCTAAGTTGGAGTTTCCAGTAGAATGCATGAAGCAAGGACACAAGTTGTGAGACAGTGGTCTTCTCTGGGTCTTGTTGCAGTGGGGCTCTGCATCTAGAGCAGAGGCTGCGGATGTATTACTGGGAAAGGGAGAGGAACAAAAGATAGAGATTCAGGGAATGGGAAGCGGAGATTGAGTCAATGCTCCTAGGACCTTTTGTTTCCCCCTTTGAATTCTTCCCTCTAGCAGCTCTCCATCCTCCTGCTCCAATATGGACCAGTGTCAAGCCACATGTAGAGTTGTCGTTGTGTGACTTTCAACACCCTCTCTACTGTGTTGGGTCCCCTTTTACCTGATCTCATGTGTTTCTTCTTATTAGTACATTACTAGACAGTTTGGGAGAATCGCCTCCAGTAGCTTCCTGGGAAAAGGTGCGTGGGAGGTTACTTTCTAAGACTTTATATGGCTGAAATGTTTTTTTTAATCTCATCATCAAATCTTACTGTAATTTGGCTGGGAATAGAACAATGCATTGAAAATTATGTCCTTACAGAATGTTGAAGGCAATGCTGCTTTATCTTGTTTCCAAGATGGTTTTTCAGAAGCCAGAGAACATTTTTATTTCTTATGTCTTGTTGTGTCCTATTCCCTACTCCCTGCCCTGTCCCCCAATCTCTCAGAATTTATTTTTTTTAATAATTTACTCTTGGTATATACCTTTCTATATTTATTTTGCTGGGTGACCTGACAATAATTAATGAAAATGTTTAAAGCCTTCTCTTAAATTCCTCTTTAAAAAAATTGTTAAGGTCTCTGTCTTTAATGTTGGAGATCTTGGTAAAATACTTAGTGATCCCAGGCTGAGCATTCATGATGAAAAGTGAGGCACTGAAAATCTAATTGGATTCCTCTGCTTCTGGCCACAGTGGGATAACAGTGACCAGATTTATTCTTCCACTTGAAACAAAACAAAACAGAAAGATGTACAAAATGATGGTTTTCAGACATTCAGCATCAGGCAGCCCTGGACAATGATTCCTGAGAACAGGAAAAATACATGACATAAGCTCTACAAATATCCCAGTTTACTGGATTTAGCAAAGCTGCAGCATACAAGTTCAATACCAAAAGCAAAACAAAACAAACAAACAAAAACAGTTGTATTTTTATATACTAGCTGTATCTAGAAGTTAAAATTTTAAAACAATACAATTTATGGTCATGTCACAAATATGCAATACTTAGAAATAAAACTGTCAATAGATGTGCAAGACCTGTATATTGAAAACTCAGAACACTGGTGAGAGAAATGAAAGACATAAATAAATGGAGAAATATACTGTGTTCCTTGAGCAGAAGACACAATATTATCAAGAAGGCAATTCTTTTCAAATTGATTTATAGAGTCAATGAAATCTCAATCAAAACCCTAGCAAGTTTTGCTGGAAAAAACTGGCAAGCTATCTCTAAAGTTCAGATGAAAATGCAAAGGGCCTGGAATAGCCAAAGCAATTCTGTGAAAGAAGAACAAAGTTGGAGGTCTTACATTACCTGATCTCAAGCCTTATAATAAACTACAGTCATCAAGACAGTGAGCTATTAAAGATAAACATATACATACATCAATGGCTCAAAATAGAGAAATGGTCATATGTGACATATATATATGGTCAATTGATTATTGACTAATGTGTCAAGGCAATTCAATGATGAATAGATAATCTCAGTTAATTATCCTGGAACAATTGGATTGTTATATGCAAAAAAAAAAAAGAAGATGAACTTTTACAGTTAACTAATACCATAAATAAAAATTGGCTAAAAATTAATTATATATCTAATGTAAAGTTAAAACTATAAAGTTTCTAAAGTAAAGCAAAGGAAAAGAGGGAGAGACTATAGCTCAAATGGTAGAGTACACGCTTAACATACATGAGGCCCTAGGTTCAATCCCCAGTACCTCCTCTAAAAGTAAACAAATAAGTAAACCTAGTTACCTCCCCCTCCAAAAAGTAAAAAAAATAAAAATAAAAATAAATTTTAAAAAAAGAAGGCATAATAACCTTGCATATGCAAAGATTTCTTAAGTGGCAAAAAGTATAAGAGAAAAATTTGTTAAATTGGACTCATCTAAATTGATGACTTTTACTCCTCAAAAGACACTTAGGAAAATGAAAAAGCAAGCTACAGAATAAAAGATAATATTCAGAAAACATACATCTGACAAATGATTTGTATCTAGAATATACCAAGAACTCTCAAAACTCAGTAACACAAGACAAACAACTCAATTAAAAAATGGGCAAAGTATTTGAACAGACACGTCACAAAAGAAGATATATAGATGCCAAATAAGTATATGAAAAGATGCTCAAAATTATTATTCATTAGGAAAATATTAAGTTAAAACCACAATGAGATTCCATTACATATCCACTAGAATGTCTTAAGGTATAAAGACTGTCATGCCAAATGTTGCAAGGATGTAGATCAACTGGAATTCTCAAACAATTTTGGTACGAATATAAAACAAAACAACCACTTTGAAAAACAGTTTGATGGTTTCTTAAAAAGTTAAACATTTGATATGATCCAGCCATTCCAATCCTGATATTTACCCAAGACATGAATGCATATGTTCACAGAAAGACTTGCACATGAATGTTCATAACACTTTATTTCTAATATCCCAAATGTCCATCAATCAGTGAATGGCTAAACAAATTGTGGTACATCCATATAATGGAACACTACTCAGCAATATAAAAGTAAATTATTAACATATGCAACAACATGGACAAATTTGAAAATAATTACGGTGGATAAAAAAAGTGAGACAAAAAAGTACATACTGTGTGATTGTATGTATATAAAATTCTAGAAAGTACAAATTAATCTGTAGGGATCAAAAGCAAGCTAATTTTGCCTGGGCACTGGAAGAGATGGGGGTTAGGGGGGTAGGGAGAACCAGACCACAAAGGAATAAGCGGAAACATTTTAGGATGATCAAAATGTTTATTATCTTGATAGTGGTCTTGATTTTACAAGTGTATACATATGAAAAAATTTAAGTGTACATTTAAATATGTGCAACATATTGTATGTTAATTATACTTCAATAAAACTTGGGAAAAAAAAGTTGAATGGCTTCTTTGTGTGTACAGGTTGTTCAAAGTCTCACTATGTTGAACTGTCTCTAGGGTTTTTCCTCCTGAAGAGGAATACTTACTGTTACCTGTGCTCTGTCTAATCCCAAATTTATTAATATTTCAATAATTTATGTTCTTTTTAAAGTATTCACAAACTACTTACACAACTGATAAAGTATTCACAAACTACTTACACAACCGTTTTGCAAACGGATTGTCTCTAAGCATTCAAACACCAGTTACAAATTTGGTCGATTAAATTCTTTTCAAGTCTAATGCCTTAGATTCCTTTAAATGCAGTAATTACTTTAAAGGCAAGGACAATATTTGTGTAATAGTTCAATGATTACAAAACTGATCAGATTACTCATAATTAAACAGGATGAAGGAGTACTATTTGTCACACGGTGGGTCCAGCAGTAAGTGATTGGAGATACACAAAGAGTAGCCAACCTTCCATTCACGAATCACTCAGTTTATTGGACACAATTAGACAGGTTAGTCAAAGTAGGGAAAAGCGGGTAACGAACCACTCCAGGGAGAAGCTCAGTGGTCTCCAGTCTGGCCAAGGGTTTCTGGGCACGCTTGACTGGGAAGTCACCTTCTACTCCAAGAGGACCTCTGGCACAGTTCTCAGGAGCGTGGAGTCAGTTCCTCCAGCAAATTACTAGGTTTAGTGGTCTCTTTTTAAGGAATAACGGATACCCTGGGGGAGGGGATCTTGACTCTTAACAGTTGCTCCTTCTGTTCCAATAATGTACATTGCCCATCAAACTTCTAATCTAAAGTAGTATTCTTAGTTTAGCACTCTAAGACACTCGAAGTCCTCCCGCAGACGTTTCAAAACAGCTAATATGGAAGTTCGCATTGGTCTCTGTGACTCCATTTTGAACTACTTTACATGGCTTAACACAGCTTATATGCTATAAATTTCCACAAGATGAGTAGGAATCATAACACAAAAGAAATCACATCATAAGAAGTATTAAGACTATTGATTTAAAATTTTTTTATTATATTGGTGCTTATTTATCCTTTTTCATACCTATAACCTACTTCCTATTTCTATTTCTTCCTAGGGGCACAATTTTTATTACTTTTTTTTATTACTTAACCCAGAGAGGATATGTTTATTCTCAGACAGACCAAACTTGTGGATTCAGGTTGACCACTGAGATTTTGGGGCTGAAAACAAGATACCTGGGAGGCTCTCCTGGGATGATTCTCTCTCAGTCCATCAGCCAGTCAGCTATGTCCATTATAGGCCATTCCATCAGGAATTTCACAATGATTGGTCCTGACCAAACAGAAAGGGTTGGATTTCTTCAATCTTAGTTTTTTGTTTTGCGGTTTCTTTTCCTTTCTTTCTTCTTTCTTCTTCTTCTTTTTTTTTTTTTTTTGAAAGTGCTTGTTCTTAACATCTTCTCTAGAACACAGTCTAAACAGCCTATTTCACAACTGCTTGTTTTGAAACGTGGCCTAATTCGGTTTGCCTCAATCTGAAGCCTTTGGTCTGCCTGTTTCACCAAAACTCCTAGAAGCAAAAAGTAGAATGAATGGTGGTTTCCTGGGACTCGGGGGAAGGAGACAAAGAGAGTTGTTGTCTAACAGAGAGCAAATTTCAGTCGTGCATGATGAGAAAGTTCTAGAGATCTGCTGTATAGCAATGTGCATATAGTTAACAGTGCTGTACTGTACACTTAACAATTTGTTAAGAAGGTAGATTTAAAAACTTGTTTAAAGAGCATGTGCTTTTCACCACAATTAAAAAAAATTAAGGGGGGAGGGTATAGCTCAAGTGGCAGAGCACTTGTTTAGCATGCACAAGGTCCTGGGTTCAATCCCCAGTACCTCCTCTAAAAATAAATAAACAAACCTAATTACCTCCCACCACCAAAAGAAAAATAGAGAGAGAGAGAGAATAAGCTCCAGAATGGAACCAAGTGAATTAAAATTCTAATAAATAAATAAAATTTAAAAAATAAATAGAGCCAAAACTTTCTCATTGATACTCAAGACATAAAATTGAGAGCGACAAGAAGTATCAGGAGGTCTGTTCTCTGAGAATCTTCCCTTTTTCCAGAAAGGGAACTTTTGACTCCTGCCTGGATGGGAAATAAGAAGAGAGGAGGCAAGGTTGAGTGCTGGCAGGATGGGCATAGGGGATAATCTGCAGAGGTGTCCTGTTGGATCGGCTATACGTTTTTCCTAAATTTCCAGAGTTTCAGCGTGCTTATCATCCCTTTCTTAGGACCTGATGCCATTTAGGAAAATCACTCACCTTTTGTTGGTATACGTGGCCAGCACATACACAGGTTAGGATCATTTTAGTGGGAATTTGAGGGAAGAAGAAATAGGAAATAAACCTGCAGTTAACAGTTCCAGTGTTTGACTAGAAGTCTTTCTACAACCTACCTGCTCCTAATCTTCCCCACCCGGTCCATGTTCTCATTTGAGTCATCTTTCTAAATTGCAAGTTTTACCATGGTGTTCATCTGCTTAAATCCATTAGTGTTCGTTACATAAGAATAACAATGAATTGTCCTGAGACTTGAAAGTAAGAGTTAAACTCCTCACGGAACTCCTTAGTTGTTTGCTCCAAGATCCTAATATACTCCCCTGAGAGGAAGAATGCGCCCACATCCTGCCATTCCCACCTGGGGAAAATCACAGGTGCAAAAGCCACCGTTGCTGATAGATGCATATTGTATCCCTGGATGTAGTGCAAATGAAAAGGTAATGAAGAACCACTGTTCAAAAAGATTTGTGCCAAAAAGGAGAAGGGTGGAGCCAGAGATGAATAAGCGAAACATGGAGTCAGTAATGAGTTGGTTATTTCTACCTGACATAAACTAGCTGGACAGAGGGAAGTTTCTTGTTGGGGAGGAGTGAAATAATAATAGTGATCATGTGTCTGCTGTGATGTGTGCCTACAGATGGCCTTCAGCTAGTCAGTCTCTTCCAGGATTACCTGAGCTGCAGAGATAAAAGTCATGCCCCTTCCTGGGGCAGTCTACGTCCAGTGATTGCTTGATGGAGGGTGTCTGAGTCAGCTCAGCTATTGAAACAAATACCATAAACAGGGTGGCTTGAACAACAGACATTTATTTTCTTACTGTTTTGGAAGCTGGAAGTACAAGATCAGGGTGCCAACATGGCTAGGTTCTTGGTGAGCGCTCTCTTCCTGACTTGCAGATGGCCGCCTCCTTGTTGTGTCCGCCCAAGATGGGGAGAGAAAGAGTGCTGGTCTTTTCTTCTTCTTACAAGGACACACTAATCCCATCATGGGGGTGCACCCTCGGAACCACATCTCAATCTAATATCCTCCAAAGGCCTCACCTCCAAATGCCATCATGTGGGGGTTAGGGCTTTGACAGTGAATTTGGGAAGGACACAAACATTCAGTTTATAACAGAGAGGGAAAAAAGGCCTGGCCATGTTATCCTATTTGGGACAATCCTGAAGGGTCATTCTAGCTTCAGAGCTAATATGGATTTGTGCAAAAGTTACTGTCCCCTGGGAACAGTAACTTACAGCTGCTTTGCCATTTAAGTACCTTTTGACCATGTGTTCTCATTACCTTCTTTAATCCCCATGAACAACGTTGTAAGGGATCCCTAATTTTCTACTTTAAGGATAAGAAAACTGAAGGTCAGTGTGAGACTTACAAAGGGCCATATGGCTTGTTAGAAACAAGGTTGGAATTTAATCGTGGTCTCTGACCTTTAGGTGGGTGAGTAGCTCTGAAAACAAAAAACAAAAATCCCAAAGAAACAAAAAATAAACCAGGCCTGTGCTTTGGGCTGGGTCAGAGAATTTGGTACCCGTAGCCAGACCACTCATGTTTCTATTTTCTATAGCAAGGCAGCACTGTCATTTCTGAGAATATACTCATTTAGATACCAACATGTTCACAAGTTATACTCCAAGGCCAGAGGCACTCAAAACATTAAAGAAATTGGCAGTATTTTTAAATGTTGGCTGCTCTAATGAGTTTTCAGGTTTTGTCTCTGGGAAAGTAACAGGCAAAGCTGCTGTAATTCTTTCCAAGCAATATGGCATCTAGGACACAGAGATGCCAATAGTCTCCTTAGCAACCACCCAACATCGAGTTGCTTAGAAGATGAAATCCTGATCTCTATCCGTGCAGCAGATCACATGGGGTCAGGTACTGTTTATCTCTCTAGCAGAAACCACAAGTCACTGGGATTTTAATTGCATCCTTCAGATCAGTAAGAAAAGAAGTAAACAGGAGAAAGGGTGGGGAGGAATAAATTGGGAGTTCTGGATTTGCAGATGCGAACTATTATATATAAAGCAGATGAACAAGGTACTACTGGATAGCACAGGGCACTATATTCAATACCTTGTGATAGCCTATAATGAAAAAGAATATGAAAAGGAATATATATATATATGTATAACTGAATCACTATGCTGTACACCAGAAATTAATACAACATTGTAAATCAACTATACTTCAATGAAAAATTATTTTAAATAAAAAAGGGAAGTAAACAGGAGAAATGAGACAGTTACTAACAAGCTTGTAGTGAACATAAAACATTCAGCTAGCTTCTTTGAAGCATGCCCTTTTGTAAAGTGCTTCAGAAGCCATCGCTTACACACACACACACACACACACACACACACAGTCTTTAGGGCTTCAAACACTGCCATCTCTTCATTATAATTCTAAACTCACAAACCAAGCTCATTATATAAATGTTTGGTTTGGGAGGATTTTTCAATTATATAGCCTTTTCAAACATTATATGTTTGCCTCATCTAGCACTGCTTTTAACAATCTTGCCCCTCCCGCCACCAAAGACCATAATATTAAGCAATCCTGGAGTCAAACTGAAACCAAAGAATATAAATCAATGTTATCCCTTTTCATTAAAATCGCCTTGCTGAGGGAGCAGGTGATGACCAACTGCTGAGTCCTTGACAGATGGGGGTCTAAATTACATTTTCTGTTGTCTTTCTGAACTCTATTTCATTTATTTATTTAACAAATATTTATTGATGTGTTCTTGATATTAATATGTGTCAGGCGCTCATTAAGACTTAAAAGGACTGATACACCGTGGTATAATTGGTTTAACAAAAATTTTCCCCCAACAAGTAATTTGAACCACGTTGTTTAATCACATTCGTGTAGATTTATAGGACCAGAGATGTTACAACAGAAAAGCACCCTGCTTCTCATATACATAAAAACAGGAATACTATGTGCAGGGGTTAAAAAAGGAGTGACTTTTACTGACTGCTGAGCCATCCTCCATTCCGGAAATTCAGGATCTTAGCAATAATCGAGCTCATTTAGAATTTAAATTTTGTGCAGTTGTAATTCAGGTAACTTTTAATTTTAAACTCACCTAACTTTATGTTTTCTTCTGTTGAATGTAACATTAAAGAGTTTTAAAGAAAAAAAAGGGGGCTATCTTATAAAACTGACAGAGTATTTCGTCTTAAAAATCATTTTTTTCCTCCAGCCTTTAAAAAAAGTCGTTTTGGAAATCTGACCTCTGAGGGAAAGGAAATGACATTTTAAAATAATAGCTTTAGCTTTTTCTTTACTGGCTGCTAAATGAAAGAGTTAGACCAAAGGCAGGCAGCCTGAGGCACCCGGGACCACTGAATAAGAACGCAGGTTTGTCTTGATGTATTGTCCTTGTCTCCTTCATCTTACTTTCTTTTCCTTTTTCCTGTCCTTTTATTCTCCTCTCCATTTTCTTTTTTTACTGCCTGAAGTCTTATTAGTGATATTTAGAAGATAAAAAGATTTCTAGACCCATGGCTGGTGGCAGAGAGCAGTTTGGGGCTTGTCCTTATAGATAAGTCTCTGCCTCTTTCTCTAGTATGTCCCATGGCTTATTGTCAGAGATGCAATTTTGCAAGACTCAACAGTGGATGCCTGACACGCTGTCAGAATCTCACTGTTTCCAAAATCCTGTGAAATTTCCCAGTGATTTGTGGAGCAGTTTTGAAAGTTGCTCAGAGAACCTTGGAATCCTTAAGGAAGCAATTTGTAGCAAGCTGTCAGTGTCAGTGTTGGGTGTTTCAATACATGTGCACATAACTTCAAGTTTCGGTGAGTAGAGTTCTGATCTTGAAGGAGTTTACACACACGCACACACACACCCCATTTTCTCTGGCACCTGTCTTTCTAGGCAGAATTTCATGGTAGCATCATCATGTAATAGTAGGAGAAAAGCCAGAGAAAAACAATTTCACTTGTCAAAGACTCAGATTTTAAAAATGTAAAACTTTAGAGCTAGAAGAGAATCGAAAGTTTCTGACTTGCCTTGTTCACTGCTCTATCCCCCATGTGATGAATATTCAAGGAATAGTTATTGAATAAATGAATGTATGAATTAACCACCCCCACCCGCCCCCATTCTCAAAGCTTCAAGGATGTGTGAATCACCTGGGGATGTCATTAAAAAGCAGATTCTGATTCAGCAGGGCTGGGAGGCGGGCTCTAAAGTCTGCATGTCTCACGAAGCTCTGAAGTGATGTGATATTGTTAGTCTGGGGACCACACTTGGAATATCAAGGTTCCAAAGCATAAATGTTAAACTTCTCATTAGTATTTTCATCTTAAAACATACACAACGGAATTTTCCTATGGTAGTAGGTACTTTGTTTTATTCATTAGAGACTTTAAAATCGGACTGTGTTGTAATTGGCCCCGTTACATTAGAAGTGAGTATGTGGGGACTGTATGTATACTAAATAAACTGACTTATCTAGTTGCTAAGAGAGAGAGGAACAGGCGGAAAGCCATCCTTGTCATCCTAGTCATGGAAATCATATAACTTGACTTTCATCATGTTCTTTTTGTTTGAAGTCACTAGAGTTGCCCCTATCAAGGGGGAGGGATAGCAGGCTTCACATTTTAAAGGAAAGAGTATCAAAGAATTGGGATCTATTTTAAAACCACTACAGAGTAATAGCCAGTGGCAACAACAGGAGTTGCCCAAGACAATGGGCGTATCTCATGTCCAACAGTAGCTGGTTCTGGCATTTTCTGGATAGAAGTATCATATTTTTCCTCTTTCTTGCCTGGTGGAATTTAAATAGTACATAGAAAGTTCATCTAAATTCAAATAGTACCATAGCAGGTGCAACATACTTGCTCTAATCTGCTTCTTCACACAAGAGGATATTGGTTAAATCTGTCTGGATACGGAGAGGAATTTTTATCCTGGCATTTGTCTCTCTACCACCTGCCAACCCCACCACTACAACCAACACAGAAAATCAGGACTGTTAAGTACAGATCATCAGTGACTCAAGCTTTATGCTGAAAAAAGAGAGAGAGAGATGTTTTAGTCATTGAGGGAAGAGCTTCTTGGAAAGAAACCTCATACAGTTAATGAATAAGCTGAGTAAAAATTCACAGCAATTATTTCATTTAGAAGATATTAGGAGAAGAGAAAAAAAATCTATCGAAAACAAACCTGCATTAGAGTTAAATAAAAAACAGTCACTTAAAACTCTTGTAAGACTGAAGACCCAATTCTTCATCTGGGTTCTTAGCAGCTACAGGATTCATAGTTTACAAAGAGCATGTTTGACCCCAGGGAAAGCAATTAACATCCCTTTCACAACAGAGCATTCCTGGCTCAAGGTCTCTCTGCCAGCTGGAAGGAATTGTAAAAGAATCGATATAATGAAATCAATTTAAAAGTGTGATTTACATAATGCTCTTTGGATTCAGGAAATAGGCAAATTCTCCTTATTAATGAAGGATACATAAGAACAGAAGGATATAAAATAATAAGTAATTGCTAAGGACTTTCTCTCCTGCTAGAGTTGAATCTGAGCCTTGAAGCCAAGAAAATAAAATAGCAATGGAGCAGAAATATCACTAACTACTGATTCCTCTCAGGAGTCATTCTATCTTGATCAGTTCTCTCCTCCCAAAGGACAGTTAAAAAAAAAAATAAAGCATGTTTACCGATCCTGAAGCATTGCAGAGATGTGTCCGCATGGGGCAGCTACTTCAGAGCACATTTGTGACCCAGCCTAACTCATCCCGACACAGAGCCAGACATTTGTACAAATTGGAAGGAGTTACTTGGCACTTGATTCTCTTAGTTTAGCAAAGATAGTGCCTTTCTTTCTGGATGCTGGAGAAGCAAATGCTGTAGAAACCCATTACATGTAGAAACAAAAACTAGGTGATCAGCCAGTAGCAAATTTAGGGGCCATGGAGGCTCTTCTTGATGGGTGATCAAAGGATGTTGTGGGAAAAATAAAACAAAAAAAGGCTATGGCTTTGGGGGGAGTGATAAAGAGGATGCCAGCCTGTGAGTCAGAGTCCTGCAGGTGAATTGAGAACTGAACTCCCTGAAATACCCCTCCAGCGAATTGAAGTGCATTTTGGAATCCAAGGATTCATTGGCCACTTGCCGCCTTCACATGATGAGAACCTTACATCGCCTTCACTCAGGCCTGTGCCAGAATCAAGTTTTTATCTTCTGTCTCATGGGAATGATGTCAGGGAAGCTTTTCCAAAGAAGGAATGATAGAATTTAAATATAACAGTTTTGCAATCCCTAATGAATTACTGGGTCTATGCAGCACTCATCAATGGCTGCCAACATCACAAAAAGGATGGAAATCAGACGTGATGTATCTCGTGCTGGAAGTGCACAAGAGCGCATACGAAAGAAATCGTCTTCACCTCCACCAACATCAAACCCGAGTCTGAGCATGACTCGAGGTCTAACTAGTGGTTTGTAGGAAATAAAAAGGAAAGAGAAACATCTTAAATAATACCCTGGAGATGCAATGAGCAAAATGCAAAATGTAGAAAAGCATGCAGGAAAACTAATCTAATTTCTTTAACAATGTATTATTATTATCATTTTTTTGCCTTTTTTTTTTGTTGAGGGGAGACTCTTTAACAATGTAAAAGAGACAGAGACAGAGACAGAGAAAGAAAGGATATGAAATGAGACATGTCAACCAATCACATTGTATGTCCCTTATTTGGATCCCAGTTCAGAATACAAAAACAATTTTTTTAAATTTTAGGTGGTTTTTAAAATTGTAAAAAAAACGCATAACATTTACCATCTTAACCGTTTTTAAGAGTACAGTTCAGTGGCATTAGGTACACTCACATTTTTGTGCAGCCGTCACTATCATCCATCTCCAAAATTCCTTCATCTTGCAAAATTGAAGCTGTGGACTCATTAAACAATAACTCCTATTCCTGCATCATCCTAGCCCCTGACAATCATCATTCTACCCTTTT
Source organism: Vicugna pacos (assembly GCF_048564905.1). Taxonomy (NCBI): domain Eukaryota; kingdom Metazoa; phylum Chordata; class Mammalia; order Artiodactyla; family Camelidae; genus Vicugna; species Vicugna pacos. Next base: position 18,175,609 of record NC_133000.1, on the reverse strand, counting down.
GCAACCGTGTTTTTATGAATTTGACTACTCTAGGTACCACATATAAGCACACAAATTTATCCTTTTTTAACTAGCTTATTTCACTTAGCATAATGTCATCAAAGTTCATCCGTGTTGTAATATGTGTCAGGATTTCATTCCTTTTTTAAGGCTGAATAATACCCCATTGTATATAAATACCACATTTGTTTATCCATTTATCTGTTCTTAGACACTTGAGTTGCTCCCACATCTTGGCTCTTGTGAATAATGTTGCCATGAAAAAAAAATATTTTAAAGCTCTGGCTAAAGTGATGTATAATTTTTCCCCCTTTCCCTTTTCCTGCTGGTTGGAAAATGCAGACTTTGTGGTCCATCATGTAGACATGGTGATGGTGAAATAATAAGATGGAAGAACCCTAGGTCCCCAACAAATACATGAAGCAGAGCCATCATCAGCTTAGTCGTTACATGAGAGAGAAGTAAAAACGGCATTGACAAAGGTATTGTAAGAGTTCCACTTATAGAAAAGAGCCTGAAACTGAACTTTTCTTGACTACCCATTGACGGGGGTGACACATTCTTGCTTTAGCTAATATTTTCACTTCACCTTACATGTAAAAACTACCCTGCCCCTGATGTTTGTATATTTGGGTAGGAAGTCTGATCCATCAATAAGGAAGCCCCTAGCTTTTGCTCTTAGCAGAAATAAGGACATGATTCTTCACTGATATTCAGCACACCTGGCTTCTCTGCTTTGAAATCTGAACACTAGTGAGGATCCATCTGTTTAATATGGTATTTTAAGACTTAAGTGTTATTTGTGATTTTTATCTGGGCATTTTGATCAACTATTTCAATGCTGTTACCTAACTACAATTTTTAATTCTTTTCTAAAATTTTAACTGTTTTAAAATGTATAAAGTATGACCTAATGTTTTGGTAAATTATATATGAAAACAAATTGGATTCATTACAGCAATGACAAATTGAATTTTCTCACACTTTATTTAACACTTTATTCCCAGGGTAATCGCTAATGGGCAATTAAACTGACTTACTGAGAGTGAGGGCTTCTAGCAGGTCACGGCAGCCATATGTTACATCAAACCTAAAATACTTAACAAAAGCAATTCAACTGAATTATGTCATCCATCAAGCAAAATACATGTAGAGTCTGGTCAAATCTCCCAGAAGGAGCAATACTACGTGTGTTTATGTGTGTATGTTTTGTCCTGTTTTCTTGTGCTGAGTTATCACTTGGTAAATTATCCTATTTTTTAATTGTACCATAGTTGATTTATAAAATTTTATTTGCTTCAGGTATAAAACATAATGTTTCAATATTTTTATAGATTATACTCCATTTAAAGTCATTACAAAATAATGGCTGTATTTCCCTGTGCTCTACAACATATCCTTGTTTATTTTATACATAATTGTTTGTATCTCTCAATCCTCTCTTCCATCTCTCCCCTTCCTCCCTTCCCACTAGTAACCACTAGTTTGTTCTCTGTACCTGTGAGTCTGTCTCTGTTTTGTTATATTCATTTGCTTCTTTTATTTTTTAGATTCCACATGTAAGTGATAACATACAGTATTTGTCTTTCTCTCTCTGATTTATTTCACTAAACATAATACCCTCTAGGTCCATCCACATTGTTGCAAATGGCAGAATTTCATTCTTTTTTATGGCTGAGTAGTATTCCATCTCACATCTTCTTTATATATTCATCTGTTGATGGACACTTAGGTTGCTTCTATATCTTGACTGTTGTAAATAATGCTGGTATGAACATTGGGGTGCATGTATCTTTTTGAATTAGTGTTTTTGTTTTCTTCAGGTGTAGACCCAGGAGGGGAACTGTTGGATCACATGGTAGTTCTGTTTTCAGTTTTTTGAAAAACCTCCATACTGTTTTCCATAATGGCTGCACCAGTTTATATCCTCACCAACAATGTATAGTCCCTTCCCTCCATATCCGCCACAACATTTGTAATTTGTAGGCTTTTTGATGATAACCATTCTGACAGGTGTGAGGTGATATCTCACTGTGGTTTTGATTTGCATTTCTCTGATTAGTGATGTTGAGCATCTTTTCATGTGCCTGTTGGCCATTTGTATGTCTTCTTTGGAAAAATGTCTATTCTGGTCTTCTGCCCAGTAAATGGTTCTATTTTGCTGCACAGCAAGAAATCACAAAGCCGTGTCAATTTGACCTCCTAACTCTATATGTTTCCAGTTTATCTACTTCTCTTCATCTCCACTGCCACCTTCCTAATCCAAACCATTGCCCTCTCCGGCTTAAATTAGTGTGATAATTTCTGAACTAGTCTCCCAGTTTCCATTCTGGCTACTTCTCATCCATTTTTTTTTTTCCCACAGCAGCTAGAGATCTTTTTTTTAAATGTAAATCTGGTTATTTTATACTCAAGCTTAAAAATCTTCTTCTGGTTTCTATTTGATCTGAAGCAGACCTCTGAGGCCTTACATGGGCTGACCTCCCATTCCATCTCAGGCTGGTGACACTGTCACTGCTTCCCCCACATTCACAGCGCCCTGCCCCCTGGCATCCCCTCTGTTCCACAGACACCAACACACAGGTCGGTTCCTTTGGGGTTTGCAGATGCTACTCCCTTTTTTCCAGAACACTAATAATTAAATAAATTGCATTGAACACAAGGTTAATAAACACCAAAAACTCATCACTTCCCAATTATTTTACTGTATCTTACAATAATTTATGCTCTTGAAGTTATTTACATCTAATGTATCCCTAGAGTGAAGCCTGAAGGCATGCTAGTATGCACCTCATCCAACCTATACTGCAAATCAGGCAAATGTTACAAACCAGGGCTTTTTCTAGGGGTTAAAAAAAGCCAGTTGTTAACCATTTACCAGCACATCACTGCCTCTGATAAACCTTCTGTGCTTCCTTTCAATTATTTGACCCAATATAATTAATGTAGTTACCAAATAGTTTTCATATTGTAGTGTTGTCATTTTGACTTGTTTTCTCATTTAACCATGTAAGAGCTCTATGAGGTAGGAATAATAATCCCATTTTATTAGCTAGGAAATAGATGCAGAGATGATAAAATAATTAGGCTGGTAGGCAACAGAGCTATGACTTGAAACTATGTTTGATTCCACAGCTCATGCTCAACCATGTGCACATGCTAACAATATGGAAATTATTTTAGGGAATATTTCTTGTTTGCGTGTGACTGGGGAAGCAAAGCCTACCCAAGGGAAGGCATGTATTCTGTGAAATAACTGAGGGGGTGAAGGGAGAGGCAGGGAGAATTCAGGGATGAGGCCTTACGGCCTTGGTGTGATACTGAAGAAAAATTATCTATTTATACCATCACTAATGTAAGGGAAATCTAATTAATTATCACTACGCCACATTCATTTGCAATTTTTGAATGAAAATCTTTATGTTGATAAACAATAAATACTAAATCTGGCTTACTGAGAAGGATTTTGCAAAAGTCACAAACTTCCAGTTATTTGATAAATCAGCACTAGGGAAGTAATGTACAACATGATAAATACAATTAACACTGCTGTATGTTATATATGAAAGTTGTTGAGAGTAAGTCCTAAGAATTCTCATCATAAGGAAAAGATTTTTTTTCTATTTCTTTAATTTGATATATATATGAGATGATGGATGGTCACTAAACTTATTGTGATAATCATTTCATGATATATGTTAAGTCAAATCATTATGCTGTACACTTTAAACTTACACAGTGCTGTATGTCGACCGTGTCTCAATAAAACTGGAATAAAAAATAAAAATAAAAAAAGTAGGATTTTTTGTGGTTTTTTTTTTTTTTGTTTTTTGCCAGTGTAAATGCCCCTGGAGGTAGTAATTCTTCTTGCTGGAATGTTTCTGAGTAAGTATGAACAAAGAGAATCTCTGGCCTAGAGGGACACTGGGCCGGTATGGGACAGCCAAGGACAAAAATCTGAGAGTGGATTCAGCTACTGTTAATATCATCCTAATTCCTTCAATTCACCTGTAGCCTCTCCTCTAATTACTGCTGCCTAGACTCTAATGGCTTCTTGATAGAACTATCATGTTCTCAGTTTACAAGACACGGGGGATTCCTTACTGGATTTTTTTGGAAAGTTTTCAGCCAACAGTGAGTTCTTGCGCCTTCCCTCCTTGGTTTACATTTGTGCCTTAAGAGATTTAATAAGAACTTGACTAGTCAATCATCTGGGAGAGTAAAGAATTTTGGAGTTACCTTTTTGGGTGCTGACCTCTGTATCTGTTTGGGATGTTTAATTTTATGTGCCAACCTGACCGGGCCTCAGGTTGCTCAGGTATTTGGTCAAACATTATTCTGAGTGTGTCTTTGAGGATACTTCTGGATGAGTTAACATTTGAATTGGTAGACTGAGTAAAGTAGATTGTCCTCCCTAGTATGGGTGAGCCTCGTCCAATCAGTTGAAGGCCTAAATAGGAAAAAGATTTCAGTAAGGGAGAATTCACTCTTTCTGCATGTCTTCAAGCTGGGAAATTAATCCTCTCCTGCCTTCAGATTCAGACTGGAACTTACACCATTGTCTCTCCTGCCTCTCAGGTCTTTGGACTCAGACTGGAAACATACCATCAGCTCTCCTGGTCTCCAGCTTGCAGATCTTAGGACTTCTCAGCCTCCATAATCATGTGAGCTAATTCCTATGTAGTAAATGTCTATCTCCCTACCTACCTATCTATCTATCTATCCAACTATCTATATGTGTATGTGTGTGTATTTCTCTGGAGAACTCTGAATAATTCAGACTTCGGTACCAAGAGTGGTTCTAGAGGAACAGAAAGTTAAGGATGAGTTTTCTAAATTGGTTCTAGGTTCCTGGAACTGGCTGTCTAATCTGATTAGATTTAAATATGCCAATGACTCTACTTCCAGTAGTAATGAGAGCACTAATAGTCCCTGGCATGACTGGGATATCTGCATTGGATATGCCAAACTGACCACAAGCAGAGATCCAGGGAAACTGTGTGAGAAGGGCATAGGATCATGGTGGAAGGAACCTAATGCTGGATTGGGCCAAAATTATTGATGTCTGGCATACAATAGGCCCTTAGGAGGGTGAAGGATCTGGCTGCAGTATCTGTTACCCTGCTAGTCTCTAGAGTAAATCTGTGATGCTGGTTCACACAGCCCATGTCCTCCTTTTCTCTCACAGCTCATAAGCATCCTCTTGAAGCTGTAAGAAAATTTGGAAAGGACAGATAGGAGAAGTTCTTTATTCAAAAGTGTGTGAGGATGAGGTGCTCAATAAATTGCTTACTCCTTCTTCCTTATATAATCATTTAAGAATCTTCCCTTTTTTCTTCCTTCTCTTTTCTTCTTGGGCCATTTGTTCTCTTCCCCCAACCCCTGTAAACACACACACACACACACACACACACACACACACACGCACACACACACACTTTAAGGCTTTCCATAAGCCATAGATCAAGGCCAAGGTAATAATCCTTTAAAGTTCATTACTAGGGTTATCCAGACTATGTTAATTCTCTCCTCTCATGGTCTCATATTTCAGTTTATTCCTTCTATTTGATCAAAGCTTAAAGCAGCTCTTTTACCCACTTGTCCTTTATATGTCCCAAGCTGTGACACAGAATGCAATCTTCATTTTCAACACATGCGTGATCTCCCATTTTCCCTATTAGTTTTCCCAGCAGATCTCTGAGACCTGACTGTTTTCCCTAGTCCTATGCTGCATAGACATAGAATTTCTTCTTCAGTTGTGTGCATGGTTCTCAGGCGGGATTCAACACATTACTTGTCATTCTTACAGTATCTTACTGTTTGTTTCTCTTCCAGCAAATGTTCATTTAGTCAAAGCCTATTGAGATCTGACAAGGCGTCAACACTGTGATAGACATTGTGAATAAAAAATGAATAAAACATTATTTCTGCCTAGGAGGAGCTCATAGTCTAGAAAGCAGAGGCAGCATGTAAACATGTATATTATAGCATATTGTGCTAAGTATTACACACAGTGGTGTGAAAAGAAACGATCTTCCTCTGGAGGAGTTGATAGAAGTGTTGCCAGTGGATGCAACCGGTGTACCAGGTTCTTTTCCACTCCCAGAAAGAATTCAGAGGCAAGATGTAGTGGTTAAAAAAATAAAGTTAGAATTTATTAAAGGATGGATAGGCACTCTCAAGGGGAGAGCAGGTGGGCTCAAGTGAACAGCTGCCCTGTGTTTCTTTGGCAAATTGGTTGCATTGGGTGTAAAAATAAATGGGCGGAATATTCATTGGGGAGGGAAGGGTTTGGGGTCGTATTCCCTGATTATCATCCCAACTCCACCTTTCCAAAGAGAGGAAGGATTTTTGTCCTTATTTAGTCTGGATCAGAAGTGTCATGGCGGTTCACAATGGATACTTCTAATCTGCAAGGCTGATTTTATTGAAATGAGGACATGATGAGCAAAAGGTTACATTTGGACACTGGAAATTCCTGCCTTTTCTCACCTTTCTTTGTCGGTCTCCAGGCCACTCATCACCGCAAAAGGTGTGACCCCTTATCAGCCCAAAGTTTCCTGTCTCTCTTTCTCTGCTCAGGGACCCCTGGCACTTACATAATGTATGGTTTCCTGCATTTGGCCTGTGCCCCTCCTTTCTACCCAATTCCTGCCATTTGGTCTGTGTCCCCTTCTCTCTGCTCATATCTAGCTATCTAGCTATCTGCCTGCTAGAAGGTCTCATAGGAAGTGACATTTTATTAGTCTTGAAACCTAAGTAGGAGTCTGACAATCAAAAAACAAATAATTGAGGAACATCCTGATGCGTTCAGGAAGGTCTGATGGGTTAGGTGTCGTTGGATGTGTGGTGGATTGAGTAGCACGGATCTGTGTTGAGGGGATTGGATTTTATTTTAGAGGCAAGAAGAAAGAGAGAAAATTTTTCAAGCAGGGGGAGTTTAACAATCAGATTTGTCTGTTGTCATTGGCCTCATTATAGGGCTCCGGGTTTTGGAATCTGAAAGGGGTCTGCTCTGCTTGTTTAACTGGAGGTGCTCTGGGTAGGCTTTCAATAGAGACCACTTGTGCTAATTTACTTTCTCTGTTTATTATTCCTACCCTGTCTTCCAACTGCTGTCTATCTCTTCTTGGCCAGGGTTGGACATACACTAACAGCCTTTGTCTCTTTAAACCCCATTTTTCTGTTTTGACACTTTTTTTCTTCAGCTATGCTGACCTGGTCTTTAGATGTATCGCCGTCGTTTTGGCCCATCCCACCCTGTGTTTCAATCACTCAGGCACAGCCAGCAGCAGTTGCCACGCCCACTCAAGAAGTTGCCCAGCCAGGAAGTTTGTCCGCAGCAGCGCGCCGTACTGACGGTAGCAGCGCGCAGGCGCAGTTCCGGGCTCCGGGCGGCGTGTTCCTCTTTCCCTGGGTTCCCGGCATCCCGGCAGGTGGATTCCTGCTCATTGCAGTCAGCTTCCGGCCGCGGCTTGTCCTGTGCTCCAGTCCCTCGTCGCGCAGTCTCCCAGCTCCCGGGGTCGCTGCTCTGGCCCACACGCCTCCGCCAGCGACGGACCCATGGCCGAGCGCGGGGAACTCGACCTGACCGGCGCCAAACAGAACACCGGTGTGTGGCTGGTCAAGGTAAGGTTTGCGCCGCTCCCGTTTGCGCTCCTCCTTAAAGTAGTTTAAGTGACTTGAGACCGTCCCACCCTGTGCGCCTTTTAAAGTTCTTTACGACCATCTCGTTAGAGCTCCACTTATCTTCAGAGGCTGGACTCATTGTTAGGCTCGTTTGCAGACGGAGAAATTAGTTGAGGGACGCCCCAGTATCTTTCAGCCAGTTATGAGTCCGAACCTACCTGGAATGGATCTCCTTTCCACGCGACCTGGTTTTTCTGGGGCCCTGTCTTGGTGTCCGCCAACTCGAGCGGTGTATTTTACCCTAGGCTGAAGAATTTCTGTATTTCCTCTTGGTGAAACTGATTTTAGTTATGAGTCTGTATGAGGAAGTTGAGTGGCTGCTTCCTGTACAGTTTTCTCAAAGTAGAACTGGCCCCTGCGTACCTTTAAAGTGTTCTTGTAGGTTTGTAGCTCTTAGGGAGCTCGCGGGAGAGCTGAGAGAGCTCTGAACTCACGGAAAGAAAGGCCATGGACTGGAGTGTTCTTTTAGAGCATGACTTGGTCTCGTAAAACTGACCATCAATAATTTTTTTTGTAAAGATAGCAGTTTTGATTAGCCTTTAGTGAGCACAGTATTTGTGTTTTTTCATATTGGGAAGTGTTGTCTCTTACTTAGAAGGGTTTCATAAGACATATGTATGTTCAAGGTGTGATTTTAACAGTCTTTGAAACTCACGTAAAATGTAGGGACCTTTGGTTTGTTAAGTTTCTTAAAAACTTTAATTTCATGGCTGAATTCTCATGAGTTAAATCTGAGAGGCCCTTCCTGTCGACTGTTCTGAAGTAGAGATAAAGCTGGCAAGGTTTTTAGGAGTAGTGTAGTTTTTGTAAGCAATGGGTATATTGGAACCTGAATTAAAAGAAACGCTATCTTTTGGAGGGGAATGGACAGGTGGAGGTATTGACAAGCACTGCATTAGGTCCAACCAGTAGCTTTCTAGCCAGGAAGAAAAGTTGTATTTCAAGCCTAGTCAACCTTTCTCTTAGGAGCATTTTGATTAATGTTTGTTGGAGGAGAGGATCAGGACAGGAGGGATGGACATCAGCCCCTGTGAATACTGTGTCTTCCATTCAACAGCTCATATGCCACCAAGCTCAACTTTTCGCTTTTTACAGACAGGTAAGCAATTGGACATTGGCGGCCAAAGAGAAAGCTTTATACCAGGGAGAGATGACCTGGAATGGGTCATACCCTCAAAGCCATGTAGGAGAAAAAGAAATGTAGGTTTTTTAATGTATCAAATATTTTACAAAGCAAACTTGTGACATAGGTACTAGTTACCTACATTTTTCAGGTGATGAAATTGAGGTTTAGGGAGGTAATTATCTTGCCTAAGCATGGAGCAGTGATTCAAGTTTAGATCTGTTTGGCTACAAAGCTTATGCCAGGAATAGGAAATGTCTTTTACCCCCTTAGGTCTCGTTGATGAGTTATCTTCCTGGAGAACAAGGGTGAGGTGAGGAACTTTGTTTCTGTGACCTTGGATTTTGTCAGCTCCATATGTTGACCTTAAAGAAAACATGTAAGTAAAAGCCACCCATAAGAGATTGGGCTCCCTGTGAAGCTGGTTCTCAGTCTACAGGGGTTTGTGGCAGTGTGCTCTTGGGATCATCACCTGTGGAAGAAGAAGAAGTTAAGTGGGATTGGGCAGAGGATGTGAGGCAGTCTTGGTGAAGGCTAAGGATGATTCCACAGGGAGCCCTCCTTCTGTCCTGAGTCGGCGAGGTATGCCCTTTTTGCCAGTCATAGCAGTGGTTTGCCCCAGGAAGAGATTGTGATCGTGGCCAAAGGGCCTCTCTTCAGTAGTGGCAATTCCAAACAAAGCTAACAGCTGAGAGCTATCTGTGGCCACACCCGTAGCAGCTGGGGGAATAAGGCCTTCAGTCTTAATAAGGAAATGGGTGTCACAAGTTGTGTGTAATACAGCGCCCTTAATTTGCTTGTACTCTGGGAGAAACAGGGCTTTGGATACTAGTAGTTGGAAAACAAGATAACCTGATGAAGCCAAGTTGGCAAACAAGCTTAAGGGAGTGATGTCTGTATATATCACCTTAGCACCTTGACTTCAGAGGCACAGTTGACCTTACTACTGTGTAGCTTGAGTGAATGGGTGGGCGGGTTGATTCATCCAGCCTGCTTTCAGTGATTGCCAGTCATTGTGCTAGGCTCTCTGAGCAGGAACAGACCTGGCCCATGCTCTGTAAACTAGGATCCATCGTCTACTGCAGGAGATAGACATCAAATACTGGTCCTAATGAAAACAGTTACAAACAGATAAGGACACTGAAGCAAGGAATATTGTTTTGGAGTGTGAATAACAAAGGAACTTGACCTAGTCTAGGAGGTCAAGGGAGGTTTGTTTCCCTGAGGAAATAATGCTTAAGTGAGTCATTTTCTTTCACTGTCCCTGGTCTTGGGAAATCTGGAAAGGCATCCCCTGTTGTACATAGTATCTTGTCTCCATCTGATTTTCATTAATAAATGTGGAGACAGTAGAAACAACACAGATATCTCACAAGTGACATGTTGACAAGAGTGTTTTGGGGAAATTTACTAACTAGATTTCAGGTGTTCTTATCCAAAAAAAGGTAATTATATGAGGAGACAACATGTTCATTCGCTTGATTGTAATCATTTCACTGTGTCTATCAAATCACCCTGTTGTATACCTTAATATATACAGTTTTATTTAAAAATAAAATGTTTTAATTAAATACTTGTTTTTTGGACAGCTGATGTTTTTTGGAGCCTTGGAACCATATACATCATTATTTTTTCCTTTTCCTTCTCTTTTTTTCCCCAACTTAATGTAAATGGACTGGAACTTCTGGGAAGCCCATTTCCATAAGCTCTTGGTGTAGAAAGTTATGCATGGTTGACATACTATCTTACTCCTTGTATTCTATTTTTCATTACAAGGGCATATAGTATATTGGCAACCTTTTGAATTAAAGAAGCTGGTAGGCTTACCTGGGAACTTAGTGCTTAGAAGAGTACCTGGTGCATAGTAAGAACTATGTAGATGTCTGTTAAATAAGTTGAAAGGCTTTGAGAAGAACAGTATCATCTGACCTATGTATTAACATAGTCGCTGTCTCTGCTATACTGAGAATAAAGTGGACATGGACAGGAGTAGAAGCAAGGAAATCAGGAGGCTAGTAAAATACTTATACGTGAGATGATGGTGGCTTGGATTAGGATGGTAACCCTGAAATTGGTGAGATGGAGATGGAGTCCAGATATAAGTTGAAGGTGTTGCTGACAAGCTGTATCAGTTGATTGGATGTGGAATGTGAGAAAAAGAGCTATTCAGGGTAACTCCAAGGTTTCAGACTGAGTGCCTGGAAGAATGGAGTTGACTTTTACTTGCAGGAGGAACAAGTTTATGAGGGAGAAATAACAGTTCTGGTAGGAGGTTTTGAGTTTGAAATGTCTGCTGAGTATTCAGATGGAGAGTTTGAGTAGGCAGTTGGATATATCAGTTGGGACTTGAGGGGAGAGCTATAAATTTGGGAGTTGTCATTCTATAGATGGTGTTTGAAGTCAAGAGACTGGATGAGATTGCATGAGATTGAGTGTGGATAGAGAAGAGGAGGGGTCTGAGGACTGAAATCAAGGCCCTCTGAGGTCAGGAAGCCAGGAAGATGGGAATCTAGATGTGCAGAGACCAAAAAGGAGAGTCCAGAGAAGTAGGAGGAAAATCAAGAGAGACTGTAGTGACTTGAAGCCACTAAAGAAAGTGTTTGAAGGAGGAAACAGTAAGTTCTCAAATATCGTTGATAGGTCTGTAAGGTGAGAACTAAACTTTGGCTTGGCAATATGGAGAACCTTTTTAACCTTGGTCACCAATTTCAGTGGAGTGGGGACAGCCTGTCTAGAATAGAACAAAATGGCAGAGGAAGAACTGTAGTTAGCCAGCAGACATCTCCTTCAGGGAGGCAGAGAAATGCAACAGTGGGTGGAAAGAATTATAGGGTCTGCCCTTACTAGGTGTGTGATCATGAGTCAGTTTGCTGACCTCCCTGTGCCTCAGTTTCTTCATTTGTGAAATGGAGAAAATAATAGGATTATGTGAGCATTAAATGGTTAATACATTTAAAACATTTCAAAGAGTGTCACTTGATGTATTCGTTACCTATAGCTGTATAATATATCACCACAGACTTAGTAGCTTAAGATAGTACACATGTATTCCACAGTTTCTTTGAATCAGGGGGCCTGGCATGGCTTAGTTGGGTCTGTTGCTTCAGAGTCTCCCACAGGTTGTAATCAAGGTGTCAGCCAGGGCTGGATTCTCAGCTGAAGTTGTGACTGGGGAAAAACTGTTTCCAGGGTTCTGTGGTTGGCAGAATTCAGTTCCTCCAGGGTTGTTGGACCGAGGGCCTAACTTCCTAGCTGACTGCTGGATGGAGCCTGCTTTGTGTTTCTTACCACGTGGGCTTCTCCAAATGGCAGCTTACTTCATCAGAGCATGCAAACTGAGAAAACAATGAGAGAAGCAAGACAGAGGTCACAATCTTATGTAACCTAATCACAGAAGGACCATCCCATCCATCACCTTTGCCATGTTGTATTGATCCGAAGCAAGCTACAGGTCCTGTCCTCACTCAGGGAGAGGCGATTACACAAGGGTGTGAGTATCAGGAGGTGGGGAACCCTGGGGGCCATCTTAGAGTCTTCTGCCATATTTATTAAGCGCTATGAGTGATAGCTGTCGCCACCACCGCCATCAACACACAATCAAATGAAACAATGAACAGATAAATTAATAAAATAAGTGGCTGTAATCAGGATTAGGTTCAGCCAGGCCAGTATGATGGAGAGAGTTAGGGCCAAGGGAATGGTTGTAATGATGGGCTATGAAATGTAGTTCCATTAAAGAGAGACATGAGGACATAAGCAGATGGAGGACAGAGTAAAGATGCTGGAGTCAGTGATTTGAGGGGTGGGAGAATAGTTGGAGTCAAAGTACTGAGGAGACGGCCAGGAAGTTATGAGACAGTGGTCAGATGGTTCCTTGAAATACAGATTATGGAAAGGGTACTGTTATTGATAATGAGAAAGTCTTACAGTATCTAAATATAGGCCTCATTTGAATCAGTAACTTGAAATAAGATGAAGAGAGTGTCTTTTCTCTAAGGACTTTATTAGGGAATACAGCTTGAGATTGATTGGTAGAATAGTCGATCTGTAGAACACAATTTTCTCTTTGATTAGTGTAATGGACAAGAAGATTCCCTGGGGCTAAAAATCAAAGACAAAGCAAGAAGCAAAGGCCAACTTAGGCAGTGTTTCAGGATTGAGGCCATGAGGTAATAATTTATTTGGATTCAAGGTTTTATTTGGTGTTGTAACAGGATTTGTCCAGATCAGTTTTAGATCTTTATTTAGTTCTGACAGGTAGTGTTGTGGACATTTGCTTCTTTGACTAACTGGTGTCCTCTTGCTCTGACACTGTAACAGCACCCTGAATTTGCTTTGTGGAAACCACTGCTCCCCCTGTCCGGTCTGTGTGGTTCTAATGGTGTTGACTCTCCCTCTCCAAAGGTGTCATTGACTCAGTCTGAACAGTGAAAGGATCTCACTTCTGGGTTCAGCTACAGGCCCAAGGAAGGACATATGACCTGGTCAGAGCCACAAGAGACAATCATGTTTTTGCTGGGGCTTCTGGGAAAGGGAACTCTTGTTCTTCAGAAGTAGCTTTAGCCATCTTGCTGCATAAGGGGGAAGGCTGTCAAAGTGAGTCAATGTTGTGAGGAGAAGAAATAGATGATGGAAGAGTCCTGGTGACATTATTTGAGCCTTTAATCAAGCCACTTAAAACTACGTCTGGAATTCTTAGTTACCTTTGTCAGTAAATCCACTGTATCGGTAAGTGGGTTTTCTTCTCACTGATAATCGAAGGAGATCTGATAGGTGATAGCTACAATTATCATAAGGAGTTTGCCAAATCTTCTAAGCTTGTGTGAATAAGTGGAATGCAGTGTAGGGGAAATCTTCAAAACCCCCTTTCCCGTAGGGTCTTTTACATGCTTTTATTAGTTTGTGGTGTAGCAAAGAGAACACCAGACCAATCTGGAGTCTCTTATGTCTGATACTAGCTAACCTGTGTCTGACACTAACTAACCATGTTATTTCCCCTTTCTGAGCCTTGGTTTTCTTATCTATGGAATGAGGAGAGTGGTAGCAATTTTGTGGGGTGATTGGAAGGATTAAATGGGATAGCGGATGTAAAATGGATAGCATGATACCTGACACTGCTGGCTCCCTTCTCCTTCCTCTTCTGGTAGCCTTTCTCAACTCTGAACTTTTATTGGACTTATTTGGGAACATAAATTCATTATTGTCAAGTTATTTGACCAGTTTTAGTTTTGTGTCACCAGAGCTTGGAACTTGATGATCAGTTATTACAGGCAGAAAGTAAAATTGAAGCCTTATATCACTTTATGTTTAAAAAGATTTGTTAGCATCCAAAATATAGTCTAATAATGTTTTATTTTGTTTTAGGTTCCTAAGTATTTGTCACAGCAATGGGCTAAAGCCCCTGGAAGAGGTGAAGTCGGAAAACTGCGGATTGCCAAGTAAGTTATTTATGTATTTTTGACATTTTGTAAAACTTTTTTGTATTTTTTACAAGTACTTTTAAATGTAATTAGAATTCCTTTTCAGGCAGGGAATATATCTGGAAAATAAGAAGTAATGAGCATGCCAACGCTTCTCAAGAGATGGTCAGGTGCCCTGTAAGGATTCGTGTGTGCACACATACACACACACGCACGCCTCCAGTGATAGTTGTAAATATCAAGTAAAATTTATCGGTGAAAGCTGCTGGCTGAGCAGTAGCAGAGTGTGTGGTCCCTTATCCCTCCATCCTCTCCACGTCTTGTGAGGAGGTATGCTTGAGTTGGGCATAGCTAGATGCACCAAGTGAAGAGCTTCTGTAGGAGGATTTTGCCGTTGTGCCACCGACCTATTTATAGAGGCTTTGGAAGAGGGTAGGGAGCACCTAGTAAACAATGTAAGAGTGTTTCCTGGTTGAGGAAATGGCCTTATTTGAAAGGGAAGCCGCCATAGCTGAGCTGGTGTCAGCCAGAGACCTTGTGTTCCCTTCTTTCTGTTCATTCATTCTTAATCCAGCTCTAATCCAATTTCCACGCCCACTACTCCATTGAAATAGCTCTTGTCTGCCATCAGTATCCTCTTTATCATTTAGCTTTTGTTTCATAACAAACCACCCCAAAATTCAGTGGCTTAGAATAAAAACTGTTTTATTTGCTTATAATTCTGTAGGGCAGTTCTGGACAGTTCTGGTTGGGGCTGACCTGGCTGGTCTTCTTGGCTAGAATGGCCTTACTCGTGTGTCCGGTAGTTGGCTTGCTGTCAGCTGGGGCAGCAGCCACGTATGTTTCATCTCCACATGCTGAGTCACATCATGGTGAAACAGTTCCTAGTAAAAGAGAAGGAAGCCCCAGTACCTAAGCACGTTGCAAGCCTGTGCTTGCATCATGTTTGCCAAATGTAAATGTAACTTGTAATATACTCCACCCTCCCTCCACCTCTTGGTGGGAATCGCAGCAAAGAGTTTGGAGTCCTTTTTTTTCCTTTCTTAGAACAATCTACCATGTCCACATTCTTAAATCTAAGAGTCAGCTAGCGGCCCTTCTTAATTGACCTTCAACAGAATTTGACATAGTTGATCACTTCTACCCTCAAATGCTTTTTTTCTTCACTTCACTTCCGGGACAACAGTCTCTTGATTCTCCTCTCTCACTGGCTGTTCCTTCTCAGTCTCTGTTGCTGGCTCTTTCTCATGGCCTCAATCTGTAAATGTTATTGGATCCCAAGGCTCAGTCTTTGTTCTTTCCTTCTGTCTCTTTTGAGTGACTTCCTGGGAGGTCTCATCTGGCTTCATGACCTACCAGTGTACTTAAAGCTATATCTCAAGCCTGACCTCTACCCTGATCTTCAGACCCATATCTGACTGCCTCCGTCACGTTTCCGCTTGGATGTCTCAGAAGCATCTCAAACTGAATCATTACTATTCCTCTGCTCCTTCTCTCTGGAACACTCTTCCTTTAGAAATCTCTACACCTTGCTCCATACTTAAGGTCCTTATTTAAATATCAGCTCCGCGAGGCCTTTCCTGACCGCCCTGTGCCATCTCCTGTACTCTTTTTTCCCCCCTGTACCACTTACCGTCATTCTTTCATGTAGTTAATAAATATTTATTCAGCTTCTGCTGTGCCCATCTGACATACTGTGTATTTGCTTGTTTGTGTATTGTCCATCTCTCCTCTTAGATTAGAAGTGCCACAGGTCAGGATTTTTGTTTTGTTGACTTCTGTTTCTCCAGGGTCTAGAGCAGTGCCTGGCAGTGAATTTTTGTTGACTCAGTAAATGAAAACTGCTATGACAAACCAGTAACAATAGCCGTTTCATTCTTTTATTTCCTTAAGCTGTAGTTCTAAATGTGAGAGTTGCTTACCTTTTTCCTGCTTGCTCTCCCGTAGTACAGAGCCTAGACCTCTTTTTGCCTGAAATACCCACTCTTTGCAAAGCTTATTCTTTGGGGGAGATGATTTTAAAGTTTCCTCATTAAAGCCAGCCAGCTGTGGAGTTTGGATTTGGTGGACACCCTGTGGGTTTTGTTCTTTGAAGGAACAATGCTGTGTTCTTGGATGATGTCGTGTCTTTAGAGTGAAAAACTTTGATACCTTCATGTGTTTGTGCCCTAAATATTTTGTTCTGTATCTTACTTGCATTTGTTCTGGGTAAATCTTTTAGTTCTTCCATTTGTTTTAACAAGATTTTTATTGGAAACAGGCCAGCTTTCATATGCAAAGTTCTGAAGTTAGGTAGAGACAGTATTTTCTTAAAGAAATGACTACATATTTGGGGGTGGGAGGGTATGGTTCGGTGATAGAGCTGGTAGAGCGTGTACTTGGCTTGCATGAGATCCTGGGTTCAATGCCCAGTGCCTCCATTAAGGAGGAAAAAAAAAAGAAGAAAAAAGAAATGACTACACATTCAGTAGCAGAACTGGACTGGAATTCAGGCCTTTGAGTAGTTAGAAAATTCCAGCTAATACCAGTTCCAGCTCTGTCACCTACTGTTAATGAGACTTTGGACAGGTACTTAATCTTCGAAGTTTAGACTCCCTACTTTTCCCTACTGTCAATTCCTGGAAACCTCTGTGTAAAGAAAAATACATAGCTGAGGAATGTAAAATCCTTCTTTTGTGTGGGAGGAGTGGGCTAGTATGGGACATAGAGTAAAAGGAGCCAGGCTTTAGGGAAAACTTCGCAAGCGCTAAGTACTACTTTGGTCCCTGACGTAAATATTAAAGACAGCATGCTAAATAAGCAGTAATGGGTGTGCTGTGATTTTTCTTGATCATCCTTTGGGGGAAATTTCAATCTCTTCCTTAATTTAAAGCAGATATTTTACAGTCACATCTGATATGCATAGAGTGGCCATGCCAGGTTACGGCTAGTTTCATGTTTTACAGTCCCCAGTTTACCTGTTTTTCCTGTGCAATTATTAATAATATTCCCCCTTTCACTTTCCAGAGTGTCCTGTTTTTGGCAATAAACTATATGTTTGCCCTTAATAAAAACAGATGTGTGTATGTGTATTTTATATGTAGATAAAAGATCTAGCAGGTTTTCTACCTAACAAGAAATACCAGTCTTGCCTTATAGAAGATCTAGATCCTTTTAAAGATGAGAAGAGATTTATAGTAATTAGTACCCTAAGATTGCTATGGAAAAGCTTGAAAACAGCTTGCTCTGGAGTAGGTCTCCTAGCTATCTTGTTTATGTTTCTCATTTGCTTAGTTTTCATTCCTCTTACTGAATTACTAGATTCACTATTAAGTGTAGGATGAGTGAGGAATGGCTTAGCAGTGCATGTGACTAGGTTATCAAGACTTCAGTTAATTTCAGTTAAACGTGAGTCATCAAGGTTTCGTGGCTATAGACAAAAGGCTCCACTAATAGATGAGTGTTGTTTAGAATGAAGTGGGATGATAACCCCACTCTTTTCTTTGCCAGTTAGCTTACAGCGCAAACATTGTTTTCGGTTTTTAGAGCTGCTGTTGGAGACATGGACAAATAAGTTCATTCAGTGGAGTGAGACTAGGCCAATAAGAAAACTAAAATCAGTTTCCTGTGAGGAATGTTTGAAGTTACTATGGCTGTAAAGAGAACATTTAGGGCAAACCAGGTGAAACTGTCTTCAGATATTTTTAAGACTAGAAGATGTATAACCAGCTGTTGATTCTTAGAGGCAGATTAACTAGTTTGTGGGTTATATGTGTGGTTAAAAAAAGAGTATATTAGGGTGAAAAATGAGAAACAGCTAAGGTTTTAAAAAGGCAGTATAGCATACTGGTTGTGAGTATGGACTCAGGTCAGCTCTGGGCTTCATCCAGAGCTTGTCATTTACTAGCTGTGTGACTTTTTTTTTTGCTTATTACCCTGTCTGTTTCCTTATCTGTTAAAAAGAAATGGTATTAATACCTCATAGGTTCAGTGCATGTAAAATACTTAGTGTTCACTTATTGTCATGCCACATACTACACAGTACAGACAGTAGACCCTGCATTATGTCAGATGTCATGGGGGTATGGACCTCCCCTCCCCATGTGATATCCTAAAGTTAAGCAGCAGCAGCTTGCTTTGCAATAGGCCAGAAGCTAGGAAGAAATACATGGTGTGGATGTTTGTTCCAGCAGACCCAGAGCTGTGGGGTAAAGGAATTGGTAGAAGCAGAGGGGAGGGAGAAAACACGCAGCTGGGAATGCAGCTGTTCCCAAATGTGGTTCTGTTTATACCTGAAAAAAGTAAGAGTCAAGTTATGAATGAAGTTGAGAAGTTCTGAAATTATGAAGATGAGAGTAACAGACTTATTTTAACAGTTGGTAACATTTGGACAACTTATGTGATGTTCCCAAACCATTGTACTTGGATTATTTTTATGCCTTTGGACATCTGATGTGTACTGCATTTTAGTTGGTTCATAGTTTTGCTTTAGCCTGTTTAATTTTAAAACCAGCCTTTCCACATCACCTGCCTCAAAAAACTTCAGTTTTCAAAATGTTTAATATACATTGTATTTTACTGACAATCATGTTATCTGTTCTAATACAGTTTCTCTCAGAGACATTTAATTTCTGACTTTATTTCTAAACACATTTAACACTCAGGTTCATAGGGGGGCCTGCTAATAATAGAAAATATGCAAATAAAAATCAATGAAATAATTTTTTGTTATAAAATTGACTACATTTAGAACAATGTTATACTGTTTAAGGACTTTAAATCAGTCCAAACTTTGAAGGGCAGTCTGGCAATACATACATACATAATATACAGACACAGGTGTATATACACGTCATACACATGCACATGCACACATACACATTGCTGCTCAAAACTAAGTAGAATAATAATCCTACTGTTTTCTCTGCCAGTTAACTCACAGTTCAAGCGTTATGTTCAGTTCTTGGTGCTACCCTTACGGAAAGACACCGACAGACTTATCCAGCAGAGTGAGACTAGGATAATGAGAAGGCTAGAAATATTAATAATAAAATGTTGATGACTTTGACCCAGCTGTTCCATCAATATCTAGGAACTTACCCTGTGGACGTAACAAGTTAGTGATGCAAAGATTGATGTACATGGATATTCATTTCAGTGTTGTTTGTTATAGAGAAAAATTAGTAACATTCTCAAATTTTTTGGTAAGGAATTAATTAAGTAAACTGGGCACATTTAAAAATTATTTAATATTTTTATTTTAAAACAATCTCAAACAACAGAAAAGTTGGAGAACAATAGAAAGAACTTTTTCACCATGTACACTCATGTAATGCAGCATTCTCCTGTGACTTCAAGAATGTAATTTGAGTAAGTCCATATCTTCTAATGTATAGTACATTGATATTAACAAGAGATCTTTATAAAGTTAGAAATATTGAAAGCCACATTAACTATTTCACTGTTATTATTATAATAAATAATATTTAAATCTCTAAAGAAAGCAGTGGAAGTTTCCCTTAGGGATATCTCCTAAACTCAAAATGTATTCAAGTATATGCCTCATTGGAAAAAAAAAAACTATTACAAACATGGACATTCTCCTGTGTAATCACAGTTCACTCTTCCAAATCAGTAAATTAACATCAAGTAGTACTACTACCTAATCTTCAGACTTCACTCTAGGTTTGCCAGCTGTCTGAATGATGTTTTATAGCAAAAGTGTCTGGTCCACAATCTCACTTTGCCTTCTGTTATCAGACCTCTTTAGTGTC
This sequence comes from Vicugna pacos, assembly GCF_048564905.1. NCBI lineage: Eukaryota > Metazoa > Chordata > Mammalia > Artiodactyla > Camelidae > Vicugna > Vicugna pacos. The sequence goes on along the minus strand of NC_133000.1, from coordinate 18,155,624 downwards.
CTTAAATCTGGAACATTTGGAAGTCTTTCCTTGACTGTGATATACTGTATCAACATCAACACTGTGTATGTTTTTAAGGTAGTTATTTTATAAAATTTGAGTTTGATATTTCTTCATGGTTAGATTCTGGTTATGCATCTTTGGCAAGTATATTACAGAAGTGAAGCTGGGTTCTTCCTGTATTCTAACAAGATTTGCATGTTTTCATTTGTTTCATTGTGGTAGTGGTAACTTTGATGACTTGATTAAGGAGTATCTTCTAAGGTTTTTCACAGTCAATTTACTCTTCCCCTTTGTAATTAAGAATTCTGTGGGGTGGTACTTTGACACTATAGAAATACTCCATTCCTCATCAAATTTTCCATATTTATTTATCTATTTATGTTAGTATGAACTCACGGATTCCAGTTTTGTTCAGTGGATCACAGTTTGCTACCATCATTTATTCTGATGTTCAAATTGTCCAAAGTTTAGCCAGTGGAAGCTGCTTCTAGCTGGCACCCATGATCTTTCTTTTCTTTATTGTGGTAAAGAACGCATGTAATCCATCTTAACCATTTACCATCTTAACCATTTTTAAGTGTACAGTTCAATAGTATAAGTTCCATGTCCTTGTGACATGTCCTCATCATTCTTTTGAGGACTTACTTTTTGTTACAGAGAGATGTTTTAGACTCATCTTGTCCATTTCTGTCTGAGCCCTGGAGTCAGTCATTTCTCCATGGAGCTCTGGTTCCTTCTAGAGAAAATGGGATTTAGAAGCTAAGATCTGGACACCGCCTTGCTCCCAGACCGTCTCAGCGGGCAGAGCTAGGACTGACTGGGAAGAGGCTGTGGTGAATTCAGTGCCTGACTGTGCATGTTGAGGGGATTGTTGTCATGCTGAATTGGGGACACATTGTTGCCAAATCTTACAGTCTTTGAATTAGAGTTTTTGTCTTTTCTGGATATATGCCCAGGAGTGGGATTGCTGGATCACATGGTAACTCTATTTTAAAGTTTTGTAAGGACCTCTATACTGTAGGTATAACTGTTAGGTAAATGAAACTTCTTCAGCTGGACAAAATAGCAAAATTTGCTGAAGTACTGTATATCTGGTATTAAATATGCCGTTCACGTGTTGCTGAGTGCTAAAAATGCTCAGAAATAAAGATAAGAATTGTAGTAAGATCATCATTTGGATAAAGTATTATTAGGACAGATTGTAATAATGTTAAGAGACACAAACTCACAATATTTAAAATACTCGTGTGGGAGTAATGGGAATTTGTTTTTCCTATAGGAGTACAAATTGGAGTAGTTAGGACAGCCAAGGGTAAATAAATATTAATCTTTGTAAATGTACTATCTTAGTAAATATGAAGTAGTGTTCTTTTAGTTCTTAGCTTTCAGTTGAAAGAAACATGAAATTAAATAATTAAATTTTTCTTTCATCTCTTTCAGGAATCAAGGACGAACGGAGGTAAGATTATTTTTGTGAAAATTTTGTTTAAAACTTGAGATTTTACTATGCGTTAGTAGTAGTAAAGAGACGGTAGTGTTTGCATTCTGGGAAACTCCACATCAAACTGGTGGCTGATGGTCAGGAGCCCGTAGTATTATAAATGCCACTCTTGTATGAGTGAATGGGCTGTTTTCTGGTTGTTCATTCTTAGCATTTTTCTACTTTGACCTAAATATCCCCTCTCTTGAAACTATGACAATTAGTGTTGCTTCAGTAATACTTTAACAATATTTCAGTGTAGCAAATGCATTTGATTTGTATTTTTAAAGACTGTAGACTTTAACTCATTAAGTCCAGAATGTAATTTCAGTACCTGACACATGATAGAGATATTTAAGTAATATTTCATAATCTTTCTACATGGTTGGGAGATGAATATTTTAAGTTTATAAATCCTTTTAATATAAAATCTGGGGAGATCTGGCATATGGTGAAAATCATTTTGAAAGATCACCTACTGTGTCTTTTTTATTCTAAACCTCAATATTGAGTTATCCTTATAAATATTTAGTTGTATTTATTTAAATATTCAAAAATAAAACAGTACTGTGTACTCATACAGGAGTCATTGGACCTAAAAAGGAAAGATATCCTCTGCTCATGGGAGTATTTAAGCTTTAGAATAAATAAGGTCACTTTCCCCTGCTTCAAGAAGTACAGCTGCTTTCTTAATATTGTTAAAATGTTCATTCATTCAGCAAATACTGTTTTCCTACTTTGTGCCAGGCACTTGGCTAGCAGATGGATGGATGGATAGATAGACAAATTATTTAGTTTATTTAAAGATATAAATATAACAAGACATGGTCCTTTGACTTCACACACCTTAGGAAAAAAATTTATTTCTATTTTAGAAATAGAATTTTTTCATCCATAGACCAGAGGAAACATTTGTCTAAACAATGTGTATCTTTATAGTTGGAGATTAGCTCCATTATTCTGACAAATGGGACTAGATTCTCTTTTTATGACTAATGATTAAAGATTGATAAAATTTTTAAAAAATGCTTAATAAGATGGAAAAGATTCACATTAGAAAAGTATTTGATTTATAATCAGAATTTCTGTACAGATACTTCAAATAAAAAAGTCTGTTGTAATAAGCTCTGGGTTTTGTGTGTTAGGTGTCATTTACTTTGAATGAGGATCTTGCAAATATTCATGATATTGGCGGAAAACCAGCTTCAGTCAGTGCTCCTAGAGAACATCCATTTGTCTTACAAAGTGTTGGAGGACAGACATTAACAGTGTTTACTGAGAGCTCATCAGGTAAGTGGGAATAGAATTATTTAACGCAATTTCTATACATGTTGTATAGATTTTCTCTCTCAACATGTACTCTAAGGTCATTGCCAGGGCTGTTCCATCTATCCAGTCTCCCTCTTATTCCTGTCATTCTATTTCTCTGCTCTGAGTACTTTCCTGTGGTTGATGAAATTTTGGCTGTTACTGGAAGGGTTTAATTTCCATTTGGGGCATGAGGAAATAGAACAAAGCAGATGGAAGAGTATGGTGCATCAAGCTGTCTTCTAGGATGTTGAAGAAACAGTATTCTGAATTTTGTCAAGATAAGGTTATCCTTGCCTGTTTTGATAAATTGATACTTAGCAACTATAAGTTGTGTTTTAAAAAATACTGCTTAATATTAGGAAATATTTTTGTCAGAATTTTGACTCTTGTAGGCTTTCTGTAGTTTTTAATGCATAGGGATTAACTTCTTTTGATTGGTTTCTGCTTCCAGGAAGCTCTGTGTAAAGTGTAGTTTTTAATTTTGTATTTGCTCTCAGATATTTTAACAGTTCAGTTAATTAGGAGCAAACATTTCAGTTTGTGAATTAGATATTGAGGGAACTTTTTGTGGCGTATGTAAGAATATGTTTATTTTCGTTGTTTCTTGGTTTTTAACCTTCGCTGACTTGAGAATACTGCGATTAAAGCAACGGGCCACCTCATTTGAACAGAACTAATTTCTCGTATCTAATTCAGAAAGTTTGTTGGTTGTATAAAGAAAAAGATGTATGGTTTTGTGAAATTTTCATTAAACATTACAAAGAAAACTGTAAGAAATTATAATGTGTTAAGAACATTATTTTAAAAAAAATCATTGCTTTAAAGGAGCATACAGTTGATCCTTGAACGATGGGAAGGTTAAGGGCACCGACCCTCGCACAGTTAAAAGTGTGGGTATAATTTACAGTCGGCTCTCCATAGCCAAGATTCCTCCGTATTCGCAGTTCTCTGTGCTTAAGATTCGACAGCTGTAGATGGTGAAGTACTGTGGTATTTAACATTGAAAGAGATCCGGTATAAGTGGACCCACGTAGTTCAAACCTGTGTTGTTCAGGAGTCAGCTGTACTCAGATAAATTTTTTGTGGTATCTCTTGGAATGCCAATAGCTACATAAACTGGTGTCAAAAATACATGTCTTTCCTTACCATATGACTGAGGAATCCCACTCCTGGGCATATATCCAGAAGGCACCCTTCTTCAAAATGACCCCTGCACCCCAGCATTCATAGCAGCACTATTTACAGTAGCCAAGGTATGGAAACAGCCTAAATATCCATCAACAGATGACTGGATAAAGAAGATTTGGTATATTTATACAATGGAATACTATTTAGCCATAAAAACCGACAACATAACACCATTTGCAACAACATGGATGCTCCTGGAGAATGTCATTCTAAGTGAAGTAAGCCAGAAAGAGGAAGAAAAATACCATATGAGATTGCTTATATGTGGAATCTAAAAAAAAACAAAAACAAAAGAAAACATAAATATAGATCAGAAATAGACTTATAGACATAGAAGACAAACTTGTGGTTGCCAAGGGGGCAGGGGGTGGGAAGGGACAGATTGGGATTTCAAAATGTAGAATAGATAAACAAGATTATACTGTATAGCACAGGGAATATATACAAGATCTTGTGGTAGCTCACAGAGAAAAAAATGTGACAATGAATATATATATGTTCATGTATAACTGAAAAATTGTTCTCTACACTGGAATTTGACACAACATTGTAAAATGATTATAGCTCAATAAAAAACGTTAAAAAAAAATCTCAGATGTTGAAAAAATGCAAAAAAAAATACATGTCTTTCTTTTTTCCCCCCTTGGAGGTAGAATTTTTAAAATTGTAAATTATAACTTTTCCATCATGTGGTTTAAGGTGAAAAATTTGTTTTATTACATTATTCTGATGCCATAATAATTTGTAGTGTAGTATTATGGGAGGTAGAAAATGTTAAACATACGCATTTTCTTCTGGAGAAGATTCAACCATTCAACAAATACTTACTGTATGCTCCATTGTGTAGGGCATAGCGTAGGCACATTCAAGGAATCTGAAATTTGTCTTGCAATTAATGGAATGTGATAAGACCTGTTGAACCTGTGAGGTTTTCTCTGCTTTTGTGGTTGCGTCTGGAGTGGAAGAGGCATGGCACCAAGATGATAAGAAGGAAGCAGGACCTGGAAAAAAGTTTGAGGTAGGGAGACTTGAACTTCCTTTGTAGAAAAAGGTACCCTATTTCAGATTTTTTTTTTATATCCTATTAAGTTGCTAATCTTTCCAAAGCATGGCTCATTGCAGGTACTTCTACAAAAGACAGTGATTTAGAAAGCCAAGGTTTCTTGTCCTCAAAATTAATCTTTCATTTTTGATCTTGTAAATTGTTTAGTGTTGTGCTCTTTTTGAACATTTTGTATTCACATTTCTGGTTACAGTGTACTCCAAAATGAATATGGTATTATAAAGATTATCTTGGCATGCATATGGAAAAGAATCAAGATTGTCATCTTCTGGAGTTTGGACAATGTGTTCTTGGTTTGTAGAACTGTAATAATACAAATGCAGATCTAAGTTGCCATTAGATGGTGCACACTATAAGGGAAGTCTTTGCTTCTTTTTTTTCTTTCAATTTTTATTTGTTTATTTTTTATTAAAGTATAGTCAATTACACTGTGTCAATTCCTGGTGTACAGCATAATGTCCCAGTCACACATGTATATTTGTTTTCATAACATTAGAAGTTATTACAAGATATTTAATATAGTCCCCTGTGCTATACAGAAGAAATTTGTTTTTTAAATCTATTTTTATATATAGTGGTTAACATTTGCACATCTCAAAACTCCCAAATTTATCCCTTCCCACTCCCTTCCCCTCCCTGGTAACCATAGATTGTTTATTATGCCTATGAGTCTGTTTATGTTTTGTAGATGAGTTCATTAGTGTCCTCTTTTTTTTTTTTTGGATTCCACATATGAATGATATCATGGTATTTTTCTTTCTCTTTCTGGCTTACTTCACCTAGAATGATGATCTCAGGGTCTGTCCATATTGCTGTAAATAGCATTATTTTATTCTTTTTTATGGCTGAGTAGTATTCCATTGTATAAATATACCACAGCTTCTTTATCCAGTCATCTTTTGATGGACATTTAGGTTGTTTCCATGTCTTGGCTATTGTATATAATGCTGCTATGAAATTGAGGTGCATGTGTCTTTTTGAATAAGAGTTCCCTCTGGATATATGCCCAGGAGTGGGATTGCTGGATCATGTGGTAAGTCTGTTTTTAGTTTTTTTGAGGAATCTCCATCCTGTTTTCCATAATGGCTGCACCAAATTACATTCCCTTCAGCAGTGAAAGAGGGTTCCCTTTTCTTCACATCCTCTCCAGCATTTATCATTTGTGAACTTTTTAATGATGGTCATTCTGACTGGTGTGAGGTGATACCTCATTGTAGGTGTGATTTGCATTTCTCTGGTAATTAGTGATATTGAGCATTTTTTCATGTGTCTATTGGCTATTTGTATGTCTTCTTTGGAGAATTGCTTGTTTAGGTCTTCTTCCCATTTTTGGATTGGGTTTTTGTTGTTATTAAGTTGTATGAGCTGTTTATATATTCTGGAAATTAAATCTTTTTCAGCTGTGTCATTTACAAATAGTTTCTCCCATTCCAAATGTTGTTGTTTTCTTGTACTCATGGTTTCCTTTGCTATGCAAAAGCTTGTAAGTTTAATTAGGTCCCATTTATTTTTGCTTTTATTTCTATTGTGTGGGTAGCCTGCCCTAGGAGAACATTGCTAAGGTTTATGTCAGAATGTTTTGTCTATGTTTTCTTCTAGGTTTATAGTGTCTTGTCTTATGTTTAAGTCTTTAAGCCATTTTGAGTTTATTTTTGTGTATAGAGTGAGGGAATGTTCTAACTTCATTTATTTACGTGCAACTGTCCAGTTTTCCCAGCACCACTTGCTGAAGAGACTGTCTTTTCTCCATTGTATATTCTTGCCTCCTTTGTCGAAGATTAGTTAACTGTAGGTGTATGGGTTTATTTGTGGGCTCTTTATTCTGTTCCATTGATCTGTATGTCTGGTTTTGTGTCAATACCATACTGTTTTAATTACTGTAGCTCTGTACTATTGTCTGAGTTCTGGGAGGGTTATTTCTCAAACTTCCTTCTTTTTCTTCAGTATTTTTTTAACATTTTTTATTGATTTATAATCATTTTACAATGTTGTGTCAAATTCCAGTGTTCAGCACAATTTTTCAGTCATTCATGGACGTATACACACTCATTGTCACATTTTTTTCTCTGTGATTTATCATAACATTTTGTGTATATTTCCCTGTAGTATAGCCGTTTTAACAATATTGATTCTTCCAATCCAAGAGCATGGATATCTTTCCATTTCTTTTAAGTCATCTTTAATTTCCTTAATCAGTGTTCTGTAGTTCACCATGTATAGGTCTTTTACCTTCTTGGTCAGATTTATCCCCCTAAGTATTTTATTGTTTGGATGTGATTTTAAAAGGAATTGTTTACTTTCCTTTTCTGATGTTTCATTTTTAGTATAAAAAAATGCAACCGACTTCAGTATGGTAATCTCGTATGCTGCTACCTTGCCAAATTCTTTTATCAGCTCTGGTAGTTTTTGCGTGGAGCTCCAAGTAGTCTTTGCATCTTAATCTCAGGCATTTCTATTTCATGTCAGTGCTCCTTAACTCTCTTATCACCTTTCTGTGCTCTGATTTCCTTATGTATGAAATGCAGATAATAATTCTTTACGTTAATGTATAAATATGAATACATTTTAAACACTTTGGAAAATACTTGGTACATGTATATACTCAGTAATTATTAGATGTTATTACTATTATTAGTATTAGGTCTTAATTTTCAACACTTTAGGTTTCAAATTTATTTTAAAGTGTGTGCATGCATTTTAGTTACATCTGGGTGTTTATCACTTGATAAAATTCTGCCAGTAGAGATTTTTGTGTTCAGTCTTTTTGATTGCATGGATAACCAAGGAAAAGGCTCTAGAATTATTAATAGTTCATTTCCTTTTCTGAGGAGCCTTGTGTCATTTGCTGTTTCTGCTCCTTAAAGGTATTAGTTCTACATCTCGGTTCCTTGGCTCTCTAGGAAGTCATAAACAGACAGCATGGCAGCAGACTGCCATGACACATTTAAAATGCTAGCTATATGTGGATGTCTTCATGTTTTTTGTAGGACAGGATCATAGCTTTCATTGGAGTCTCAGAGGGAACTGAGGCCCCAAAAAACCGAGGAGCCACCGCTCTAATGTTAGCTTGGTTTGTCGTGAACCTGCCAAAGTATAAGTCACTGAGTCATTTTACAACAAGCAAGCCGTTTATTTTACATTGAAATAAACATGAGCTAGACGTTATCCTGAATATTTTTACATTTCCCCCCAAGTCTAGAACTGTACCTTCCTATAAAAAATTGCTTTTCTAGGCTCTTTATTTCTTTTTCAGTAGTGCACAGGTCTATGCAACAGAATTTTGTAAGAAAAATTACACCTTCACTTGAGTTCAGTGTGTTGAGTTTAATTTTAATAACTTTATTTCCTCAGTTAACACACTTTTGCTGGTTTTTGAGAGACCTCTTTTGAGCCATGTTTTCTAATGAGTGTCTTTGAGTTGATGGGATTAGAGGGGTCTGATGCTGTATTTTAAAATGCTTTCCCCTTAATTAAAACAGTCTGCATTTTATGAACATTATTTATTTCTAGTTGAGTATTCCTATCTGAGTGAATGTGTTTCATTTTTAAGGACTGTTTGGATTGGCCCTTCCACCTCCAGATTTCTCCGTGAAATTCTAAAAAAGCTATTTCTCTATTAAATATTTTCATGGCTATCTCTATTAGCTTACCTCTCTACCTTCATCTATGTGGAAATGCCTTTATTTTTTTCCCCTTGGTTCTTCAGTTCAGTGTTTTTATCTGCCATTTGCTGGTAACCAGATAACTTCTATTTATTTTGTCCTTTGCACCCCTACCCCCCTACCTTTGTTCAGACTTAGGTTTTCTTCTTTACAATTGCCAAGTCTAGACTAAAAGTTGTTCATCTATTCAGTTATTTTTGATGCTAGGCTCTGTGCTAGAATAAGACTAGACTCCTGTACCGTTGGGCAACTGGGATATGAAAAAATAATTGCTATAGAAAGTTCTGTGTTAGAAATACGTACCAGGAAAAAAAAAAAGAGTATGTACTTTCCCTTAAGGAACTGGGAAAGGCATCAAAAGTGGAGAAAATATTTGAGCTGCACCTTGAAGTATATAAATAAATGTGCAACAGTAGGAGGAAAGAAAGCGAATGTAAAATTTATTTCTCTCACTTTCAAGTATCCTGTTCTTCCTCACATAGCTTTCTCCTACCTCATACTCTGTCATACCTATCTAAAATCCATTTAATGGTCCTGGTTAGATCAAAGTGGAAAAGCTCAGCTGTGGATTTCATAGTCTAGAGATGAAAACCTTTGTACTGGTACAGTGGTAGTAGGAAAGAGGGTTCCTGTTCTGGAGATATTAGAGGTAATTTTGACAGCTTGTGGCGGTTAATTGACTTGGGTAGGGGGTGACTGGAAGAAAGAGAAGTCTAGAATGGTTTTCAAGCTTTTTTGGCTTGAGCATCTGGGCTAGAGCTGATGGAGAGAAGGTGACTTTTTTGCTTTAAATTTTCATTGTCTTTGACCCCTTTCTAGAAACTCATCAATTCAAAAAAATTGATATTTGTGCCTGCTTTTAGCAGGCTCTCTTTTACTTAGGCCTGGGATTCTTTAGTTAGCAAAATCTCAGCTTTCATGATGCTTACATTTTAGTAAGACGAGACAGCAACAAATAGTAAACATAGTAAGTAAAGTATATCGCAGCCAGAAAGGTGGTGAGTTCTCTGGGGAGAAAAAGCAGAAAGTGGGATCAGAAGTATCATGTTGAGGATGGGGCTTGAAATTTTAATTAGCGTGGTCAAATGTGGGCTCACTGAGAAGGTGGGATTTAAAATAAATCTTGAAAGAGGCAAAAGATAGCCTTGTGGAGTTAGTTAGCCAGCTAGGAGTGTTTAAGGCAGAGGGAACACGTTTTGCCTGAATTAAACCTTATGGGCAGGAAACTATGTCTCCTGCTTATCTCCATAGTGTCTAGTATAGAATTGAGCACATAACACATGGGCTTGTTAAAGCAAACATGTGTTGAAGTAGTTTCTTTTCTCTGTTTTCTCCTAAGAATTACTAGTACTCAAAAGGTGCTCTTTAGAGTAGTTTTAAGTGAGATGGTTTATTAGTAATTGCAGGATAGGTTTTCTTCCTTCAAAGTCTTTTTCTTAGGACATTTGAGGTTCAGAGTTGAATATTGAATTCCTTTGTTTCCCACTTTATTTCTTGCTTACTACAATTTTATTTTGGTACAGATAATTCTTTTAGTTTCTCTTTGCTAATCACATTAGTTCAATGCTGTATGATGTGACACTTGGTTAGCTACTGGACATATAATAATGCTTGGTGTATTTCCCCTGCTGTTGAGAATCGGGTATCAGTTGTATAATTTTCAGAGGTTTGAATTAAGCTGTATGTATTTTTATGTGTGTTTAATAGCATTCAAACTCCAGCTAGTTTTTTTGTTGAATTTTTTTCTTAGCACTGCTTTTACATGAATTACACTGTTGCATAAATTATCAACATCTGCATATTACTAATTGCCATGCAGTGGGACTCCCTAAAATTTTATTTAGCCTTATCATAATTTATTTTGTATCAGTGTAGTACAGTGGTTCTCTAACTTTTTGATGTCAGGGCCCTTTTATATATTACATTAACAAAATATTTTAATGAAAAATACTCCTATTTTCAAAAAAAAAATTAAAGTGACCTTTTGCAAATCTCATTAATGTCTGGCTTAAAAGACAAGCTGGATTCTCACATCCACTCCTGCATTCAGTTTTTAGCGATATATTATTTTGGTAGAATATCTGAAGAAAATCTGGCCTCTTATAAATATGTAGTAAGAAAAGGGAAGAGTAATTAACAGCATTTTCAGATAATTGTGGATATTCTCCTTTTGATGCCACACCAAACTTTACAAGTGGTAGTTTCTTAAAGGTTTGTGGTGGCAATTTAGAGTCTGAAACCTGATTTTCAGTGAACTTTTTATACTCGGTTAAGTTGAAATCCACTGGTTTTATCTTTTACCTTTTGGTTGGGTTCTTTTCCCTATGGATGACATTATAACATCACACATCCATCATTTGGGGACTGTTGGTTTGCTGAGTTATACAGGTTTTCCACATATTGACACATTTGCTTATACAATATCAAATTTTTTCTTTATTAACGTCACTGATACAGGCAGAAAGCCTGTAAGTAATGGAGAGCTGTCAAGCTTATGGCAGTGGGTACAAGTTTAAAAACTTCTAATTTTTACTTCAAATGTTGAATTTTATTAATGGCAACATGTACTATCAGTTGTTTTCTTTGAAAGGATGGGCTTATTCCATTCATTTTTGAGGAAATATCTTTCAGATACCTGAGTGTGAATAACCATGGTTTGTCAGTTGTTTTTTCAAGTGAAAATGATCTTCCATGAGAAGAGTCACTGGTTCAGCTCCCAACTCAAGCAACAGCATAAATCCTTTTCCTGGAGACAGGCATCCTTTGTTGGTATCGAGAAGAAGTGATTTATGTGTACTTTCTGTTTGGTGTCACAGAATATTAAAGGATATATATGTCAAGGGTCAAAGTTGAATAAAATGTAATTTTTACTGTTTATCAAGGACATTTTTAACTGAAACTGACCTTTTTGTTTGTTTGTTTAAACTGGGAGTGCAAGTGGTAAAGAATACAGTGGTATAGTTTGGTACCGCTGCCTTGATTTGTATTGGCCCCAGAAGTTTTACCCACCGTTGTTTTTGCACCGTTATTGCAAATAACAGTGAAAAAAGCAATTGAATATTTTAATAAACAGTTTTGACATTGGGGGACACTCACATGATCTTGAAGACCCCTCACCCCAGGGATCCTTAGACCATAGACCAGCATTTTGAGGAGTGCTGATTTAGTGTGCTATGATGGGAAAAGATTGCAGGTTCCATTCTGAGATACCTTGTGACGTGTTGAACCCTTTTTATTGGCTGAAGCCTAATAGAGACACCTCCTTCCTCCAGTGCTTTCTAGGGCAGCATCATTCGTAGCAGTAGATTCCATGCCTATTTCAGTGTTTGTTGTTGGTATTAAGAGTACAGTGTGCATATATATTATATATTATATATATAATATATATATAGTTATTGGATTTGAACCTCAGGTAAACTATTACCTGCAAGTATTTATTTATTACACTTATATGTGGATGTATAACCTGCTTTTATTTATACTATCTTATTTAATTCTCCCTACAATTCCAAGAAGGAGGGACTTTTAAATTAAACTTGTATTATGTAGATGAGAGAGCAGAAGCTCTAACAGAATGTGTGACTAGCCCCCTCTTCTATTCCCTCACATTTAGAAATACGCTTTTAAAACAGTCTCTTTTTAAAAGGTAACAGAAGTGCTGCCAGGTCTACCCGGGTAGATGCCTGTGCACCGAGCTCTGAGGAATTCTTTGGCAACTCCAGGTTGCTTCTGGCTGCCTCCCTGCCCCTTCACGGGGCGGCCGTCTCTAAACCCCAGCCAGGGCTTCCCAGCTCTCCCAGTGAATTATGTGCAAGCATCCCGCGGGAAGGAGTAAGGGAGCTCTAGTTTTTGCTTATTCTGAGCAGCAGCTGTGCTGCTGAACATTTGGAATCAGATCAGTTTCTGATAATCTTATACTCCGAGCAAGAACTAAACGGAAACAAAAACGTATGACTTGAGTGCTCTCTTTGTTTCCTGAACTGTCCCTGAAGTTTGTGGCTGACTGCAGAGATTCAGCTTTGAATTTTATTGCCAACTCTCTGAACCATGTCTGCTTTCTGAAAAAGTAAGCCTAATAGCAGAAAATGTTCCTTTATTCAGTGGCTGGAAAGAAAGTGAAAAGCATGGTTATACTCTTCATATTCAGGTATGCATGGATAAATATGTGGTTGGTGTATACTGTAGCTGTAATAATCTGGGATGTGGGTGAGGAGGAGGAAAAAAACTGGAGCATAAGAGTAATATTAAAGTTTGGAATCACAAGTTAAATGTATTAAAACTTATGATTAACTATTCATTTTTTTCTAATAAAATATTTCAAGCCTATGGGAAAGTGTAAAGAATAGTGTACCCTGTGCCCAGCAGCTCTATTTCATAGCTCTTAACACTTGCCATAAGTATTTTTAAGGAAATAAAACATTTTAGATACAGTTGACATTCTGTTTTTCTTTTTCCTGGTCTTACCCCTAACCTCCCTTTCCAGAGAGGTAACCACTATCCTGGAGGTGGCGTGTGTTACTGTGACTCACTGTGATGAGTCTGTAATCGCCCATAACATAATCTTTACAGTTTAACTGCAGAAAACCAGCAACGTTCTTTAGAGATGGTTTAAGCAGTGTCATCCAAATTTCTAGCAATTACACAAGTTCAGTGCTAAGACTGAATGGAGATTTTATGGTGTGGGTATATCTTGACAAGCCTTTTTTTTGTTTCTTTAGTACATGAATTTCTAAAAATTTCCTGGAATTTTAAAATAAATCATGTGACCAAAGTAATTATTAGTGAGAAACTTAAAAATTTAATCCCCTGTTTTCTGGGGAGAAATAACCAATAGATGAGTAAAAAGTACAATGATGAAAGAAGACATTAGAATTCTCTTTTAGCTCTGCCACCCATGCATTTTTAATTTGGTAATGTAGTCTCCTCTTCTATATTTGTGTTGTAATAACCACGCTGACAGTGTATGAATTCGATAATATTTAAAGTATTGTTCCTCAGAAGAATTGATTTAAAATACAAGGAATATTGGCACATTTGTTGGGGTTTTTTTCAGTTTTAGTCACTGCTGTAAATTTATTATTGCTATAAATTCATTAATGTAACCTAAACTTTCAGTTCTAGTACTCATGAATTCCACATGAATTTCATTGCCTAAATTTTAATGAAGTTTGGGTTGTGATTTCTTTTACATAAATAACTATTCTGGACCTCTGTTTTCTGTGTATCTTTGTTTTGATATATATGGAGAATGTCAGAAAGTGTCAGTTTTTACCTTTATTGTATGTTGTATCTGCCGCTTCCTGAAATTCTGTGATGCTTAGCTTATATCACACTTGTCCATTTCTTGTTTTGTAAAGCAGTTGGGAAGAACTTACAAAGTTTTTATCATACCTGAAGGTAATGACAGGCTGTGCAAACATGTCTCTCTTTTTGCCTTTTGATTTTTCTGTAGCTTCCAGGTTATAAAGTTGGTTCTGTTTTGATTCATGTATACTTAAGATTTTAGGAAGAACCTGGGTTCTTTACAAACCTAACACAGCATAGTAAAATCAGTTTTACAGTGTAAATTCTTTACTTGAGGTATTAAAACTAAGTCATTGAAACAATTTTAATTAAAAATATTTTAATTTCTAAAAACTTATTTTATTTGTCTTTTTCAAGTAATTTTATTGCTATTATTATTTTAAACCTGATTCCAGTTTTTGGTTGCACGCGGGCATGGTCTCTTTTACTCTTTGAGCCTAACTATATAGTTCTTATATCCAAATTTAACATGGAGAAAATACGTGTAGCTGGTTTTTCTTTCTCTGACGCGTAACTTCTCGTTATAGAAATACGGGACACATTCTTTGGCTGCCTTTATACTTTTACTGCTTGAAACTGTATTCTGTTAATATGGTGATAATAGTAATACAGTAATTCTTTACAGAAAGAAGCAGCTAAGACTTTGAAATTGGCTTATTACTTTAAGGAGCAATACCTACTCTTTATTTAAAACACACACACACACACACACACACACGCAGAGTACAGAAGGCTTTCATGTGAAAAAGTAGTAGCCCCTTCCCCCCAGCTTCACTAGTCCCACTTTCAGGGTACCCAGTGCTGACAAAAAGATGATGAGATGAAAAGCTACATCACAACAGTGAATTGAAAGCGACACTTGAACTATATTCTTAATTATATTTGCTGTGATACAAAGTGCCTTATATCATTTATATTCTCATAACTATTGGTTTGGAAGAATTGAAGGAACTTTTTGTCAAGGGTTACATCTTTCTTGTCATTAAGCAGTGATAGGTAACCTATTGAGCACTTATTTTGTTCACTGTGGTGAGCACTTTATAGGAATTATTTATTTCATACATCAAGCCTGTGAGGTAGGCGCCATTGTTATTTTATTATGAGAGAAATGGGTTTTACATAGGATGTAATTTGACCAGCATTATGCAGGTTGTAAACCTGTGCCCTTAATCATCATACTAGTGGTTTTCAGAGTGTAGATGCAAAATCAATTTTGTGAGTAATTGGCAGCATTAAGAAAAGAAAGAGAGAAGTAGAGTGTAAAAAAATTAACTTTTTATTTTGGGACATTTCAAACATACTCCTAAATAGAATAATATAACAAATCTGTATATCCCCCACCCAGTTTTTCTAACATGCTGTCAGTGATTAAGAACAAATTACTTTTATAAAAAGGTATGATTCACTTTATTCATATGTATTTGCACCCCTCATTGCCCTGCTGCACCTAATCTCCTAAGGCTCTGTAAGGCTGTATATCACTGTGATTTATAGCTTCTCTGTGATTATCACAGTGAAAAATAGCTTCACTTATTATAAACCTCAGTTCCTTCATAAATTCCCATTCGGTTTGCCCTGCAGAAACAAAAATAATCTGTTCAATTACTGTCTGCAGATTATGAATATGTTTTTAACCTGGCACTTTCTAGATGTGTATTTATGTTTATGTATTATCTAGTGCAGAGGTTTCCACCTTGGGGCAGCTTTGGCAGTATCTGGAGACATTTTGACTGTCACAGCTGGGTGCATGTTGCTGGCATCTCATGACTGGAGGTGCCACCAAACATCCTACTGTGCACAGGACAGGCCCTTGCAACACAGAGTTATCCAGCCCAACATGTCAGTAGTTCCAAGGATGAGAAACCCTGGTTTCGTGTAAGAGAAGCTGTTGTTTTTAGTGGGTAAACTATTTGGTATAACTACTGATGGGATTAAAGTTATAAAATGGTTTCTTCTTTTTTTTTTTTTTTTTTTTTTTTTGACGAAGCCAGCAGGAGTGTTGGGAACCTGTTCATCTCCCCAGTAGTTGTTTTTGTTGTTGTTCTCCTCCTGTTCCTCCCCGGCCCTTCTTCCTTCTGCCTTTTTTCTTCTCTTTTGTTATATCAGAAGAAATTTCTGTGCTTTTTTTTGACGTTTTTGCTTAACTTGCCATTCTGGAAAACATTCTAAGCATATACAAAAGTAGAGAAACAGTATGGTAAAACTCCGTGTACATACCATCCAACTTCAAACTGTCAACATGTGGTCAGCTATACCCCAGCCGCTGCCCTTTGTACCTCACAGGGTTATTTTGAAGAAAATCTCACACAGCATATCATTCTGTCTTTAAATTTTTAGTACATGTCTCGATGAGGATTCCTTTTTTAAAAATACATAACCACAATACCATTATGGTACCTGAAAAAATGAACAGTGATTTTGAAATATCATCATAGATGTAGTCAGTGGGAACTATTTAATGCTCAGACTCCAGTGTTCCTTGATTTTTTTTTTTCCTCTTTATGTTCTGTTTTCTGATTTATGGTTCACCTCTATCTGAAATCACAGTGGTTTGGAATTTTACAGCTTACTGTATCCACTTGTAAAAGTACCCCTGGAGAAAATACAATTCATCAAGTCATTTGTATTACTGTGAAGGCATGAAGCAATCTTTCTGCAGAACTGTTTGAGGAATTTGGCTGACAAAGAAGTGACAGAATAGAGAATCATTTTTAGAGCTGTGCCAAAGCACTGATGTCAGATTTGTAGCAGTGCTAGAAGGGAAATACTTAAGCTGTGTTTACCAAATGTAATGGGTTATTTTCCAATTGCATAAAGTTAGAGTTAACAAGTAAATACATTTAGAAAAAGGAAATCTTGTCAATACAATATGACCAAACTCTAAGGAATAGTGGGCTTTTAAAATAAAAATTAACAATAAAATAGAAGCAGGATAAGAATTTGTATGATGAATGGACTAAAAAATGTTATTTAATTATATGTCAGTATAAACAATAGGGATGTATTCAATTTGCATACAAACCTCAATTTAGAATGTCAGTTTCTTGGAAAAATTAAAGAAATTGATCAAGAAGAATAGAGAAACCAATCTCATCTAAGTTAAATGTAATAAATCTCTTAAAAGTTAGATCAATTTATATGTCTTTAATGCAAAAGGACTTAGTAAACATTTGAAGTTATGAAATAAAGCTTCGTTCTTACATATTCTTACCACTGTTAGAAGTATACAGGTGTGGCCTGGCCAGGGGTGAAATACTGCTGGAGAGCTAGCGTGCTCTGAAAGACTGCTGTGTCTGAAAAAAAATTCAGTTGAAGTTTTTTTTTTAAAAAAATTGTTCTAAGGACTCTGTGTATGTGTATCAGTCCTCAGTTTCTTGCTTATTACTGTATCATTAGCTTTTCCGAAAGAAGTGGGGAACACCCTACAGACACATACTGTTTTCACATTTTTTCCTAACCCTAACCCTCTAAAAGGGCCTTTCTGGAGAATATTTTATGGTTGGAAATTGTGGCCTTCTCTGCTCCTAGAGAAAGCAGCACCCACCCAGGGTTGTTTACAGCTTTGGTTTCTTTTATGTAACTATGTTAAACTTAATGACAGTGAGGATTTGGCAGTTTTTTGTTTGTTTGTTTACTGTGTAGCTTGTTATGTATCATAGTTAAATAGTTTCTTGAGAGGAGCATGTATACTGTTAGCCAAGGAAAACGGGTGATTCAGAGTGGTTCTTAATCCTTTTTCTGCAGCTTCTAGGTGAAGGGTAATGTTTCTTACATTCCCAAGTTAGGGACAGACTCCCATGGTTTAGGGACTGTGGCATAAATGCCTAGATGCTCTCGACCCATGATTCCTCAGCACTTGCCATTTCTGTGCACATTGGCCAACTTCTGAATCTCAGATCTGTGGCTCTGCCTGAGTGCTTTCTCTGCTGCCGCTACTCTGCTTGCCTGGAGGGTGGGTCAGAAATGCCAGATATTAAAGCTCACTCTGAGAGTGCCTCTAAACCAGTATCTGATGGGAGTTGGTGAGTTAATGCTCAGCCCCCTTAACCCTCAGGTGAGGTAACACCAGGATGACTGATCACCCTGCTCTTGCCTGCACTGGACTTTCACTGCCATCTCCCCTCAGTCCCCTGGGTGATCACATCTTTGCATCCTTACCTTTCTCTTCATTTGGACTTCTCCAATTCCTCCATGAACTGTTGTTATGATTCCAGTGAAGTTCTCTCAGAAACTGCCTCTCATCTTTTTTGGACTTCAGCACCTAGTTTTTCATTTATGTAGTTTCTCTGTATTCTTCAGCCTTTTAGAATAACTACTTCAAAGCCACAGAACTTTTCCATTAGAATACAATTTACTCAGAAAGACAGTGGTAAGGGAAAATAATACACAGTACCTCATTAGCTCAAAAAACTATCATTTGTTGGAAACAATTTTATTTCAAGACTATAAAATTCATGAAAAGTAATTCAAATAAATTAACTGCATCAGCGATTCAGCTGACATTCACTTTCCACAAAAGCCTTTATTTGCTTCAAAGTCTTGTCAGGAAAAAAATATTAAAAGATGTTAAGTGGGAGAAAGAAAAATTAATTGGAGCCTATGTGATAAGTTTACCAGACTGTGTGTCTCACAAAGATAACCACAGTGTCCTGTTAAAAAAGAATAAAAGAAAAATAAATAAAAGAATTCTGGAGCCATGACCTCTAATTTGTTTTTTATATGTTAATCCTTAAGAAGTGTAATTTTGCAGCATTCCTAAACAGTACTTGTTATGTCTATGGAAGACTTATGCTTGAAAGTTAAAAAATAATCTGTATTAGGAAGGAAACAAAGTTACTCAAGATATGTTAAGAGACTAGTATAGAAAATTCAGTATTGAATCCATGAATTAAGAAAGCACAGCTACCAGTGTTTTGTTTTTCGATCTGAATGGTGGTGACGTAGATGTGTTCACTTTGTGAAAATTTATCAGAGCTATAAACTTAGGATTTGTGTACTTCTCTTAAATGTAGGTTATATTTCAATAAAAGTTTCATTAGCAAAGAAAGCAAAGCATAAGAAGCAAACACATTTTTCTAAAAATCCGGCAACCAGATCTCTTAATTGGTTCAAAAAATTAAATCACAGGTATTAAATCAGATTGTATTAGTTTGCTAGGCTGCCTAACAAAATACCATAGACTGAGTACCTTAACCAACAAATTTATTTTCTCACAGTTCTGGAGGCTAGAAGACCAAGATTAAGGTGCCTGCGGGTTTGGTCTATTCTGAGGCCTCTCTCAGCTGGCTGCCCACTTGCTGTCTCTTCACGTGGCTATCCCTCTGTGCATGTGCACCCCGGGTGTGTGTCTTTGTGACCAAGGGTCTTCTAAGGACACCAGTGGTACTGGATTAGGGCCTACCCTAACTGTGGAGTTACAGTTTCCTTCTTTGTCTTGGTTTGATTTTCTCCAGAAGCTCACCCTGTGGGTTATGATATGACATTTAATTGGGAACCTGAGTGACTGCAGCGCAGGATTGTCCCATAGTTTATGTGTCATTGGAGGGTAGTGTATACATGGCTATTTCAGCTAGTAGAATCATATTGGCTAAACTTATAGAATTGGAGGGAGTGCTATTTAAATAGTAATTTTCTTACAGTACAGTAGAGAAGTAGATGCCCATTGACCCAGATCATTTCTGAATAAGAGTTGGAGTGCGTAGGGGTGGTGATTGTGGTGGTATTAGAATATTGGTTGGAAGAGACATCATTTTATTAATAAAGGTAATTCTGACATTCGAAGATAGTGGCTTTGCTGCACAGTTAAAAGAGTATATTGGGAGAATTAAAAGTCATAGACTGAAAGAAGAGGTTAAAATTCTAGACCAAAGATGTTTTAGGACAAGAAATTAGAATGGTTCATTATTAAGGTAGGAGCCAGCAAATTGTGGCCTGTTGGAACTGATATCTCCCAGCTAAAGTGTCTTTAATTCAGAAAGCATGGCTTTTGTGGTCCTTCTCTTTGAGTTAAATTTCAAAAGTAGAAGAGAAGGTGCTTAAAGATTGTCAGGTTCAGCAAAGAACTCACAAATACAAACCACAAATTTTTGTGTGTTACGGCTACTAAAATACTTCTGGTCTAATAAACTGAATCCAGCACGCAGGCCTATTTTATTTGGCTTACATTTTGTTTTCAGTAGATGTTGAGGTTTTAGGCAGGGTGTTTCTTCTCCAGAGGGCCAGGATAGTGAACATTGTTCCTTACTTCCTGTTCAGTTGTTCTACATATTTTACCTGCCCCATCCCAGAAAACATTTGGATTTGAGACTGCCTAATTTTAGTCTAGTGTCTTTCTGAGGGAGCAAAGTTGTTTTGAATGTTTTTGAGAAATAGAACTAGAGACCAGTTTCCTTATTTTGTGTCCATGTCCTTCCTGCTGTTGAAAGAATGGGAAGGAAGAGATGAGTGAAAAGCCAGGTTATATCTCTTTGGACACAGGACAGAATGATAATGTGCTCTGTAGTTTTTGATTTAGGAGTCAGGACAAAACGTTGAAAGAAACAGATTAAGTGTTTTGGAGGGTCCTGTGTGACTCTTCATTTTGTACCTCTGAAGCAAATAATAAAGAACCATAATTTTTCCTTTCTATCTGAAGTTAGGGAAAATTAAAAGAAAAAATCCCTGGAGTGGGAATCTTAATATTCCTGAAGGTTACCAGACCCATCTTAGGGATAGGATCATACAGTTTATATGGTTAGGGAATTAAGAAATTCAACAGTAGAAACTAACGGGATGTTTATATTTCCCATCTATAGTTTTAGATGAAAAGCACTGTGATTCACTATCTAAAAGGTAAGTATAGCCTGTAAAAATCTGTCATTCATACAGTGCTTTACAGAATACTTTTGCAGTGCTATCACATGATCTTCAAGAATTGTGGTAAGAAAAATAAATAACCTGAGGTGGGTTAAGCAGATTTAATTTGACCACCTACTATGAGATCTTTATTATACCAAGCCCTGAGAACGAAATGTTTTGAAAAGACACACAGTTGTTGTCCTCAAAGAGTTAGCATCAGAAAAATGGGTAGTAGGGGAGATGGTTCACTGGGAGCCAGAAAGAAGATGATGACTGCTTTCCCCTACTTTGGTAAAGGAAAATGGTAGCTCCTGGAAGTATGTGAATCTTGGTGAAAATGCTCTGGGAGTATAAAAGATCAGTAGCATCTCCCCAGTCCAGGAGGTGGGGGCTGTGGTGCAGAGCATTTCAGACTGAACAGTGCCACTAGAATAAAGACTTGAAGAAAGGATGGGAGAAGTCATATTTAATGCCTGGAATTTGTCAGACATTGTTATGTAAATTCCAAAGGGCTCATCCTTTTTGGAGCTACCATGTTCTTGTGAGAAACTAACTCAGTATTGTTTAAGTTAATTGTCATGTAGCTATAAATATTTTATACATTTCTGTTTCATCTTTTTATTGCTCACCCTGAAGAATGAAGAATGTTTTAATCATTTTGGGGTATAGTATTTTTCAAAAGATAACTATTAACTTTCTTCAAGTGCCTCACTCATGAATAGTGACTGTTTTTCAGTCTCATTTCTTTTACTCAGACAATACACAGTACTTCTCATACTGTAGGACTTGAGTATTTGTCATTCTGAAATTTAATTTGCTTTGAGTACTTTTGTGAAGGATTTCACATTTTATCATAATTTATTCCATGCAATTACCCTTCAGTGAAAAGAATTAGCTTTACTAGTATTTATAATTCTGCTTAATGTCCTTCCAGTTATGTTAATCATTAGCCCTCCTTTGGAGCCAATTTTTAATTGTCTTTGTTGATATATTGTCTAATTGACTATACAGATTGTTGTCTGGGTATAGTGATGTTTTACAAATAGTAAGAAACATATTTAATCTGCTCTAGATATAATCAGGTGATACATATTTGATACAAGTTGATACGAATTTTTATTTTAAAGCACTCTGCCTTAATTTTGAGGATATTCTAGTGCTGTGTAAACTGTTCAGGAAATCAAATTTATTTGAAAATCAATTGTATCATTTCTCCAGAACCATAGATATCTTTGTAAAACTGATTTGGTAATATTTTAAATAATTCTTTGGAAATTTGATGCTTCACATTATATTTTTAAATTTTATTTATTTTTCTGAGAGGATTAATATATTTTTATCATAAGATTCTATCTAAAAACCTCCAGAACTAACCATGGGGTGATTGGATATCCATCAATACCAGGTGGAGGGTGGGGCAGAAACTAAAATTTGTACCTTAATTGTATCCTTGACTACATCCTTTGATCTCTTCTTTCCCAAGGTATGTGGTCCAACTAAGTGTGGATTTGGGGGCTGTTTACACAGCATTCTTAGTAATTATGGCATTGGACAACTCTGATGTCCAAAAACAAGTAACTGTTGCAGTAAATTATGATGTAATACAGTTATTGATTTATTTTTAGGAAAATACTTTTTATTTTTAATGGAAAATTTCAAACATAGTAGAGAGAATAATAAATGAATCCTCATATACTTATTACTTAGCTTCAAAACTTGATACAACCAACCAGTCGTGTGACATTATATCTCCCTTTCCCGCCTCCCTTATCCACTGCTAGATTACTTCAAAGCAAATCTGGGTTTATCACTTTATCTGTGCGTACGTTAGTTTGCTTCTCAGATCCTACTACTTAAAGGATTGCTCTTATCCCTCCCATTAAAAAATTAATATAAAATAATAAATAGCTCCAAAATGAAAACTTGTCTGTTTTCTACTTAAACATTGTATTGAATTTCTGAATTTTTCATAACTCCTTATTTCATCTGTAAGTAAATGTGATGTTATATAGTGGTCTTGTAAATAAAAAAGTATTTGCATTATGTTGCCTTTTTACTGGAATAGCTTTATTGATATATAATCTACTGAGAATACAATTTACCCACTTAAAATGTACAACTCAATGTTTTTAGTGTATTTGCAGAGATCACCACAGTCAATTTAAGAATATTTTTATCATTTCAAAAAGAAATCCCATACCTGTTTGCAGTCACCTGTTATTTTCACACTAGACCTCCAACTCATAGGCAACCACTAATCTACTTTTTGTTTCTGTAGATTTATCTGTTCTGGGCAGTTCATATAAATAGAATCATACAATATTTGATCTTTGTGACTGGCATTTTTCACTTAGCATAATGTTTCCAAGGTTCGTCCATGTTATAAACATTTTCTCCCATTCTGTAGATTGTCTTTTCACTTTCTTGATGGTATTTTTTAAAACACAAAACTTTTAATTTTGATGAAATCCAACTTGTCTGTTTTTGTTGTTGTTGCTTCTGTTTTTGGTGTCATATTTAAGAAGGCTTACCTAACTCACAGTCATAAAATGCTTACGCCTTCATTTTGTTCTAGGAGTTTTATAGTCTTATCTCTTAAATTTAGATTATGATCCAATTTGAGTTAATCTTGTATTTGGTATGAAGTAGGAATCCAACTTCATTCTTTTGCATGTGGACATCCAGTTGTCCAAGCACTATTTTTTGAAAAGTCCATCTTTTCCCCATTGAATTGTCTTGGCACCATTGAGGAAAATCAGTTGATAAGAAATCTTTTATGGCCACACAAAAACTAATAGAGCGACTAAAGAATTCAGCAAGGTAGCAGGTTACAAGATTAACGTTCAAAAATCAGTTGCATTTCTTTACACTAACGATGAATCAACAGAAAAAGTAAGTAAAGAAACAATCCCCTTTAAAATAGCACGCAAAGTAATAAAATACCTAGGAATAAATCTAACCAAGGAGGTGAAAGAATTATACACAGAAAACTATAAACTGTTGATGAAGGAACTTAAAGAAGACTTTAAAAAATGGAAAGATATCCCATGCTCCTGGATTGGAAGAGTCAATATTGTTAAAATGGTCACACTGCCCAAGGCAATCTACAGATTTAATGCAATCTCTATCAAATTACCAGGACATATTTCACAGAACTAGAACAAATCATAATAAAATTTATATAGGACCACAAAAGACCTAGAATTACCAAAGCATTACTGAAGAAAAAGAAAGGCTGGAGGAATAACTCTCTCAGACTTCAGACAATACTATAGAGCTACAGTCATCAAGACAGCATGATATTGGTACAAAAACAGACATATAGACCAGTGGCACAGAATAAAGAGCCCAGAAATGAACCCACAAACTTTTGGTTAACTAATCTTCGACAAAGGAGGCAAGAAATTACAATGGGATAAAGACAGTCTCTTCAGCAAATGGTGTTGGGAAAACTGGACAGCAGCATGTAAAGCAATGAACCTATAACACTCCCTTACACCATACACAAAAATAAACTCAAAATGGATCAAAGACTTAAATACAAGACAAGATACAATAAACCTCCTAAAAGAAAATGTAGACAAAACACTATCTGACATACATCTCAAAAATGTTCTAGGACAGTCTACCCAAGCAATAGAAATAAAAGCAAGAATAAACAAATGGGACCTAATGAAACTTACAAGCTTCTGCACAGCAAAGGAAACCATAAGTAAAACAAAATGACAACCTACGGAATGGGAGAAAATTTTTGCAAATGAAACCGACAAAGGCTTCATCTCCAGAATATATAAGCAGCTCATACAACTTAATAAGAAAAAAACAAACAACCCAATCCAAAAATGGGCAAAAGACCTAAACAAGCAGTTCTCCAAGGAAGACATACAAATGATCAATAGGCACATGAAAAAATGCTCAATGTCACTAATTATCAGAGAAATGCAAATCAAAACTACCATGAGGTATCACCTCACACCAGTCAGAATGGCCATCATTCAAAAGTCCACAAATGACAAATGCTGGAGAGGCTGTGGAGAAAAGGGAACCCGCCTACACTGCTGGTGGGAATGCAGTTTGGTGCAGCCACAGTGGAAAACAGTATGGAGATTCCTCAAAAGACTAGGAATAGACTTACCATATGACCCAGGAGTCCCGCTTCTGGGCATAATATATCCAGAAGGGACCCTACTTCAAAATGACACCTGCACCCCAATGTTCATAGCAGCACTATTTACAATAGCCAAGACATGGAAACAGCCTAAATGTCCATCAGCAGATGACTGGATAAAAAAGAAGTGGTATATTTATACAATGGAATACTATTCAGCCATAAAAACCGACAACATAATGCCATTTGCAGCAACATGGATGTTCCTGGAGAATGTCATTCTAAGTGAAGCCAGAAAGAGAAAGAAAAATACCATATGAGATCGCTCATATGCAGAATCTAAAAAAAAAAAACCCAAAACCAAAAAACATAAATACAAAACAGAAACAGACTCATAGAAATAGAATACAAACTTGTGGTTGCCAGGGGGATAGGGGGTGGGAAGGGACAGACTGGGATTTCAAAATATAGAACAGAAAAATAAGATTATACTGTATAGCACAGGGAAATACATACAAGATCTTGTGGTAGCTCACAGTGAAAAAAATGTGATAATGAATATGTATGTTCATGTATACATATTCATGTATAACTGAAAAATTGTGCTCTACACTGGAATTTGACACAACTTTGTGAAATGACTATAACTCAATAAAAGTTAAAAAAAATCTTTTATGGAATCTCTGTTCTGTTCCATCGCTCTGTGTGTCTATCCTTATGCCAGTACCGCAGACTTGATTACTGAGTTTTGTAGAAGTTTTGAAATTGTAAACTCCTCATTCATTTTCTTTTTCATGATTGACTCTTCTGGGTGCTTGAATTTCCATGTGTTTTTTAGGATCAGTTTGTTAATTTCTGCAAAAAGACCAGCTAGGATTTTGGTAGGGATTGTATTGAATCTGTGGATCAGTTTAGAGAGTACTGTCATCTTAACAATATTAAGGCTTCCAGTCCATGAACATAGATGTCTTTCCATTAATTTGTTCCTTCTTTAAATTTTAATAGTGTCTTATAATTTTAAGGGTATAAATTTTGTACTCTATCGCCTTTTTATAAAGTAAGTAATGACTTATTTTATAAAAAGGAAGATGCCTATTACAAAAATATTATAACAATATAGAAACATTCACATCACCCAGAGTTCCACCATCAAGAAGTAAGTATTATCATTTAGTGAACATCATTCCAGCTATGCATCATAAAGATATATAGAGACAGAAAGATGAAGAAAGAGGTTTTTGTATTTGTTCTGTTCTTTAAATTACTTTAATTAAGCTTTTTATTTTGAGATAATTGTAGATTCATGTGTTGTAAGAACTAATACATTTATCCTGTTTACTCTTTACCCAGTTTCCCCCATTGGAGTATATTGCCAAACTGTAGTACAATCCATTGACATTGATACTCACGTACCCCCAGTTTTACTTGTACTTTTTGTGTGTCTAATTCCATGCAATTTTATCACATGCAGTTTTATGTATTCACTACCGTAATCAAGATACAGACAGTCCCATCCCCACAGATATCCCTTTTATTACCCTTTCGTACCCACACCACCTTCCTCCCACTCCCCAAGCCCCATTTACCCCAGCCCCATCTTTGACCTCTGGCAACCACTGATCTGTTCTCCATTTCTAAAATTTTGTCACTTAAAAAGTATCATGTAAATGTTACATAATAAATGTAATATAAGTGCTTTTTTCACTTGGCATAAATCCCCTGGAGATTCGTACAGGGTTTTGGCATGTGTCAATAGTTTATTCCTTTCTGTTGCTGAATATTTCATAGTATGGATGTATCACCATTTGTCTAACTAGTCACCCTTTGAAGGGCATCTGGGTTGTTTCCAGTCTTTTGCTATTACAAATAAAGCTGCCATGAACATTTCTGTCTGAACATAAGTTTTTATTTCTCTGGGATAAATGCCTCAGAGTACATTTGCTGGGTTGTATGGTAATGCATGTTAAATTGTGTGAGAAATTGCCAAGCTGTTTTTCAGAATGGCTATTTTTAAAAATAAAAATATAGATAATTTTAAAAAACATTAAAAATGTGAACAGCAACAAATACAGAAAAAAATGCATCAACAGAAGCAGTTAAAATAGAAGCCCCTCAAGCCTCTGGATGTCTTTTCCTCTATCATAACTCATTCCTTTCTCCGCAGAGATAGCCATTATCATTGACATTTATGATAATCACTTTTTTCCCTGTAATTTTAACATTTAAGCCTTCGTGTCTCTGCAATATATTTTACATTGCCTGTTTCTGAATGTTAGGTAGAATCGTAGAGTATGCATCACTTCTTGGCATGGCTTTTTCACTGAACATTGTTTTCTAAGACTAATCCATGTTGTGTATGGTGGTAGTTGATTCATTTTCTTTGCTGTATTCCGCTGTGTGTATTTAACTCAGTTTATCCGTTTCTACTGTTACTGGATATTTGTGACTTACTAACAGTGCTGCTGTCACATTTTTATACTTGGGCCCTGGTACATAAGTTTTTAAAGTTATGTTCCTAAGTGTAGACTTTGGTCACAGGGTTTAGGGTCAATTCTAGTTGATAATGCCAAACTGTTTTCCAAAGAAGTTACACCGGTCTGTAGTCCCATCAGTAGTGTATGTGAGTTCTTTTTGTTTCGATTCCTCTCCAATGGTATTGTTCTTTTCTTTCTATTTTTTTTAAGTTAACTGGTATCTTGGATGTGTAGTGTTACGTCTTTGTGGTTTGATTTGACATTTCCCTGATTTCTAGTAAAGTCAAGCCCCTTTCATGTATTTATTGTCCACTTACATTTTCTATTTTGTGAAATCCTCGTTCAGATCTCTTACCCATTTTTTATTGAGTTGACTTTTTCCTTTTGAGTTGTCATTCTTTATCTATTCTGGGTATAGCCCTTAGTTACATGGGTTACAAATGTCTTTTATTTTGTGATTTGCCTTTTCATTCTCTTAACGCTGTCTTTTGATAAATAGAAGTTTTTGTCTTTAGTGCAGTCTAATTTGAGTCTTTTTTTTTTTAATGGTTTGTGCTTTTTATGTCCCATTTAAGAAATCTTCCAGCTTCCCAGATCATAAAGGTATTCTTACAACATTTTCCAGAAGAGTTCGTTTTGTCTTTTACATGTAGATCTGTAGTCTACCTGGAATTGGTTTTTCTGTATGATGTGACAGGCGTCAAATTTTGTTTTGCCTCCCCATGATAGGAATATCACATACTTCTTAAAAAGACCATTTTTTCCTCTCTGTTAGTGCCGTCTTTGCCATAAATATCTATTGAAGCACAGGTCTGTTTTTGGCTATCTGTTCCATTAGTTGATTCATGTATTCTTGTGCAATACCACACTGTCTTTCTTACTTTGGCTTAATAAGAAGTCATGGTATCCAGGACATCAAGCCATCCCACCTTGTTGTTCTTCAGGAGTGTCTTGGTTATTCTTAGCCCCTTTCCATTTCTATATAAAGCAAAATCAACTTGAAATTTTCCACAGAACATTTGATTGGATTTTTTTCCCAGGGTAGGGGGTGTTAACTGTATTGAATCTATATAACTGCTTAGAAAAAATTAACATTTTTTATTGACTCTTGCAATACAGGAACATTTGTGAATTCTTACTTTAATTTTTCTCAATAATGTTGATAGTTTTCTCTGTAGGTTTCTTGTATATTTTATTATAATTCCTAGATATTTGGCATTTTTTGACATTACTGTATGAAGTATCTCTTTAAAAAGATTATCATCTCTTTGTTACTGGCATATTTAATTTTAATATTGACCTTATATCCAACAACTTTTCCAAACTGCCTTTATTCATTCTACTAGTTTATCTGTAAATTTTAAAAAAATTTATAACTACATGATTATAAGATCTGTGGCTATAACCACAGTTTTGTGTCTTTCTTTCCAGATTTTATACCTGTTATTTCTTTTTCTTGCTCTATTATAATAGTTGGGGTAGTGATAGGATCATCTCTGCTTAACATTTCACCTTTAAGTATGTTTGCTATAACTTATAGTTAGTTTGTTTCTTGTGGGTTGTCCTCATCAGATTAAGGAAATTCCCTTTTCTTCCTAGTTAAGTGTGTCAGTGAATGGATGATGAATTTTATCAGATACCTTTTCTATAGCTAATGAGATGATTAAAAGCTTTATCTTATTACTGTGAAAAATTATGTTGATTTTTTCTTGCTATTCAAACTTCTATTGGAGTAAGCCCCACTTAGCTTTGATTTATAATACTTTTAAATATTGCTAGATTCAATTTGCTTACATTTATGTTCATGAGTAAAACTGGCCCGTAATTTTCCTTTCTTCTAATATCTTTATTAGGCTTTGATATTGAAGTTATACTGACCTCCTAAATGAATTGGGGACTGACACCCCCCCCCTTTTTTTTTTTTACCAGGAAGAGTTGATGTGAGACTGGGCTTATTTCTTCCTTAAGTATTTAGCAGAATTCGCTGATTAGTCTGAGTGGGCAAGTTTTTAATTATAGAATATTAAAGAGCCGTTTCCAAATCCTGTTTACTCTCTCTCTGTAGGTATAATCTTTTGGGATTTTAATTTTTTATGATAAGGAACTTAGGCTTTCCATCTTGTGCTGGCTCTGGACTTGAACTTCTGTCCTGCCACACTTGGTTTGCGCATCTGTCTAAACAAAGGGTCTAGTGTTTCACCAGATTGGCTCACGAACTCAGGGATTCTTGTTTTCTCTTCCTTTGGAGCTTGGTGATTACTTATTATCTTGTAGTCTTTTTGACACTTTCAGGGTTGTATTCAGCTTTCATAGTTGTTTTTAGTGGGAGATTTGATCTGAATAATAGCCTACGATTATAGGAAATAGTTAACTTACTTGAATTAACAGAAGAAAAAGAACAGAAGGCATTGCTGAATGTCAAATCAATGCTTCTTTTCCACAAGAAATATGAGTTCTGAAGAGCTCCTTCTGAAGTTGGGGAGTTGGGGTGTGGGTGTGAGGGGGAAGCAATTAAGGGATTGGAGTCATTTTGTTTAACTTTTTTAGCCCCAGGTTTCACTTTTTGACAATCTGTTGATTCTCAGTTATAAAAAATTAGGAAGCTATTTTCCTCAAAACACAATTTCTTCAGTTTTGTTGGTTGTATTTTTACTTTATTAAGGCTTTGTTAAGATTAATATTCTGTTCTGCAACTAAGTCTCTTGCTATTTAAACTTAGTATTAATTGTGTAAATAGATTTGTACTTTTAACTAGTCTTTTGATCATACCATCTTATTCCTGAATTATTTTTATTTATTACATCATTGTCTAGATTTCAACATTAGATTCCCCCCTTTTTTTCAAAAAGGGCTTAACAGGTGACTTTAACAAGGTATGCATAATTTTCTTTCAACTTCATTGTAGAATTTTAGTCTCCATTTTAAACCCATATTTTGTGTCTATTTTGGATATATAGTTATAATTTTATATATGTAGAAAATAGATGATATACCATATATAAGATGTAAATACCTTTTATTTCGCAAAGAGTTCTAGGCAGTTAATGTTTATTTTTAAGCTGAATGTGCACTAAATGCTTTTGTGGAAGAATTGATTTACTTATTGAACCATACTTTCCTTTTCTCTTCTCTCCATACTTCCTGTCTTTATTTCCTTTGATGTCCAAATCTAATTTTAATAAGTATATTTTGTCCTAATTATAATCTCTGATTGAATTTGGTCAGTATTGCTTATATCATGTACAAATGATTGACCTTTTTTATTTTCTCTAATTTTATGTGTTTGTAGGGAAATGGATTGAACTGTTATTTCTGCGGGCTTATATAATTGAGGCCTATTAATTACCTTAAAGTATTGCTTTAATAAATTTTTTATTCAATAAAAATTAATTAATTTTTCATGTATATCTTACCCTCCCCCAATAGTATAGAGACATACAGAAGGCATGACTTTTTCTTTAAAAGAGGTATATTTTTGTACTGGTAAATCACCAGTCTCTTATGTGGTATTTGCTATATATAGTCATCAAAAAAACAAAAGTGATACTCAGATAGCACGGCATCAGTTCTCTTCATACACCTCCCTCCTTTTTTGCTGGCTGCCTCAAAAAAGAAATGGTCACACATTTCACCTAATGGCAGCTTGGGGTTTATTTGTTCATGGTAGTTTTAAGGAAAGTCATTGTTATTATTTCAAAATAATAAATCAGAGTAAAAAAGCTTGGCCCAGAGAGGTTTGGGGTGAATCTTTGAATGAATAGCTATAAGACTATTTTGAATGTTTCAATTATGTATATAAAAATTTCTTTTTGGACTTCTTTCCTTTTTTTGTGGTGGGGTGGTGGGAGGAGGTAATTAAGTTTATTTATTTATTTATTCCTAGAAGAGGTACTGGGGATTGAACCCAGGACTTCATGCATGCTAAGTATGCACTCTACCACTGAGCTGTACCCTCCCCACTTCTGATGTTCTTCAGAACAGTTTTCCAGTGAGCTAATAAGCATCTTACCTCTGAGTCACATTTGCATTATGAAGTTGTTTGAAGAAAACTATTTTTCATAGATGGAGGAAAAAAATCAGTTTTCTACTTTTCAAAGCTAGAAGAATTTAGGTTGGCAGAATATATATGTGGTAGTAATTGAGAATGGGTTCTAGAACCTGACTGCTGAATTAAAAATCCTCTTCAGTCTCTCATTGGGAGCTCTGAGACTTTTGTCACACTTCTTTGCCAAACTTCAGTTCTCCATTTGTAATTTAGATGTAGCAGTAACAAAATGTTTTTAGCAAAGTGCCTGACGTGAGTTAATGCTCAGTAAACATTTTTATCCTTTTTTTATCTTCATTTTGCCTTTGTTTTTATATTATTATTATTATACACATATAATATGAGCCCATAATTATGCAGGCTAGGATTTTGAGCAGAGATGAGCAATAGCCTTAAAAGTACAAGGGTCTTAGGCTACAAAGACAATTTTTAAAATGTCCGGTATAAACATGTTTTTAAAATATGGGTCTAAGAAAACTAATTGCTTTGGCCTATATCAGCTTACAATAAAATTTAAAGGAAGTCTGTTAATAATGTGAAGCCAAACAGAAGATATTATTAACAGCTTTAGTTAGGTGTGTGTTCCATTCAAAAAGATTGACCAACCACTGACGTTGATCCTATCCATCTCTATTTGATTTTATAAGAAATTGGTAGGAACTAGGGTGGCAGGCATCTTCCTTAAGTTTTCTGAATAAGAACATTTCTCTATCTGTCCTCATCTGTTTACTTATTTAATACACTGTAAGTGACTAGAAGCTAAAAGATGCCTGAGTTCCAAAGCCACATTTGGGGCTGTTTAACTGTATTGGTCTTAGTTGACATCCTTCATTTGTTAGCTTACTAGTTTTCAAAATACTTTTTTCCCCCAATAAACTCTTTTATACTGTGTTCTTGCGTTTGTCTTCTATGATTTATAAATAATTTGCCTCCCAGGTGGCTGTGTAAAATAAGATACTAAACAACAATAACTTTATAGTTTATCTTTTAAAGCCGTGCAGTGCAAAAACAATTAGTATATATTTAGAAGTAAATATAAAATAAATATTAATATGTGGTTGAGTGCGTGATACCTCTTAAGGGACCATCAAATTTGGATTGTATAACCAGAAGAATTGACCTATTATTGTCTTTTGTGTCACTATTTAAAAAAGTATGTGAGCTTTAGCATCTGTGCTCCAGTATTTTAACTTCATCGTAAAAAAAGTAGGTTTTCTTGATCCTTCTGTTAACATGTTCTTGGGGAAAATGCCTAATTATTTGAGTAGTTTACCACAAATATTAATTTGGAAAATTGAAGATAATATTAGCTACTTAGGGAACAAATGGCCACCCTGCTGGTTAAAGCCTCGGTCCCCTCTCTGTGTCTGGAGGTAGCCCTTCTGTAACTCTTCATTCATCCCTTACTGTTTCTAAGAAACTGGCCATATCTGTCTCCAGCTTCCACAGGTTCAGTTTTTCAGACTGTGTTTCTCTTTCCCAGTTTTCTTACTTCATTGCCGCCCGGAAGACTCTAAAACAGACCATACAAGATGCTTTTTCATCCTTAATATTTTAATTGCTCAATCCTGCAGGGAAACAGGAGGGTTATGCTCTTCTCCATCCACCCTCATACTCCCCTTCCGCTCTCAGAGCAAGGGAGGGGGTGGTAGTACAAAAGCTGACTATATCTCAGAAATCTGTAAAGTTGTTTCTTTGCTTTCTTCATATATAAACACCCTTTCCCCTTCCCCGTATTTGCATAAAGATATTCTACTTTTTCTTAGATGTTTCCATGGAAGAATTTTTAGTTCAGTTTTAGAAATTAGTTTGGGGTTATTCCTAGGTAGCTTTTCTGGATTTAATCCAGTAATGATTCTGTACCTGAA
This sequence comes from Vicugna pacos, assembly GCF_048564905.1. Taxonomy (NCBI): domain Eukaryota; kingdom Metazoa; phylum Chordata; class Mammalia; order Artiodactyla; family Camelidae; genus Vicugna; species Vicugna pacos. The sequence continues at coordinate 18,122,281 of NC_133000.1, read as the reverse complement.
TGAGAAAAATCTTTCTGGCTCACAGACGTTTCTCTCCTGGTTAGACTTACTCTCTGACCTACTGTTTACCCCTTTTCCTTTCTGTGATTGTGGCCCCGCATTTCTCATCAATGGATTCTCCTCTATTCTGTTGGGTTTTTTTTTGGGTGGCAAACTCACCAGACTAACTAGATTCCCTTTTGGTTAACTTTGGCGTCTTTCAGTATTTTAAGCCAGGTTTTGGCCTAGTCTAATGAGTGGAGATACAGCCTTCCTTTAACATGGTCTTGCTCAATTTCAAGGCTCGTGTCTTTTCCAAGTTTCTTAGTGAGTTCCCAGTGTCTGGTCTGAAAGTGGTATTATGCAGTGGTTAAAGAGCTTGGCATTTTAGGGGTTGCTTGCTAGCTGTGTGCCTGCTGCAAGTTGCTTAACTCTGTAGGTCTCTTCTCATCTGTAAAACAGGGGCTGTAATACTGCCCACCTCTATCTGCTAGGGTTAACAGACATCCTAAAATATCAGTGACTTAAATGCATTTTTCTTCTTTGTAATGGAAGGTTCTAAAGTAGGAAGTCCAGGTCTGGTATGGCAGTTCCATGGTTGTCAGCAACCGTCTGCCATCATTAGTTTGTGGCTTCCATTCTCAGGGTGATCCAAAATGTCTGCTGTGGTTATAACCATCATATCTACAGTCCAGGCAGCAAAACGAAGGCAGTAGGGCAAGGCAGAAGGGCTTACCCAGCTCTGTAACCCTCCACAGGACCATATCCAAAAGTCACACCCTACAAGTTTTGCTTATATTCCATTGATCATTACAGCCACAGAACATTGGGAAATACAGGTTTTTATCTGGGTACAGTTGCCACCTCAGTAGAATTAGGGTTCAGTTACTAACAAAGAGGGAAGAATGAGTGTTGGGGAAGTAACTAGCAATTGTGCACCTAGCTATAAAGGAGTTAATGCATATAAAATACTAAGTACCGACTGATACGTAGTAACACCCCAGTGAATGCCAGACATTTTTATGATCTTTGCTAAAAGGTCAGATTACCATCATGTCCCACTTTTTCTTACATCTTTCCACCCATTTCATATACTTTTCCAGGGTAGTGATCTTTTATAATAATACCTGAAACTTACAGAAACAACTGTAGTGAAACTTACAGAAACAAGCAGAGATGATTTCTTTGAAGGGAAGAGGAAGGTAGGTAGTAGTTGTTCCCTTGGAGGAAAACCATTAGTTTCTGTAGAAGAGGTTTCATCTTCTTTGCTTCATTTGCAATTCTTAACATTGGTAGAGTTGATATGATTCTTTTTACTTTGATTTTTAAATCCTCAACTGCTATTCCTTCCCACCACCTTAAACCGAAAAGACCCCTTTTTGGTACATATTCTTTTTTTTAATAAAGGGAATCAATTCTACTTAAAAATGTTTTTATCACATCCTTTAGTTAAAAAGAAAGTCTTAGGGTGATACATAATGAAGATTAGGAATGATTTTACTTAATGAACAGCCTTGCTTCATTAAACACCTCTGTTAACTACCGAATTTTTATATCAGGCTTTGTTATTTTTCTATATATTCATCATTTAGTGAATTTTGTAATACACAATTTTTGTTCTATAATAGAAAAAGAGCTGAGCCTTCTTTTCTTGCCTTATATCCAAATAATCTAAATTTTGATAAGAAAAAAAAAGAGGGGAGGGGTGTATAACTGGGAAGCAAAATGACTTTTTTAATAAAGCCTACCTCCAGTTTTCAAGGTAGCTGAATATTTATATATTGAATACCAATGTGTTAACTTTCTGGCTGTATGGTAACAAGTAAACATATATGTATCAAATGCCTGTGGTTGCATTTTGTGGTTTTGTTGTTTTATATATCAGTTACCTATGAATCTTCTGTTTTAGAATCTTTTGTTCAGTGTTTCTGTCCAGTAATTATCAACCTTTATTATTTCTGCACACAGCAATATATAGTCTTTTTTCTTTTTGTAGTGGTTTCTTTAAAAATACACATGGATAGAAAAAAATATGCAAAAATCAAAGCAGTTTTTTTTAGGATGTAGGGTCATGGATGTCTACAATCATACTTATTTTTAATGTTTTTAAAAAATAAATATAAATAAAAATTCATCAAATGGTGTGGTACCTAAAGTAAATGGTATAATTAAACCACATTGTTATAAAAAGTTATCAAACTCAAGCAACCATTGAAATTAAAGTTAGTATCATTCAACAATTTTAAGAACCTTAAAAATTAGTTAATAAACCTCTTTTATAGCAAGGCAAAATCAGTAGAGTGAAATTAAGAAAAAAAAATCAGTAGACTTGCTCAGTTTTACACTTTAATGATGTAGAAAAATATGTACTAAAGATCCTAGAGGGCCATAATCAGAATTACTTTTGAAAAGCTGAGCCTGTCTTCAAAAAGAAATTTGTAAAATTAACTAGATCTTTAAAAAAAAAAAAAACTACTAAAACTTGCTTTTAAATGTAGCTGAATACTCTGGAATCCTGGGTTTGGAAAAACTTCCTGTACTGTCAGGTAAACTGTGTTATATTTTATGCTAGGAAACAATTTCTTAAGACATAATAAAGAAGTATAATTGTCTAACTCTTTAATATCTAGTTCAATATTTTTCCTAAAATAAGTGATTTAAATAAATCTAGAGTTGCCATATTTTATGTAAAAAATGCTTAATATTGTACAGTTTTTGTATTATTGGAAAAATGTAATTAAATATGTCATTTGGAATAGCTTATAAGATTTATATCAATGATTTTTGTTTGATAGAAACTCGAACTATTGTGTATCTTTGCAAAGAGAAGTAGGAATACAGTCACCTCTTTATAAGTTATGTTAGGCAAATTTAAAATTTCATCTTAGATATTTCCCTCTGCCCAGTACACCTGCCTTTATTGCCATCCCCTTGGTGTTTGTTCACAGAAGCAAATTAATTTTAATATTAGCTTAAGCAAAATATGATTAGGAAGATAAGTCTGCTACAGAAGTAGCCATTATATATTTCAAAGCTAAATACAAATAATTTCTAAGTTACATGCTGTTTTGGATAGTCCATATTACATCTCTGCTTTGCTCACAAGGATAATTATGGTTCACATGCCCTGATTTTAACCTTGACTGACATCGCTGCAGTTTAAGGCATTTACTCTTAATCATAATTTATTAGATAGGGGTATATTTAAGAGTGTGATATTATATGTGTTACTGCTGACTAATTTTAAATTGCTGATGAAACAGCTACAGTGATTTATTTTGCTCTTGTAGAGTTAGTACACAAAGCTAGAAGGTAAAAGTCCCAAGAAACTCATCATATGTATTTTTAAACTAATACAATTGAAAACTGCATTTTCCTGTAGCAACTTAAAGTAGATTCTTGTGTCTTATAGTATTCACCACAGTATTAAGCATGGATTTATTCTCTGTTCTTTTCATGTCCAAGTTGAAAACCTGATTAATGTAAATGTGCATTTTTATGCTTGTTATTCATGGTTATGTCATGAAGGTACCTTTACACTGGATAAGATAATAACCAGTGCTTATGGGTTGGGAAGCCTGTGATAGGTGAGGCCTTTTACATGTAATTTAAGCCTTATAAGTTCTCAACTAATCATAACTACTTCCATTTTATTGTGAGGCTGTTGAAGTTCAAAGAAGTTAAGAATCTTGCTTATGGTCATGTAAGCAAGTTAGTGGAAGCTAACTGAATTTGAACCCAAGTCTGACTCCAGAGCCCATGTGTGTTTCACTAGGTCATATTCTTTTCTCATAATATGTCAGTTCTGTGGACTGTACAAGTCGTAAAAAGTAACCCCACTTTTCAGCGAACCTGATGTGAAAATCTAGATTTGCCAATATACGAATTTGGGATATTCTTATTCTTGTGAGATGATTCATCTCATGTTATTTAAATGACACGACGTGACATTTAAAATATTATTTGCTTTCCCAAAATTCACTTTTTTACTCAACATTTTAAGAATACCTGCATCGTGAGATTTTATCAAGTGAGGCAAGTCTGTATTTTGGTATTCTTTATTTTGCATATACTTCATGAATACTTGTTGTGTGCCAGGTTCTAGGTGTTAGAGATGTAAGTGACCTGCAAAGGCAGACATGTCTCTTACTGGCTCTACCTGGTTCTTGCTGGCTCTGGAACTAATATACCTGGGCTTCAGATGTTGGTTCCACCTTCACCTCTTAATAACTATTATCTTAGCAGGTGCCTTAGCCCTCTAAGTCTCTTTCTTCATCTGTGAAAAGGGAAGAATAATAGCATCTTTCTTAGGGTCATTGTGGGGATTAATTGAGATAATATATTTCATAGCCCATGTAATGTATTTCATAGCATGGTATCTGGCATGTAGTAAAACAATAAATGTTACCTTTTATCATCTTAAAAATAGCGCTTGAAGTATAAGTAATTTTCTTTAAAAAAAAAAAACTGAGCAAGCTTAATTGGTACCATCATCTTTTTTGTATTATTTGAAAAGTCTCTTGTTTCCTTTCATATGTTCTGCACACTGCTGTATACATTTTAGAAATATAATATATCATAAGCTATGTATTTATTTTTTGTATTTTAAGGACAATGCTAGAATCACTGTGTGTGGTATAATTCCAAATACATAAGTGTATGTGTTTGGCTCGTGGCAGGTATAATAACCTATTTTCTTATTACTTTTCTTCTGAAAAAGAAGGTACAGAGTCACTTTGTGATTTATCCTTTGAAATAGTATCATGAGGAAGGATTTGAGGAGGAAATTCTTCATTGACTTTACAAACAAAAATATTATGACAACTTCACTCTGGCTTATAATTGGCATTTTGTATAATTTCTTGAGTTTTTGAATGGAAAGCATTTCTAAGTATTTTTTAAAATAGTAAAATTAAAAACTAGATATTTTCTATATACTTATAGTATTTAGGTGCTTGAATATGTAAATACAGGTGAAGTGACTTTGAATTTAAAAAGGTACATTTATTAAAATTTACATAAGAGTAGTCAATCTAGTCATATTTTCTTCTAGATTACTAAGTTGTTCTCAGATACTATGATCTGTCAAGAGCTTGAGGATGAATTAAATGCATTCCAGATATTATTTTTAAGAGATTTACATTAAAATGAATGACAAATTTTTAATAATTTCCATCAGTAATAATTTTGTTATAGTTTCTTTTTGTGAATTGATGCAAAAACCTTACTTATAATACGTCTAAGGAGATTTGTTCTACCATATCTCCTGTGAAAAGATATGTCAAGGCTATTTTTATTATCTGTAATGACATCCTGTTAGAGAAAGTCTTGCTTTGACATTAAATCCCTACTGTTTTTTGCATTACAAAGTTGAAATGCCGAGGAAAAATCAGCTCATAAGCTGGAGAGGTATATAAACAGTTCAGTTATAGTGGCTGGTAAAATAGATTTCACTTTTTTTTTTTCTGTTTTCATAGTTTCTTTAAATCCTAATTAAGCCATTTTTAAGTATATAAGAGATAATTTGATATTTTAATACAAATATTTTTTTCTTGTTACACAAAAAGAAGTTTGGATAATGTGGAGGTTTTTCTTTTTAATGTGGATTTTTAAAGGACTTTTTTGTACAAAAGGTTTTAAAATATTTCTTTTAGTACGTACAGATAACTTTTGTATTACCTTAGCTGTTACAACTGTAAGTCAGGTATAGTTCTGAGAATGAATATTAGCTTTACTGCTAATTTATCCTAAGTTTTTATGTGTAAGCAAACTTTGGGCATATATGCTAACTTAGTAACTTCAGTCAAGACTTTCAGGAATATTTTGTTGAAGTTTATTAAAATTAAGATTTAATTACCAGTTTAAATGGTTAACTTTACAGGAGTGAACTTAGAAGCCAAAGAAAATAAGTGGCATAGAAATAAATGATTTATCTGTTCTTTGGGAGGAAAACAGTGCACACACATTTAAAGCTAGGTTTCTAGGATTATTGAGACAGCTATGTATAAAACAATTTTTTAAAATAACTTCTTGTTTAGCACGAAGTAAATTAACACAGCTCACTGAGTCTGAGATTATGATCAGAAGAGGTACAAAAAAGAATTGATAAAGTTCTTTCATAATAATAATGTTTAGTAATGCTCATTTAATATTTTTGAGCTTGAAAAATGAATATTTAGGATGATTCTGAAAATTAACTCCTTTATTATTCTAATACCACGTCCTCTGTTGAGCCTAAGTTATCCATGCTGTGTTAAAGCTCATCCTGCAAAGAAATGAATTTGCTGGGTTTTGTCACTTGCAAGTCCAGCTGGGGTTGCTGTAGCCTGTCAGTTGACCACGTCAAAGCATAATATTGTATGAAATCATCAAGAGGTACTATTTGTTTCAAAAGTGACACAAGTAACTTTTTATTATAATTAATACAAGCAAGGAAGTTAGTGCTTTTATTTTTTTATTGTCTTCAAGCAGTTTTCTAGGAATTTTCAGCAGTGTATCAATTCAGCTGTAATTCTAGTATGAAATACAGGAACTAGAAATAAGCTTTTGGTGCCTACTATTAAAAATTAAATCCATAGTTTTAATACCTTCTTACAGTCTCATTTAGTTTCACCACAGCTCTGTGTTAGTAGATCTGTACGTCTATCTTGCTCTCAATGGTTAATTTTGCCAGTTCAATTTCTTTGTAGGTTTTTGCCATAAGGAGAAAGGATTTTAAATCTTACAGTCCTTTCAAATATTTCATTACCATTTACTTAAAAGAACGATAGGTAATGTACATGCTTATTCATTTTGCAAGTACCCAAGACATTCTGATTGAAAGACAGCTTAAGGAAAAATAAATAAATAGCAAAAGCATTCAGTCTTTATTTACAATATATAGAAGATCACTGTTTTCACTTTGTGTCTGATCAGCAGAAACACCCTAGAGAAGGACATCTTTAGCGATAGAATTTACATACCGTTAGCTCACAGTAATTGATTAGCAGCAGGGCTCTGAGTACAGAGCTGACTGAGCACGTTATTTGGGATGCCTTTGATGCTGTGGTTTTCCGAAGCTTGCTGGCTGCATGCTTGTTGTCTTTGTTCGTGGCACAGGTAATTACTTGATAAAATGAAGTGCATCGCTGTGAACAATTGACCCTTTGGAACAATCCAGGCTGGTCAGCAGTCTGAAGCCACACTTTAAGGCCATCATTATGGCCTCAAACTTAAGAGTTTCCAAGGTACAGACAAAGGTGTTGTCTTCCTTCAGTACAAGTCGAGTGCCATTTTCAGACTTTATGAAGTATTTAAATTGAATGATATTTGACGATACTGAAAACTCCTCTGGAAATCCATCCAGCCTGCTTTTGGACACCAGAACAATGCGAGACTTTATTTTTGATATGAAATCAGGAGCATTACAGAAGATTCTCAGTCCTTGTGAGCGATCATGGTTATCTGTTATTTCCAAGAAAGTAGTTTCCCTGGGTGTTAGCTGTTCTTTTTCCCACCTGGATTTCACTTCGTCCGCCAGTCCCTTGAGCTGAAAGAATTCTGCTTCTTGTGCAAGAAGTTGATTTTCTCGAAACCCTTCAGGCAGTAGAAGTTCTCCATTTCGTAGGAAGTTTAGAACATGCCTGAAGAGGAGCCCATCCCTGTCTATGAAATAATGACCATCGGCATCAAACGGACAGAGGATTTTTCCATTTACTATACCTTCAAGGAATGTGTCTGGGTACTTGGTCAGTGTTTGTTTTTGAGTAATGTATAAGTATCCACCAACGTTGAGGGTCATCAGGGTGGATTTGCAGTTCTTGCCCTGGTCAGCATCTTCCAGGCTGTTGTGTTTCCCTTCATACTCCTTTTCTTTTTCTCTTCGGTTTATTTTACGCTCCATTTTTGCAAATGCTATTTCAGCTTGTTCTTCTTGGCTTTGAGATTTTTAAAAAAGAAACACTACCACACACACACGCCTTTATTCAGCCCCAGCCTGGTGATGGAATGGAAACGCTGGCAGCATCGCCTGCGCTGTCAGCTCGGTTTTGCAGTAGGTGGCGTCTCAGCTATGTATGCAGGAGCTTTCTGGAGTAAGACGGAAAAAAGATAATTTGCATTTAACTGTATCAGGGAAGGAACTTGTTGTGAAAAGGTTTTCATGCATATTCTTTGAAGTAATAAAAGTTACTCAGTAAATTGAATTTCCTTTTAGCAGTTAAGCAGTTACAAATGTTTAATTCTCCAGCTAAGTGTGAATTTTTATGTACTTCTAAATGTCTTGTAAGTTATTAATCAGGCAGGCTTAATATTTTATAATGCTGTCTTCTTTTGGAGATTAATGTATGTTGAATTAGTACCTTTTTTTTTAAGTAAATCATAAATAAGAAACCTAAAGAGAAAGGAACCTCGGTGTACAGAATTTTCTCTACTATAGAAAGTCACACATTTCACAGTGGTGTAGTCATTATGGAGACACAAGTGAGAATATTTGAACCTGTTATTTGTGACATCGCACTTAAATTTAATTGGATTTGCATATAATTCTGATTTGGGAGTCTTTAGCAAGTGAGAAGAAATTTTCTGACTGTCCTTTAACAAAAGGTTCTGTTATTTTGGTTTTTTACCCTAAAGGTGAAAAATTAAGTATACAGGCTTTGCAGTATTTTTTTCCCTCCTCTTTGGTTAAGATTTCCTATGGAAAATTCATAGGCTTGTTTTCACCCGAAATCTGCTTCACTGCTGAACAAAGACCCAGACTGCTGTGAAAGTACTAAAACTGTGTGTGTGTGTGCTTGCTCCTGCAGGAAGATAACAGACAGATTCAAAATACCTCTTATAAGATAGTGTCATGGGCCAAGTTAGTTGGGTTTCTTTTGTTGTTGCTTTTTAGTATTCGCAAAGAGGGAAAGAAAAGACCAAAGCCTAGCTTTTTTTTTTTTTTAAGCTGAAACAATGTGAGTGTGATGTTTCTCTCTCTTTTTTTTTCCCCTCCTTCCCCTGTGACTTGCCTTCCAAAGCATTTTAGGGAATCTGAGTTTTCATTTGTAGAATTTAAAGGCCCAGTGGTAAGAAATGTGAACATTGTTCCCGTTACACTGTTATTTGAGAGACCTACCTGCTAAATTATTCTGAGGAACTATATGGTTCTCAGAAGTGGACTTCAGATTTTGTTAAATTGATTTATGTATTTTTATTACATTAAAGGTATTTAAAATTTTTTCAACTTTGTGTTGTTAGAAATATTGGTGTAGATTCTTCTAAAAATGCTTGCCTTCTGTTTTGTTTAAATGTTAGATTTTCTTTGGATAGAGAAATTTTTATTTTTAATTATAGCACACTTTGAGTTTAATGTTTATGTAGCATTGAGTTTAACAAAAGTCCATTGAAATTAAACTAGAAGTCTAAGGCATAACATTTTTAAGGCTGAGTTTTTTGCTTAGAGACTATGAAATTGAACCAAAGTTAAAATTTTACCAGAGGTAGGATTGCATTCTAGAGAGTTTTTAGTGTTTTATCTAGAACTTTACAGCTTGTTAATACTAAGCTGACCCTTAGACTAAAGCTTCCCCTCAGTACTGCATCATTTAAGAAGAATTTGCTCTTATAGTCTTAACAATTTCATGTGTTGATCCTGTGTTTTTGGAATCAAGTCTTATCTATGGATATGACATCTTCTGAATTACTGAATAGAGTTTTTGAGGGGTGCAGTTTTGGAAAGGTATTTATGGAATTCTTATGTTAATAGTCCATGCACATGAGCTAGCATTATGTAGTAGCAAAGCCAACAACAGCATACCAATTCATAGGTATAGGCTCTGTTAATGAGTTTTACAGGACATCAGAATCAATAAAACATAGCTGTAATATGGAGGCTATGCTAGAATTTTCTTTCATGTTTAAATAAAATGGTGTAGTTGAAGTTTATATAATGTTTGGTCTGCTTCCTTAGACCCTGTTTGGCCCATTTATAGATGGCTTCATGGGGAAGCGGTAAAGCTAGAGCTGCTGGAGGATGGGCTTCTGTGGGGGAGGGGGGGCAGGACTGCAGGAAGTTGGACCACTGACCTCTTGAGCCATCACCCCAGGACCACCTTACACTTGCTAACTTGTTCACTTCTGCTTTCTGGTTTTTAAAACTACTGATGTGTGTTCTTTGTTTCTGCTGACTTGCCTTGACAGACTCTGAACCACCCCATCAGGTGCATCTAACCCTTGACTGCATTGTCTCACTCTAGACTTCACTGTGGTATTCTTGGCTTCTGCAAACCTGACATGTATGTTTCATTTGCCACCTGTGGCCTGGCATCAATAGTGTAACAGAAGCCTTGTCTTAGTGCCTGCTTGGAGCTGATGAGAATCCATAGGACTTTTCTTTTATGTCCTCTTGCTTCCAACTTGCAGTCTTAAGAAAGAAAAATGGTATCCAGTAGGCCCCACTTTCTCCCTGTTACTGCACTCCATCCCCGTTAAAGCAAGATGATTGCAGTTTACAGAGATCTCAGGGCTTTGTTGATCATCGCTGCTGTTGTGGTACCCATGCCCCTTAGGAGAAAGCCAGGTTGTCATCTTTTTAGCCAATTCTGAGCTTATATTTACCTGCTTTCGGGGCTGGAGAGTAGGAAGCGTAGTGTCAGTCAAGTCTACACAACCCTAAAACTGTACAAATGGTGCTTCAATAACTGTACCAAGGCAAACACCCATGGTATGTGACTACATTTCTCTGCCTCACTGCAGATACAAACTGGAATTAATCAGTTCAGTGGTTTCAGCAAGAGGGCTTAACCTACACTTCAAAGATTATCTCAGATCTACTTGACCACTAGACTTGAAGATTTCATCTGCTTTGCAGGCAGAAATATTTTTTGAAAAAAAAATGGTCTGTCATAGACACCTGTTATCACATATTTAAAAGAGCCCTTTAGCCAACTTTGAAGACATTTATTTTTTCATTTGTATGTGTGTATGTATCTACGTTTCTTACTTTTTTCATTCAACTCTGTTTTTTGCATTAGTTCATGCTGCTGTATATATCTGTTCCATTTCTTCTGGATGGTGCATAGTATTTCACATTTATGCACCCAATAAATGTTGGTTTTGATTCCCTAGTGATGAACACCCAGACTGCTTCAATTCCTTGCTGTGATGAACAGTTTCATGTCCTCTTATAGGTGTTTGTGAAAGTTTGTGCAGTACATACCCAGGGGAGGGCCTGCTAACCACGCTCAGTTTTACTTAGAACTGCCAGATGACTCTCGAGATCAGTGCTATCTATGCACTCTCCCACCAGCAGTACCTGTGGGCTCCTGTTTTCTCACATCTTTTCCAAAACTTGGTGTTATCTGGCTTTCTTTTTCTGTTTTGCTCTATTTTTTAGATTTCACTTGTAAGTGATCTCATACAGTATTTTGTCTTTTTCTGACTTATTTCACTTAGCATAATACCCTCCAAGTCCATCCATGTTGTTGCAAATGGCAAAACTTTCATTATTTTTTATGGCTGAGTAACATTCCATTTTGTGTGTGTGTGTGTGTGTGTGTGTGTGTGTGTGTGTGTGTATAAAATATATATTTTACATTTCTTTATCCATTTATCTGTTGATGGACACTTAGGTTGCTTCCATATCTTGGGGATTGTAATAATGGTGCTATGAACACTGAGGTGCATGTATCTTTTCAAGTTAGTGTTTTCATTTTTTTCAGATGTATACCCGGGAGCAGAGTTGCTGAGTCATACGGGTAGCTCTATTTTTAGTTTTTGAGAAACCTCCATACTGTTTTCCACAGTGGCTGCGCCTGTTTACAATCCCACCAACAGTGTGTGAAGGGAGGGCTCCCTTTTCTCCACATCCTGGCCAACATTTGTTATTTATGTTCTTGTTGATGATAGCCAACTTTGATGATTTAAACAATGCCATTGTCAGGTTCTTAATATGAGTGTATTCATTGGTTAGACCCAATGCCTAATCAAATTTTAGCAAAACCTTTCCACTTTATGGTAATGTTTATCTTCGACTAGTATTAGGCAGATCTTGTTCCAGGCCAGTGGGAATTTGCATCTTATCTTTCAACTCTTGACAGGAAATGAGGTCATTGTCATCACCGTGATTGACACAGGACATCATCATAATATACGCTTGCTCCATTTATATGCCAGAGGTATTACCCTGCCGTGGAAAGAAGTGGAACTTTACCAAGAAAGTATCTCTCTTGGTTGGAAGATACAAGACTTGATAATACCCCTAGACTCAACAGATAACTCCTCTATGAAATTTCCTTTTCAAGAAAAGGGGTGGTCTCAGAACACTCAGCTTCTGTTTCCACATTCTCCACCTCTACCAAATCTTTTTGGTTATTTTCACCTGCATGCATTTATGCCTGTTTTTTAAAAAAGATTACTTCCCATTACCTTAGGAAGAAAGTAAAACCAACTACAGAAGAGCAACAGCTGTCAATTTTTACTTAAACCTGGCACTATGTCTCTGCCCTGGATTTTTTTAAGCTTCCTGATCTGTGTCTGTCTTCTTCACTTGAATTTGATGCCCATCTACTTGATTTCTATGATATCTTTATCTGCTCATTTTTCAAAATCCGACTGACCTTTGACTATCTGACTTTCATGTCTTCTGATTGCTTTTTACCTTGACCTTCTGCCTTTCACAAGCTGAGCTTCTCTTTTTTAATGTGTGGCTTTCTTTTGCTTCGTAGCCTCCTGTTAATGCATTGAATGTGAGAAACATTCATTTTGATATTCAGCTATAATCATGTTACTCTAGACTTTTTTGTGTTGAAAAATAAAAATAAATTATACAATGTAATGTATTAACATATTTTAAGAATCAGAGATTTTTCTGTGTTAATCCAATTCTACTTGAATGTCAAAACTTTAGTTTCATTTTGAAATATAAAATTTTTCTTCGTGAGATGTTGTCTAGCACTGGGATTGCATCAACTCAAGTTCTGCCTTACCTGCCTTATGGAGTTGGTTGACCAAGTATCTCACCAACTATGCAGCGTGCTTAAATCCTCCTGGGATTCATTGGCTATAGGTTCTGGCAGTAAGAGGATGTGGATGTGTAATTCCAGTCAGATGAATAAGCTTGTAAATGTTTTGCAGTGCTGAACTAAGTCTCCAAAGAAGCCTAGGAAACTTTGCTACATCGGCAAATTTTTAAGCCTCACTTTGGGAGTGTAGAAATGATTAAAGCAGTTTGTATCAAAAGGAGCACAAATAAAAATGGCAGAGATGAAATGAGAAGTTCTGGCAAAATTCCATTCCATATTTCTTTGATTTTCATTACAGAGGTAATCTTGAAAACAATTTACATATCACGTTAATTCATATTTTTTAAAGAAGTTTTATTTATTTGTTTGTTTATTTTAAACATTTTTTATTGAGTTATAGTCATTTTACAATGTTGTGTCAAATATTAATTCGTATTTTAAATGTACTTTGGGACCTGTGTTTTATAATTCCATAAGCAGAAATCATTTGAGTTTTTAAAAATGAGTTTGCTCTTTTTTTTTTCCCAAAGTGCAAGCTATGCATTATTATTCACTGGAAAATTTTATTGTAACCAGATGAGCAAAGCACTTCTATGAGCCATCAAATGAACACCGAAATTATATTATTATATAGAACTCACTTTTATAGTGCTATTTGGCAAAATGGAATTTTGCCTTTTCAGAAGATTTTTTTTTTGATGGAGATGTTTTAAGTTAATAACCATTGTCTACAATCTCAAAATGAGAGACATGATTTTGAAAATTTGTAAAGTTAATATTATTAACATTAAATCAATGACCAAAAGGGTTTCTGCTCCCAAATGGTGTCCCCTACCATTATTCCTCCTGTTACCTTCTCTTTAGATCGTTTTGTGTCTTTAGTGATGAGATGGTGTGAAGGAGAGGGAGGAGGGGCCTGAACCAGCAGGACAGGATAAGGATGGTTATAGGAGAGAGAGTAGAGTGATTGTAAATCAGGGGTGGAAAATTCTATCTTATTGCACACTTTTTCACATTTAACATTTCTGAAATCAGAGTATGTCTTTAAATCATTGGCTTGTAATAGTTTCATGGTGGTATTTTGTTTTCCTTGGTGGCACATAAAATAATGGCGAATATTACAGTTGATGGTATCTTAGATTTGATGGAATATTTGAGTAGTTCTGTAAGCTGTTGCCTCCTTACCACCAGAAAATAAAATTAACAGAGATGCAGGAAGAGGAAAAAGGGGTAGGAGGAGGAGGGAAATATCAGAATGGCAGTCTCAACCCTGGCTGCTGCAAATTAGAATTATCTAGCGAGGTTGTGAAAAAATATCTGTTGCCCACATAGTACAAATAAAGAATCTCTGAGAGTGGGCTCAATAGTTCTTAAAAAGCTCCCCAGGTGATACTTATGATCAAGCAGAGCTGAAGAATATTCAGGAAATTGATGAGCTCAGGAAGGGGGCACTTACCTCAAAGGAGTTCTTAATGATGGGGGCATAATTTCTACTCTAGTTGTGAGGATCACTTACTATGAAAGTATCTTGAAAATTGTAAAGAACTAAACTAATTTGTGGTATTACTACTATTACTCAACATGGCGAAGAGAATAAGAGTTATTAAGGATAAAATTAATGAAACTAGAATCATATTCAATTAATTTAAAAATGTGTCACCAGATTGTCTATAAGTATTTCATTAATATTATATTCCTCAACTATATTTGCAGGCTAGTTTCTAAGTGCAGGGGTCTGCATTTTCTTTCTTGGTACCCCTCATCTCATCTAGCACAGTTTTTTGCACTATTTAATTGTAATATAACATTGTAGTAAAAGTTTTTTCTCTGGGAGACTTAATCTTTCCTGGAAAGATTTGTTTTTCTATCTTTAAATATTTATCTATAAATCTGTTAAACATCATGTTTGCTATTGTTTCTGAATTCTCTCGAATTTCAAGTGCAACAGCCAAAGTTGGATAGCACCCTTTGATGAAGGTATAACTAAAACAAACTATTACGGTAGTATGATTTTCCTGACCCTTTTCATTTATTATTACAGCACAGCATTACTTCATGTTCTTTATAAAACTGTATTTTATTTCTGGGTTTTATTCAATCTCTTATTCTTGAAAGCGACTTTGAGGCTAGGGATTATGTCTGTTTATACAACATTACAACATCATGCCCACATCTGGATTTGAGAATTTATATTGATGAGTATATATATAGTATAACAAGCAAAAAGGGGACTGTAATGTGAAGTATAGAATGATGACTTGTGAACTCCTTTTGTAAATATTAAAACTTACAAATGTTGGTTTTTAAAATTCATTCACTAAGTAATTTCTTTGATCAAAAACTTGCTATGGCTTCTGTAGACTCAGAGCATTCTGAACTCCTTTGCACATTTAAGGCCTCCCTCTTTGATTTTGAACCTAAATAACCACTCTTCTTTCTACCCCTGGGCAACCAGTCTTCTTATTTACAGAGACTCTTTGAGGAGAACTGCAGCATCCCTTGTATGGGAATGTACATAAACCTTCTTTCTCCCAGTCCATAGGGGAAGAGTTGAAGAGCAGAACCATGAGTGAGGAAACTGAGGTCTTTTCTAATCCTAAGTCCAGTCTTCAAGTTAACTATTTTTTAGTCCTCAAACTATGGTTTCAGTATTTGGTTTAAAACTAGGAATTCCTAGCATATTAGGCATGTTTATAATTTGAATATCATTGTAAGAAAACATATTACATAAATAGATAATTCAAGGGAATACTTATATGGCTGCTACTCATTTTGTTAGCTTTTGAGGTAAATAATCAAATGCTAACTCTGTAGGTTTACTGAAGTCTGAGCACGCTCTTTTATTCCTAAAATTTCTGAATAGTAAATAGAGATCAGAACATCGGTTCACCAATTTGAATACAGTAAGGAACACTTTTTTAATAATATAGGGATTGCAGCTTTGCCCAGCTGGTTTGTTAAGATGCCAGGTAGCTTGTGTTAATAGGCCTTACCCTGTGAACCACAGGCAAAGGCTTCTAAGAAAAGATTTTAAATGAAAACAATTGGAGACTAGTAGGAATATTGAAAATGATTTACCTTTTAAATGCTCATTCTCTGTGGAATATTACTTCTTTAGTCCTTTTGCGGAGAGGATAGACACAGGTGTGATGTAAGTCAGAATCAGGAAAATAGCTTCAAAGTCTCAAGGATCAATCCGGAATCTTGGTTCTAACCTTGTCTGTGTTTTGAGTTGAGTTGGAAGTGCTCTTTAAGGCCTCCACGTTGAACTGGATCCAGAGCGGTCTTGTGGAAATGAATGCCTGTCACTTCCTGATCCGCCTAGCATCCTCGTAACATACCTGCTCTCATGACTTACATGCCAGTGCTAATAGGCACACTTCCTGCTTGCTTATTACTTTAACTTGTTCAAACTAGCCATGCCCTTAACTTTGTAAAAAGTGCCAGTCAGTTGTTTCTCTTGGGTTCTTCAACATTGCATGTGTCTCAAATTGAGATAAAGAGTAGGAAGGTCCAGCTTAGATCAGAAGTTTGTATGTTTTCAAGTCTTGAGCAGCTTTTCAACATTTTCTTATTATTGTTCAGAGACAGTTTTCTTTAATTTCTACTCAAAGAAAATGTGATTATAGCTAGGTCTTTTAGAAAGTGTTAGAGCCAACAAAATAAATACTAATGAAGTAACAAAACATCCCCAATTGGAAGGGAAGGGCAGTTTTGTTTATTTTAGTGAGAGAATTGAAGGAGATTCCAGAGATCTTGTGGCTTCATTGTACATATGGATGCTGAAGCCCAGAGATGTGAAGTAACTTCTCAAAAGTCACACCACTATTTAGTGGCAGAATCAGAACTAGGGCACTTCCATTCTAGTTATAGGATGCCCTTTGTGTACTCACCCTTTAAAACTCTCCATTTTTTTCTGAAACTAAGTGGCAGGATATAGATCAATAAACTACCATCACCAAAGATGTGTGTTCATACTTATGAAGGTTCTTTGGGTTACAAGTAGCAGAAACCATTAAGTAAACCAGTCTAGCCAAAAAAGCAGAGGAGGTGAGAAAACATAGAAAGGATCCGGGAATATTTCCCAGAATCTAAAGAAGAGTTGAACAAATGGCCAAGCGCAGGAAGAGACAGGAACTAAGCCATTCTGGGGCTTTCAGCAGGACGAGTTTACATGGCTTCTCTTCAGAGTGCTGTGTGACCGTGTCCTTCCAGTGATTCCTGAGGTGGAGTGACTCTGGTATGGGTTCTATAGTTTAAAATTCTGAGAGGGAGAGACAGACAGAGAGAGAAACAGAGAAGAGACAAAAGCCATAGCTCCCACTGTTTCACCACCTTCGGTGCCCTTCTGCCTCTCCTCCCAGTCTAAATCCTACTCATTTTTCAAGGTCCAGCACAAGCATTGCTTTCCCTGTCAAAGCTCTTCTTAATTCCCAGCTAGACATATTCATTCTTATTCTTATTCTCTCTCTCTCTCTCTTTCTTTCTCTCTCTGTGGTATTTTAATCCCAATACTCTGTCTCTGTTGGCAGATTATAACCCTTATAAACCATAACGAATTCTACTTAGTACAGTAGAATCCCACAGCCTTTATGGAGGGAACAGTAGTCAGTTAAATTCAAAGGTAGGGAATCATAAAATGATATTAGTATGTATTCCTACTGCCTTAAACATTCTATCTTAAAACTTATAAATGCGCATTTAATTACCAGTGTACATGTAGGGCAAGGCCTTTGCCTTAGGTATAGGATGCTGACTGAGCATCTGAATTCTCTTTCTTGTGAAAAGTAAACCCATAACTTAGATTTTCAGTTTTGCTTTCTTTAAAAAGGGGCAAGAACTTAGACACTGTGAAACAATACTAATACAGAATCCTTCTAGACTTCTGTGTGTCTCTTCTAGTCTCTAGTTGTCTTTCCAGTACCTAATTTGACAGCAGATTTTTAGCCGCTTACCTTTATATCACATTTTACCAAAGCACGAAACCTAGTTTTCATAGAAACATCTCCCTCCCCCATACTCATAATTAATGGGATTATGCAATGTATAATCAGATTGCATAATTACTAGCAGTAAAACTAGCATAAACAAGTTCTAGCATGTTTTGAGCAGAAGTGTGTGGGAGTACTAGAGTTTAACCTGCTACCCACCAGTCTATAGCGAGCTTTGGGCATCTGTCATTATAGTTAAGAGGGACAACGAGAGGCTTGGTAATCTAGAAGTGGGTAAGTGGAGGGCCATCAAAAGTGCTGTTAATGTGTTAAAGTGATTTCTGTACTTGTCTCATCCTTCTGCTGGACCAGCAGCTCTCAAAATGTGATCTGGAAGCCACTGGGTAGAGGGGTCCCTGAGACACTTTCAAGGCCCTGTGAAATCTAAACTATTTTCACAACAATACTGAGCCTTTTTGCTTTTCTCACTCTGATTTTCTAAACATTGTTCAGTTTTAGTTTCTAATACGGTCAATATCAGCAGATAAAACCCACATAAAAAGCTCTTTGAGGGTCCTCAGTTTTTTTTAGGCGTACATGCCTCAGGCTCTTTGTGAATGGTTGCCCTGGGCTCTACTCCTTGCTTGAGAACAGGAGCTAAGTTTCATTTAGTTTTGTTATTCCTAATCTGTTTTTGAGTTATCTTTTACATAAAAGGTATTCAGTAAATATTAGATAAATATATGAGCAAAAAAAGAGATTTTTTTTCAATTATTTATGCTCTTTCAGACTGGGCCAACAAAGTAGTCTTATCAGGGTTTCTGTATTAATGAATATGATCTCCAATTAACAGCAGTGGTATGCAGGTGGGTGCTTTCAAATGCAATAAAATGTAATATTTAATAGCTTTCCCCTGAAATCTTAAGTAACATCTTGAAGAAAAAAAGCAACATGATTTAGTGGAAAGAATATGAAAACACATTCCTGTGAGGCTTTAAAAAGTATGTGAAGGCTTTAAAACTTGTTTAGGGGGCTGTATTATAAGTCATTTTTTTTTGGTTTTGTTTTTGGTTTTGGTTTATTTAGAGAGAGACAGGGAAGGGGAAAGAGTGAACTGAGATGTGGGGTTATTTAAGAGCAGCCAGTTGGTGGAAGAATTCATTGCTGATGATGAAGACTTTTCTTTTCACTTGAGAAGCATTTGAAAGCTATTTTAGATTTGAAAAGGGGATGTGATGGACAGGAAATTATGGTTTGGGGGAAGTGAATTTTACTGCTTTGTGTGAGTGACCTTGGTTGAAGAATAGTGATGAGAATGGTGGCCAAATTGAAATGGGCAGGTGCTGTGGATGCGTCTTACCCTTTCAGGTATTAAGTGCAGAACGTTGATGGCAGAAACCTTTAACCAGGAATTGAAGTCATCTGTCCACCGGGAGTAGGTACTGCTGAATAAGTGGGGCACGTTCACAGGTGGTATGGAAAGGCAGCTCTGTAGTAGCCAACAGTAACAGGCACATGGATATATAACCATATTATCTTCAGGAACAGTAGTCTAGATTTATTTCAGTTTTTCTAAGGATTAATTTATATTTTAGTAGTGGACTTTTCTCATGCATTGAAATCTAAGACACTATATACATTGAAATCTTTCTCAAATCTTGTTTCTAGATAGAATTTTCAGC
Source organism: Vicugna pacos (assembly GCF_048564905.1). Classification (NCBI taxonomy): domain Eukaryota; kingdom Metazoa; phylum Chordata; class Mammalia; order Artiodactyla; family Camelidae; genus Vicugna; species Vicugna pacos. The sequence continues at coordinate 18,102,706 of NC_133000.1, read as the reverse complement.
TTCCTGGGAGAGGCACACTTGAATATAAGATTTACTTTTGCTTTAAGAAAATTCAAATTTTACTCTTAATCTTACTAAATTTATTAATGAGAGGAAATTAGTTTTGGATATTTAAACTGAAATGTAATATAAAATAATTACAGCCTTCTTACTGTTTCCTTCCTGGCATATTTTGGTGTCAGGTAGACATGCGTCTCACCGTGGGTCTTCCCAGTCATTTGCCAGCCTGTCCTGGAGGTTTGTTGCACGTTTGCATTAAACCATTGAGTTACAGTGTGTTTGCAGTTAGTACTTATGGGCTACAATAAGGAGTTTCTAGATTTTGGAGACAAAAATCAAGAAAGGTCACCATAAAAAAGATTTTCTAGTATAAATCATGTTGGCGTGGTTTTGTCTGCATTCTACATTTTGGTCAATTTATCTGTCTTCCCCCAGGGAACTGTGTGCTTCTTGAAGACAGTTCTGTAGCTTAATCATCTTCCATTTCACAATGCCTGGATGGTACCCATCACATAGTAGGCATTTGGTTGTAGTTAGTGGAATGCCCAAAGTCATTCGTCCTGAAGAGATGAATCATAACTGCATTGCTGATGAACCAAAGGGTTTCCTGAATCTCTTCTCAAAACCTGGGTGAATTCTCACAGAAATACGACTGAACCATAACTGTTCCTAACCATAGCCTTGCATTTCTAGACAATGGTAAAGCTGGTGCCCCCATGGGGTGGTCATATATGTATCAAGTAAGATGAGGTCTTAAAGTGATCTTCCCACTGTGCTTGTTGCCTGGTTTTTTTTTTTTCTTTTCTATGTTTCTCTTGAATTTTGTGTTAGAGTCACCCTAAGAATTCTTACTAATAGTATGAAAATTGCCCTTCTGTTTGGACAGATATTCATAGCAGCTAAAGCTCTCGTTGGGACATACCCATATTAATCATTTTGCCAGAAAATAGAAGTCAGAGCAACTGGCAGGCAGAACTGGAACACGGTATAACCTGCCTGGTTTCACAGTATTTTCTAGGCTAGCTGTTCTAGTCACAGTGTATTCTAGATTTTTTTTTTTAGCACATGTGTGTGTGCACACGCATGTGAATACGTGTGTTTATATATCTTTGATTTAGTGCTTTAGACTAGCTGTGTTTTCAGAAGTTACTTCTCTGCCAAAGGTGATACGGCCTCCATACCCTTCAGTTTTTTAAATTTGATTTTATATGCTTTTATGTCACCCTCTTTAGAAAGAGCAGATTGTATAAAAGCTGTTTATTGGCAAGGGGCTGCAGCAGCCCAGTAAATAAACCTGACAGAAGCCCAGGTTTTTACCAGCCAAGAATAAGGTTTTTCTTTATTCCAACCAATGATACTACTATAAACTTTAAAATATTCCTTTTCTTTCCTTGATTTTTATTATTAATTACATTTGATTCTTACTGTGGTTAGTGTTTCAGAATACAGTCTTGAAAATGATGTGCTATCTCTGAATACATCTGTTAATTTTTTTCTTTCCATTCAAGATAAGCTTTCACTGGAAGGAATAGTGGTACAAAGAGCAGAATGCCGACCTGCTGCCAGTGAAAACTACATGAGATTAAAGAGGTTGGTGTTTTTTAACTTTAAAATAATGCCTGATATTTCTTTCTAGGGATTGAAATACATGTGTTAGATTGCCTATTGACTGCATGAAAACTATGCTTATTGTTGAAAGTGTTTTCTTCAAAGGTTGCTTAGTTTTAAAACCAACTGAGAACAAATTTCCAGTTATAAAATAAGTCATGGGGATATAATGTGCAACATGTTGACTATAGTTAATAATACAGTATTGCACTTTTGCAAGTAGTTGAGAGAATAGATCCTAAAAACTCTCATCACAAAAAAAGAAATTTTTTTAACTATGTGTGCTGATGGAAGTTAGCTAGACTTATTGATCATTTCCTAATGTCTAGTTATTGAATCAATATCTTATATATCTGAAACTAATATAATATGATCTATTAGTTATACTGCAGTTATTTGAAATACCAAGTAAGAGTTTCTTTGGCAAGGGAACTTTGAGAACTCAGACTGTTAATTTGGGGTATTTCAGGTTACTGTGTTAATATAACCTAGAATTAAACTGTTTAAACTTCTTTTTCTAGTTGTCCTTATAATCTTGATTTTCTAAAGACATATAATAAGATACTTGTACTGTTTTATTTTCAAAGGCTGTAGTTCTCCCATGATGAATATATTATCTAAAATACTACACTGTAAAAAACAAATATAGTTAGTTGCTAGAATACCATCCTTTTCTCTTGATCTACAAAGAAATTTTTATGAACTTGCTACTTTATTAGAGATTTTGCTTCAGGGTCCCTCCTCCCCCACTTTTGTATGTGGTTGACCCTTTGTAGTTAATATTTAAAGATTATGATTGCAAATTCTTTATACTTCAGATTTCAAATTGATTTTCAAAGAGTCAGCAGCTTTTTAAACCCTGAAGAAACGTTATTATACTTGTTTTATAGTTTGTATTGAATGTATTCCAACCCCATGTAGTTTAGAATTGCACTTTTGTTTTTCATTTACTCAACACTTACTATGTGAGATAATAGTGAACAGAACAAACAAAGATCTCTGCCTTCATGGAGCTTACATTATAGAAGATTGTAGCTGCACAGAACTGATAGTTGGGAGCACGCTCGCTGCTCACGTGGTAGCAGCAGCCTCTGGATATCCCAGCTGGCTGAGTTGGATCAGCTCTAAATTTCACATCTTTTAAATTTTCCCCCCTTTTCTCAGTTAGATTGGAAGTCTGTCTCTTGGGAATGAAACAAAGACTGGTTTTCTTGTCCAATTACTCCTCTAATTTAAATGCCTCCCCAGGGCATGTAAAAGGATGACAATCAAAATGAAAATTTTTTTCTAACGTAAATAACTTTGGAACACAGGCGGGTCTTTCTCTCTTTGTTTTTAGCCTGTGAAATTTATTATATAATGCAAGCCTTTTTGAGAATTGATCTTCTTCAAATAACTGCTGAAATGGGGGAAATGTGAAATCTGGTTACTGAGCTGCTTGTCTGTCGTCTTTTCTTTCAAGGTTTCTAAAGATTTCTGATGATCAGATTGGGCAAGTCACCGGCTGTGTTTATGAAATGGCTGCTTATTCCTTACCTGAAAAGACATTACAAATTTTTAGCCTTTCAGAGTATGCTAAAAGACCAGCCATTACACATTATAAATACTTAAGTGACTTAAGGAAACAGGATAATTCAGGAGATGATAATCATGTGAGTTTCATAAAACAGATGCTATATGACATAAGTCTTGAAGGCTGAGACATTTTTTTTTGACCAAGTAGGAAAGGACAGGAGTTAAGAACACTTTCTAAACAGAGATTCATTCAGGCACAAAGACTTGGGAAAGACATCAGGGATCTGTGTGTAGTTCTGCAAGCCTGGAATGTAGGATTTATTTGAGGCAGAACAAACAGAAGCTCTAGCCCTTTTGTGAACTCTGAACTTCTATATCCAAAAGCCTGATTGGATGCCCAGTAGACATTTCACATATGTCAAAAACTGAATTTCCGATCTTTCCTCCCAGACTTGCTCCACCAGCAGCCTTTCTTATCTGAGTTAATGCCTACTTTGTCCTCCCATTTTCTCAGTCCAAAAACTTTGGCTACATTCTTGATCCCTTGCTCACAGCTCACATCCAATGTGTCAGAGAAATCTTACTGACTGTACCTTTAGAATATTACACATCTGCAGCCTGACCATTTCTCACCACCCACATGATCTGCTGTGTTTCTCACCTGGATCACTGCAGTGACTTCCTAGCAGAGTTCTTGCTCCCATCCTTGCCCTCTATAGTCTGTTGTCAGACTGTATTATATAATTGATTTACTGTGTTATTTGCCAGCTTTGCAGTTTTTGCCTAGTGCAGTTTACTCTCTCATGGGTTTTTTTGTTTTGTTTTGTGTGTACCTATTTTGTTCACTCACACACATACATACACACATATACACACCTAGCATCTAGAATAGTTCATGACATCTAGTGGGTAGTCACTAAATATTTGTTGAGTGAATGGAGAAAAGGTTTGAAATGTTAAAATCTTATATGCTTGTTAAATTACTTGTTGAAGAGTTTTACATGCTATAGTAATAAATTAGGACTTCGTGTGCTATTGCAATCAGGGAGGCACTGAAGAATTTTAAGCTGGATGGAAAGCGAAGGGATTTTGTTTACAAGGGTCATTCTGGTTTATTTTAAGACTGGAATCAGGGAGGTAAGCTAGAGGCTTATGTAATAACCCAGGTACAAAATGTCTGAATGACTAGACAAAGGGATTCTAGGACAAAAGGAGATGAGAGGCTAGGTTTTGAGGATATTTGGAGGTAGTGTTTGTAGGACTTGATAAACTCATCTCAAACATCATTGGTTCTGGGACAGAGATTTTCTCTAGGACCAGTGGTGGCTCTGGCGCTGCAGCCTGGGTGCATGTCCTACTGTGAGTCCTGAGACTGGCTCCACACCGTCCTTTGCGATGCGCTGATGAGGGCAGAGGAACAGGAATTTCTTTCAGTTCCTGTGTCCATTTCAGTTTAAATCCTGGTTGACAGTTTACATAAAAACTTAAAGAAGCAGAAGGTATTTAAATTGGAAGAGTACTGATGGGTAAATTATCTAAGTAGAAAAGTAATTAAGTCATAAGTTATATCTAATGTATTTTGTTCCTCATTATTCAACATTTTCCAATGTCTACTGTGACCACTAAGGTAGGACTCAATTTTTTTAAAATCACTAGATGCTGTTCTTGACCTGGAGAGATTTCAGTATTTGAACCTGAAGAAAACACACACACACACGCACACACGCACACACACACACGCATGCACGCACGCACACACACGTGCACACACACACACACAGGGTTATCTAAAAAATCTGTTTACTGACAGTATAGTGAGGGAGAAATAGAAATGTGGTGCTGTTGATGTAAAACGGAGAGGGATTTCCGAATATCGATGACATCAGAGTAAAAGTGTTTGAAAACAGAATTGACGATTCAGTATTTGAAATATGCTGTGCCCAGATATTTCACACATAGGCTCAAAATTTTTCAGGGCCTCCTTCTGACATTCAGCTTTTTGGATAATCTGGCTTTTATTTCACTGCCTGGCTTCATTTTCATCTTTTCTCCTTTATATAGATGTCTCATAGTTAAATCTCACTACAGCTTGTTTTCCAAAATGTACTAGACACTTGAACATCTTACGCCTTTGTAATGTGCTACATCCTCTACCTAGAACGCCTTATCTACCTTCTGCCAAGATTCTTTAAAGCTAACCAGGTGTCACTCTGTGAAACCTTCTTGTATCTTCCAATCCCAACTCCAGTTAAGATCCGCCACCCCTCTTTTCCTATGTTCCCACATACTAGGTTCTTCTTTAACGGTATATGTCAATGTCTATGTTTTCTACTATTTAGATATACGTAGTTGCATATCCTACAAGATCATGAACTTCACAAGAATAGGGACTATGAGCTTTATTTTTCTTCCTTCTTTCCTTTCCATTTTCCCTCCCCTCTTTCCTTTTTGTATTCTCAGCACTTAGCATAGAACATTGCAAATAATAAATACCCAAAGGTATTTGTTGGGTTGAAATGGACTGAAATAGAAAGGAGTGGCAGAACATGGGCATCAACAGCATTCAGCTTCTTTAATTTTTTTTTTTTTGAAAAATTTTTTTTTTACTCAGAACTACGCTTGAAACCTGGACTTGATTTTTCAGTTCATTTACACATGCATATGTGTACTTGTGTGCACGCACACACACACAGTCCTATCTTGCTTTGAGAAGAAAGTGACTGATTATAAAACACATACAGAAACATTTCATCACCAAAAAATGTTTTTCAGAATAAAAAGAATTTAATAATCTTCTATTTATGGAGGACTAGAAGAGACAGCCTTTTATCAAAGAAAACCTATCTTTCCTTGACTTAAGTCCATGAGGTTATTTTCTTTAATCAGTGAGTTTTTAACTGTATTACATTTTAGCAGGTGGCAGCTAAACTATACTCTTAGTAACATAAATGTGTATATACAAAGTGCATTTTATATTTATAAATAATACTCTCTAAGAATGATGTATTACTGTAGTAGAATTTAATTTTAGTAATAAATTCTTGCTGTAACTCTGTTACTAAATTTTAACTGATAAATTAACCAAGTATTATGAGAATTATAATTCCCATATTAATCAAATGTAAGTAAGATTCTCTTGTTTTATAAGATTCTGTCTTTCATTTAGGTTAAGGTGGAAATTAGTATTGCAGTAAACCCAAGAAATGAGTAAACCTTTAAATCAATGAAATTTAAGCCAAGAAAGAAATGAATCCTGTGCTGCAATTTTCTTCTGTCCAATCTCATAACATAGTACAAAATTCTGCAAGAATCCATTTAGCCACCAGGAAAACCTAAAAACAAAAGAAGGGAAACAAAATTTCCCAATGTTTCTATTACTTTCTCTTTATCTGACATATATTTAGATAGGTCTGAATGATACTTTATTAGGAAGAAATTTATCTTGAATTGGTAAATGTAAATATATTTAATAATAGCTTATATTTGATGTACTAATTAGAATTTACTTTCTCTTTTATGAAGTGTACTTTTATTAAGCTTCTTGAGTTTTTCTTTAATAGCCAAATGATAAATTATGTAGTCACCTTATTTATAATTCATGTTGTACTTTTTTAAATGTAAAGGGGCATAAATATAAGACCATCATCCTGTTTTAGTATATGTGCTGCTGAAGCGAGCACAAGACAATCATCCTAATGTGTGTTTTCTTGTAGGAAAATCCGTAATAGGAAGGTGTGGCTTTTTAACTTCTGCATGTTTATGCCACTAAGTCATCTAAAAATACTTACCACAAAAATTTTTTTAATTCCTTCAGTGTTTGGGTTTTCTTCAAAAAAACCTTTCAGTTTGGGAACAGCACATTAGCTATAGAGGGTTGGAGAAGAGAAAAGTCAGAGTCTCTTTCCTATGCTAAGACACGAGACAATGGGAAGCAAGTTGTGATTCACATTCTTTCCTGGGGAAAGTTGTGCTGTACCTGCCTAGGTTGTTGATGTTTCATGTTACAGTGAAAGATGTCTTAGAATGTCTTATTATAAGGGAAGTGGAAAGGACCCTCTCATTCAGTAGATCTTTACATAATTTGTGGGCAGTGTGATTCATGTAGGTGAACTAGATTCATGCCCAAAGAAGTTTCTGCAAATAAAGTTTTTGCTTAACACAATAACAGTGAAACATTTTCTTTTCACCACATTTAGACTAGTTTTTGAATATATTTAGTCCTTGTAATTTTGACTCTTCTCTAGATATGAATTTCATAAAAATAATTATAAGTGATTTTTCTCAAAAATTAGGGTGATATTCTTATAGTCATATCCCTTTATATTTTAAAAAAGTACCGGATGAATTTATAAATAGGGTAATTACATAACTTATTACTCGAAACAGGATACTTTTAAGGATGAAAGTAGGCCTAACCACAGAGGAAGCCACACTAAGACAACAGAGTAAACTGTCCCAGATAAACTGGGAGGTCAGATTACCCTCATTGTGAATAGTCTGGGTATATTAAAATGCTAACCTTAAAATGAAAACTAAAAGATAAGAGTCGAATAATAAAAGTTCTGGCAATTAGGAAACACATACTAAAAAGTCTAGAATAGAAACTACTATGGCTGAACATACACTGTTGTTTGCTTCCCAGTAGCTATACAGAGTTGGGAATATGATAGTGCTGTGTTAATGTTTAAATGTAAATTTGTATATAAAGTTTATTAAACAGCAAAATGAGTAATAAACTAAAAATAGCTTTATAGAAAAACAGTTTTCTGTTAATCCTCAATAAAAGTTGAGATCATAGAAGTAACTCAGAGTTCAGTAAAGATAATTTTATGACCAGGGAAGTGTAGTATTATATTTTAGCTTTGTGGTGATTTTATTGAACAGTTTCTGGCAAATGTAGAGGTTAATGGTTAATTTACTTGTATTAGTTAGAATGCTTTCCTTTGCATGTATCAGAAAACCCAATGCCAACTGGCTTAAAAATAAAAGAAATTCACTGGCACACATAAATTGAATCCAGTGGTTTGTAGGCTTTAGCCATGGCTTTGTCTAGTTCTCAGTGTCATCAGTTCTCTAACTCTGTTCCTAATTTTGTTAAGTCTGTCTTTCTCCAGTTTGCCTATTTTCAAACTGGCTTTTCTCCTGGTAGCAAGATGGCTACTTACATCTCCCAGAACCATCACTTCCTTCTGTGGGCTAACATGGGTTCTGAATTTATCCCACAACCAATAAATGTGTCAGTGAAGATGAGAAGGGTAGGCTAATGGTTAGGACCCACCTGTGGAGATGTGTAAAAGATGGGGTCAATCCCATCCGAAACATGTGGCTGCTGCTCCGTAGGAAAGGGGCAGAGTGAATGCTGGGGAGGCAACCATAAGATCAGTAGCAAAACTCTTTACTAGGAAAACATCTTACAGGTGAGAAAAACTCATCAAGAACATTCACACTCTCATTGCTTTCCTTGAGGAGTAACCATCTTACCGCTCAAAAGGGGGATCGAGACTTTTATTAGAAAGCAACTCTGGACCTATGAAGATGCCTTTATAACAGATACCTTTATAATCTGGCGTTCAGATTGCATCGTTTCAAAGACTAGCTTCCCCATTTATTGGCTATATGATCTTAGGCAAAGTACATGGTCTTTTTGTGCCTTTGTTTCCTCATCTGTAAAATGTGATAGTGGCATTTATCTCAATGTTATGATAAAAAGATTAAATAATGCTATATAATACTTGATGTGTCTGACACACAGTAAGTACTCAATAAATATTAACTTACCTGACAGTTACCTGAGTAAGTACTCCTGCCCTAAAACTCTGCTGGGGGTATTCGTAACTCCATCCAGTTTGTCTTAGTTCTTAGCTCTCATGATAAAAGAGACATGCACACAGGATTCTTTTTGAATCCCTGCTCTGAAGTAGATAAATTAGTTTAATCAGGCTTAAATTAGAAATAGAGCAGAAAAGATAACTGGAGTTGAGAAAAAGAATCTGAAGAATTTTTTAATAGCGTCCATGATGATAATCCTCTTTTCAAAACAAAAATTGTAAAGTGGTGGTGTGGAAGTACCTGGCTATTATCGAGATTCAGACCCAGGGAACTCAGTTAACTCTCCACAATCTTTTCATCTGCTGTTTTCTATCTCCAAGAACTCTTTAATGTAGCCATCATCATGTGTAGATCAGAAACCTATGGGTTTTTAGTTTGTATATCTTCCATTGGACGTTCAGAATCTTTCTGGAAAGTGTTAGAAAGGTTATTTACTAATCCTGAAATTTTCCCAAGTTGTCTTTGGAAACGGTCTTACCAGTCCCCTCCTGCAGTGATACTTTGGCTGATGACTCTCCTGAGATACTGAAATGTATGATTTTTCAAATGTAGGACCATAAATCTTTTTCATCAAGGATTTTTTCAAAGGCCAGGGACCAGAAATTCCTAAAGAGCTAACCCAAGAAGGCAGCTAGCTATCGTCATAGCGTGTGCTGTTCTCACGTCCTTTCCCTTGAACTGCTTCTCTTTTAATTACCATTTAATAGTGAAGGATTATGTGAGAGAAGTTGGGTGTCTTCATTAAAGAACAATAATTTTAAAATGTGTTATAAATAGATAGCTGTAGTAAACATGTAAAAATACCAGTGCGATAAAACTACTGTAAGAAACTAGTCAAGGTGTTTTACCCAGAATTTTTTTAAAGACTACCACAGATCGTTATGGGGAATGCTGTTTGGTGCAGGGAAGACTTCTTAGGAAGATGGACAGTAAAAATGGCTCGTTTTCCTCGGAAGAGCCTTAACAGCTGTCCCCACAGCCCTTGGGCTGCCCTTGAAGATTTACTATTCTGATGAAATAAGGATTTCCAAATGATTGTAAAGAAGGTACTGGGAATATATATAAAGAATTAAACCACTGGCATAACTAAACAATAAAGGTATTATATCATTTCCTTCTTAGAAGTCTTCAGGTATTTTTACCTTAAGATAGGAGGAGAGGGATTTTGTCAGTATCTGGGTACTGTTGTCTCACCCTAAACATCTCTTGTCTTTGAAATTCCCCATCTCTTCTGCCCACCATCTTGGTCTTCCTTGGGCTTCCGACCCCTTCTGATTCTGCTGCCATTCCAACGCAAGTGTGCACTGTAGCAAAACCAGTCATTTTCACTCTTCCCCGTGTGCATCGTGTACTTCCACATCACTCTGTCTGCAGTGCTCTTTTCTTGCTTTTCTGCCTGCCTGCCAGACACCTATTCATCCTTTAAGATTCAGCTCAAGTGTAAACCTCCCCCAACAATTTCTCTCCACACAGGATAAGCACCATCTCCCCCGAGCTCCTACAGTGCTTTTTCTAATAAACCACTCATCGCATTTTGCTTTTTACTTTACTTCTATTCCTGTAGTTGATGTCCGGACTAGATGGTGAGCTTCTTGAGGTAAGAGACTATAATCTCATTCACCTTTGTTCCAGTAGCTTTATGTTCAATAAATGCTAGTAGAGTCATTGACCAAAAAAATCAGCATTTTTAAGCTAGGAATTTACAGTATACCTTGATTAATGAATCTCTCCAAGATTAGTTCTCCTTTAAAAATGCATTCAGCTGTATTTAAGATTCAAATTACAGGTCCTGAGAAACAGTATTGGCATGTGTTGGTGTTTCTACAAAGCCTCACAGTTTTGCAGGATAAAAATACCTCGGTACACAATTTCTCTTTGTTCACTCACAGTTGAAAATCAACAGGGCTAGCCTTAAGCAAAACTGTGAAGTATGGAAAGTTTATCTTTATTATCCCAGTGTCTCCTTTTTTCATTTCTTTTCCCTTTAGTAATCTCTATCTTTAGGCATCTACTTGTTATCCTGTGCTGATCCTTTTTGTTCTATCAATTCTGAATACATTTCGAGGGTACATGGGTGTAAGTCAAACTGGGCATTTGATTTTAAGCCTTTTATTACTAAATGTGAAATAATAGCCATCAGATTACCTGTTCAGGGTATTTGAGTAGGTAGATTTTTTTTTCATGGGAAAGGAAGAAAAGTCATTGAAATTAGACCATTTATAAATTGGCCCAAACACAGAATTGAGTAGTCCTTTTCGTTTGTCGGGAGGGCTTATCACCAGGATAATCATCTCTGCTCCCTGGGTCAAGTGGGTAGATCTGGGGTAACTGCATTTGTTGGAGATCTGTTCTAAGTATTTGCAACTTGCTGCTAAATGTGACCCACAGAAGTGGCCTCATGTCCTTAGGCAGGATCAGGGCCATCACTACCTAATCCATATGGTACCTTTGTACAAGTTTTTAAAAAGGTGACCTGAAAACTGTATATCCTTACCAAGCTAGCCCGTTCTGTTATACAACAGTAATTATAGTAACTTTCCTAATCTGATGTGCTTATGGAAAAAGACATATAAGCAGGGAGAAATTGGTACTAGATCCCTAATGCCCCGCAACTTAAAGTAATATTGTTAGTACCGTGGTTCTATTAATTATAAAATAGGGTAACATTTTATGGGTTTATGTATAAGATATATAATGGCTTCATTGTTTCAGTTTAGAATTTTTATCTAATTTCAGATCCCACCACTTAAAAATGAACTTTGATAGCATAACTTAATTGAACTTCAAAGCTCCATGTATCTATTGGAGAGAGGTACACTATTAGATGATTTTTTACTTTTGCGAACTTTCTGTGAAATCTGTAATGCTTTGAGTAGTTTTGATGAGCTAGTAGCTGTGCCATTTTGAAGGTCTGCTTCTCTTCAGTATACCCTGGTATCACGGTTATCATATACTGTGTACTGATTTGTACGTGTGTGACTTTCAAGGCCTCAGAATGTCTAAAACCCTTTTCGTGTAATGTGTCATATATAAGAGGAAAACTGAGAAGATGGAATTAATGTTCAAGCAGAAGCTTTTCAAACTGAAAAATAATAGACACATGGGAAAAACAGGAGAGAAAGATGTGGGCTTAGTAATAAGCTTATGCAATAACAGAGTAATGCCAGTGAGTGATATTCCCACTATGCAGTTCCATAAGGGCAAGACTTTTTGTCTGCTTTATTCACTGGTATACTTCAGTGACTGGAAGAGTGCCTGGCACCTAGTAGGTACACAGTGAGTATTTGTTGAATGAAAAAAGGGAGGAATGAGACTTAGGTTTTGTCTCACAGGCTGCCTAGTGCTTAGATCATGATGAGTCATGCCTTTTAAGCTGTTGCATGCCAAGTTAATTTATCTACTTCTGTCACTTCCCTATATTTCGTAGCTTCAAAGTGTCATTTATTAGTCATTTGCTCGACAGATATTTATTGAGCATCTAGTGTGTACTAAGCAGTGTAACATAAAGCAACCAGAGCTTATTCATTTTAGAAAATGGATCATAGATGGGTATTAAATAATTTAGATTATTATATCATTATATATAGTATGAGAGGTTGGCACAGGCAGTAAATATCAGGTTTCAGAAAATATTAATTTGGTGAAGTCAGAGAAAGGAGTCCTAGAATTAGAATAGAGAGGAGGAGGGAGGGATTCTAGATAGAACAACACAGCGTAATTTGGGATAAATCAATAGGAGTGTTTCAGGAAACAGCAGATCAGCCTGGCAGACAGGGTGGACAGAGGGCTGATTATAGGGTGTTTCAGTGTTAGACTGAACAGGCAGACGATCCAGTGAATCACTGAATGAGCGTATTTCACTCTGAGGGAGTTTCTAGGTCTCCCTCAAGGCTCTGTCCTTGGCACACTGTCCTCCCTTGGTTCCTGTGACCTTTAGTTTTCCTCTTGCCTTAGTAACCTCTGTAGCTCCTGCTTCTCTCTTCAACTCTTTCCCCATTATGTGGTCTTGCTAAGTGATTCTCTCCCCTTTAAAAATATATACATGGTAACTCCAGAGTTTGTATCTCCAGCCCAGACCTCTCTCATGACCTTTATACTCATATATATACAACATTCCCATTGATAGCACCACTTGAATGTCTTACAGGCATCATAGCTTCACATGCCGGAAATTGAATTCTTGGTTTTTACCCACCTTCCCACCTCTAATGCAGTTCTTCCCCTAGCCCTTACCATTCCTACCCAGGTATTCAGGTTTTAAAAAAAAAAAAAACAACCGTAGGAGCTGTCCTTGAGTCCTCTTTTCTTTACAAGACAGATGCAATCCATCTTCAAGTTCTATCGGCTGTACCAACACTATACACCCTGACCTGCTACTTATCACCTCTGCTGCTACACTGTTCTAAGCTGCCTTCGTCACCTATATTTAGGACCAACTGCGTAATTTGCAGGGCCTATTGCAAAATGGAAATAAGAGCCCCTTGTTCATAAATTAATAAGAATTTCAAAGTGGTGACAGCATTGCATTAAATCAAGTGCACAGCCCTTCTCAGTGCTCACCCTGTGTGACTGCGCAGGGCACCTCTACTGTAGCAGTCTCCTCCTAACTAGCTCCCTGCTTCCCCCTATAGGCCATTCTTCACAGAGCAGTCAGTCATTAGAGTAGATCAGATCATACCAATTTCCCTGCTTAGAATTTACAGGAATCTTGCATGAGCTGGCCTTCCAAACTCTGTATGATCTGATCCTGAACCTTCTTCACCATCTTCTTCCATCACACTCCTCTCCCATTCCCTAGGCAGCAGCCAAAATAGCTGCCCTTTTTTTTTTTTCCCTCACAACAAGAACAGTTCCATCTCAGGGCTCTTTCAGCCTAAGCACAAGTCTTTCACCAGATCTTAAAGGATCAGCCTCCTTTCCATCATGCAGTTCTCAGGTCATATGTCACATCCTCAGATAGCCTTTCCTGACCACTCCTAGGCGAAGTAGTATAGCCACATCCCCCGTTACTTGCTACACCATGACCCAGTTTTGTTGTGTTCTTAGCACAGTTGTGACTTATTGACGGTATCCCTGTCACCCAGCATTAAGTGCCTGCCATGTGATAATATTCAATAAATATTTGTTGCTTGAATGAATGTTTTTCATAATCTTTTTAGCCTCCTACATTTTGGGAATTTATCTTAAGATTAACAGGGTTTTTTTCTTTGTTAAATTCTAATACTTTTTTGTTGAATTCTCAAAATTGAATGAGCTTACATTTAAAATCTCAAGGAAATCATTTTTCCTTTAAAATGGCATGTCTTTGGTGTGACACATACTATATATACTATAGCTTGGACAGGGGAAAGTGGTATTACCTGTTGAAACTGAAGTTAATATAATAGAATGAGCAGAGTTTTCCTCTCAGAATCAATATATTAAATCATAATACCAAAGGGTTTACAGCCCGAGCTTCACAGGTTTATGTAAAACCATTTATTCAGTGAACGCTGAGTACCTATTATGTATGTACCAGACACTCAGGAACAAAAAGGTAAGGCGCTTTACCTGCTCTTGAGTAGCTCACTTTAGAAAGTTTGCACTTTGATGTGCAACATTCTGTGTGGTTTCAAAAGAAAAATACTAAATCTGCTTTGTGAACTACACTTGATCTTCTGGCTTTTAAAGGCCTTTACTGCATGGTCCAAAATGATGGTGTTGTATAGAAAAACACACACACACACTTTATGAAGCTAACATGAATGTGGAATATTTAAAGTTAATTTACGGATCTGGTGTTTACCAGCACTATCTGGTACACACATCAGTTTTGCAGGGGGTTGGTGTGGTGGTGGCCAAGTGCTATTGTTCACAGGATTTTCAGTACTTATTACATAATTACATTGAGTGCCATATGGCATTTTATTGTAGCTCATTAAATTACTAGGATTTTATACATCTGTTTGTCTGTTTATCATTCCAGTAGCACTTTTTATAAAGTAAATTTAAAATATTCCTTTTTCATAAAATATTATTCTTCAAGATGAAAATAATTCACAGAATACAGAACCTTGACTTTTCTAGGAATAATTTCCATGTGGATTCTAAGTGGTGACTAAATGGCAGGATATATGCTGTACTGTCCTTCAGATGTAGAAAATAGGAAAAACTATTGCTGACCATGTCAACAAAGAGATAACAAATTATTTTTTTTTCAAGGACATTTTGTTTTGAAAATTACTTCTTTTGGTTTGGTACATTGGTATCTTTTTTCTTCCTGAAACTCTAGGGGAATGACTTGTTTCTTAGTAGTTTTCCAAATAGCCATTACTGTATTTTTAAAAGTTTGTAACTTTAAAAAATGTTTAATTAGCTTTAATGAATGAAAATCTTTCTCAAATATATTACATATATTTTCTCAAAAGTATTGCATATTATACCTATATCCATACTTCACATATAAAATTTATTGGGACTGTAACTTACTTCTCTTTAACCTTTTTCTTATGAACGCCTGTTTTTGAATCATGCGGTGACTGCCTCAGATACTGTCAGGAGAGTGGGTTCCCTTTCACAAGATGGCCACGTAGTATTGTGCTTGTGAGTTCTTCTGATTGTTTTATATAGTTCTTCACTCCTCTCTTAGCAGCTATCATTTTGTCAAGTTGATTGTGTTACTGTCTGTTGCAGCCCCTCTCTTCGTTCTGATTTAGTGTTTTTAATTTTCTGTGAGCTAGGAAACCAGTTTTAAAATTCTATTAGAATGAATAATGTGTGTAAAAGAAGACTGAGTAGACTATGAGTGAAGGTCTAATGGGCTCGCCTGTGAGTCAGGTGTGCAGAGCTGTCATACGTGGCCTTGTAACATCTGTTTTGGTTGCTGAGATGCTCTTTTTTGCTTCTTTTCTGGTACTGGTTAGGGCAGGTGTCATGTGTTTTAATAAATCACAAAATAGAAAATATGTAGAATGTCTCATTTTTGGAACCCTTCCTTTGGGTCACATGATACACTGTACCATCTATCTGAAACTCGGATATATAGTGAAGTATTGCCAATTAAATTCCCTGACATCTTTCCAAGTGCTTTGCCATGAAACTGAGACATACAACTTGATTTCAGCTCTAAAAGCTGTTGATTTCCAAAGCTTATTTCTCTACTCTTTATTCAAATTTCTATCATGGATGAAGCGTGCAGTCTCAAAATCAGTTGAGTGTTGACAACATATTAAGATACTCTACAGTTAATCCCAATGTACGTTTATTAAATCTTCAGCATATATTATGGGACACCTTCTTTGTCAGGCATCGTCCTAGGTCCTGCGCCTAAAATGAGTGACGAAAACAGGGTTTCTGGGGCTTATGTAGTACCCAGTTGTTCTCAGACTTCTCCCTGTATATGCAGATCACCTTAGAACTCTATTTAAAGTGTTGATTCCAGAGCCTAGCCCCTAGAGTTTTTGACTCAGAAGGTCTTGAGTTGGGACTAGAAATATGCGTTGTTAACAGGCAGCCCAATGATTCTGAGGTGAGTGGTCCTGAGAGCACATTTTGAGGAGTACTAGTCTGGCTGAGAAGGAATTCTTAACAAGGAGGTACAGTTTTCAGATAGTATATAGAAAGTGCTGTATTTAACCTGATCAGTGATTCATCTATAATCTAAACTATCTCAGAAGTCTTTTTTTTTAAATCACTGGCTTGTGTTTCTACTTATTACCCCTATATTAAGATAAAATTACTGGAAACTATGATTAAGCGTGGCAATTTCTTATTTTTTAAATACCCCGCCAACAGTTAATCTTTTCCTTAAGAATAACATTGACCTGTGACAAGCTGTCTCCCAAAGACTGCAGTTATTAGAGCGTAGAACACAGGCACATTTCCGCCCAACAACTCCTTCAGAAGTGAAGTGTCATTGACTGCATCTGGAAGTTTACAGGAGAGATTTGTCAGTGGTTGCCTCCAGGGAGAGGATCTGGATGCCCAGGGGAGACTTATTGTTAATCATGTATCCTTTTGTACCTTATAGATTCTATACCATGTGACTGTATTACTGTATTATCAGAAATAAATTTGATAACGTGACATGTTGTAACCTTAGCTCTAAAAGTGTATCGTTGGTTGCTGTTTCACTGTAGATGTCTCTTAAGCCTGTCCTGTCCTCCCTCTTTTTAATACACCAACAGTCTTTTATTACAACATGAACTCAGGAGGAGGAAAGGAAACAGGGCAGGACAGGAAGGAAAGGTCAAGATGGTAATGAGGACAAGCACCAAAAGCTTTCATCAGATCAGAGGGAGCCCTATTCAGCTCCCCAGAAAAATTCACTTAAAATGAAAAACTGAGCACAGCTATGTGAAGTTTCCTCCTCTTGGGTGAAACAGCCAGGGAAAGGGAGAAGGAGGCAGAGGAGGGGAGGGAGGCAGAAGCAGGAAGGAGGAGAAAGAGTGAGGAGGGGAGGGGAGTGTTAGTGAGCATGGCCTGGCCAGGGCCACAGCGAGGGAGAGAAAGGAGGGGACATCCCCTCAGTTTGCATGTGCACTGGCTGTGTCTCTGGAATGGTGCTGGTCCAGCTGCAGTCACCCCCCTGCTCACTGCCTCAGATGTCTGGAAATGCTGGTCAGAGGCTACCAGGGAAGGGGATTACAGGGGCCAGGCCCCTTGGAGCTGAGGTCTGAACAATACCTTGGAGTCAGAATATAAAAGTCAGGGACTTGGGATGGGAGAGGGGAGCATCTCTTCTACTCACCCACCTCCCAAATATAAGTCAGCCTTTTCTTGTTGACATCTTTCCCTGTCAGCATATCCTGCAGTGTGGAGCTTTTCCTCTTATAAGCACTTTATTTGAATAACTCTTGCCTTATTAAGAGGTTTGTGACACTTCTTTGTCATAAATTTCATTCTTACACATCATAGAGTCTGTTTCTAAGGAGACATTTCTGCTTCATCATTCTAGTTTTGTATCAGACATGTACCAAATTATTGTGGCTTAATATATTTTAATGCCTAGAATATAATGGTCCCCATTATTGTACTTCTGAAAATATTTTTCTTACCTGTTCAGTCTTCCATGTCAATTTTAGAACAGTTTTTTTCCCCCAAATTCAAAAAATTTTTTTGTTTTAAACCTATACAGTTATTTTGGAAGAATCAGCTTCTTAGCATATTTAATCTTCCCCTTCAAAAATATAGTTGTCCTCTCCATTTATTCAAGCCTTCTTTGTATTTTCAGTAACAGTGTAGTTTTCTTCATATAAGTTGAACATT
Source organism: Vicugna pacos (assembly GCF_048564905.1). Taxonomy (NCBI): domain Eukaryota; kingdom Metazoa; phylum Chordata; class Mammalia; order Artiodactyla; family Camelidae; genus Vicugna; species Vicugna pacos. Next base: position 18,084,508 of record NC_133000.1, on the reverse strand, counting down.
TTTGGTAAGGGTTGCCCTGTGTATTTATATTTTTGTTGCTATTGTAACTGCTTTTGCCTTAAAAAATATAATAGCTGGAATATAAGAAAGCTACTTTTATATATTTGCACTATTTTTAGTCTATCATTGATTAGTTGCTTCTCTTTTTTTAAAGTATATAATTATATTGCCTGCAAATGTATACTGACAAATAAAAATATTTCATTAGCATATGAAATTTAGAAGTCTTACGTAAATATGTGTATCCATAGTTATCATTTCATTAAAAATACAAAATAAAACTTCTGTATCCTTAAGTTCCTGAGATTATTAATCAGAGATAGGTACAAATGTTAAAAATTCAGGGGGTGTGTATAGCTCAGTTGCAGAGTGCATGCCTAGTTTACACAGGGTCCTGGGTTCAATCCCCAGTACCTCCATTAAAAATAAATAAATAAACCTAATTACCTCCCCCCCACCAAAAAATGTTCAATTTGAGTTTATTGATTGCTCCACAGGGAAAACAATTCAGCACCGAGGAACCTAGATTATAAGGCTGGGCAATTTTTCCAAAACAACTGTCATATGGTTTCACAGGTATGTACGTATGTGCAAACGTGTGCACTTTAAGTACCTGCAGTTTATTGTATGTCAGTTATACCTCAATAACACTGTCTTTAAAAGCTAGTATCACAAAACCTTTGCTTGAGTCAGATTTCTTCTCTGATAGTCTTGCCTTCATTTGCTTTCACTGAAGATTTCTATTACAGTTTTTGCTAATGAACTTTAAAAGGAGTGCAGATCCGTAGTTACCGTGGTCCCTGACGGGTAACAGACGTGGAGTGTATGAGGTGGAAAGTAACGGAGTGACGTACTGGATTGCTTTTCCTTCTTTAGTATAGCGCCCGCAGCACTGCCTTGCAGGTGCCTGTGGAATACCATCGTGCTCCAGGCAGAGCTGTGAGCGAGAGTAAAGAATGTGAGAAATGGAGCAGCCCCCTTGGGAGGAAGGGCTGGCTTTGCTGGGGAGGTGATGGCCCAGGGAGGAGTTTGCCAGGCAGAAAAGGAGGAGTGAGGATAGAAAAGAAAATGGCAGATGCCAGGGAATCCTCAGAAGTTCTAAAGCTTTTTTGTTTGCAGCAGTCTTTCTTGCCCACTGATCCAACAGCTGGTAGCTTTTCTGTATTGGCTTTTCCTCCAGTACTTGTTTCTGGGCCTGACTTGTATTAGGTCTCCAAAACACTCTTGAATTCAGTGTCCTCTGTACACTTACTGTCTCTTCTCTCACACGCTCTCTACTCTTCCAGTCACTGGCTGCGTAGCTTCTCTTCATCCCTTGTTTATTGTTCTCCCTGACAGAGGTCTCCTTACCCTGCTTCATTCTCCTTATTACTGACACAATTAGTCTTCATTTGACAGTGGACCATTTCCCCTAGTTCCTGTCTTAAGGATTGACTCCTAATAGCTTAGTTTGGCATGACAAGGTGATTCCAATCTAATTTGTGTGTCTTGAGCAATGCTGTTGAAAAAGCCATAAAAATAGAAAGTGAAAGGCAGAGTCTGCTGTGGTGTGGAGTGCACAAGTCAGTGAGGTAAATAGGACAGGATTAGAAGGTCCTAATCGAAAGCTGGGAGGATCAATTGAGGTGTTTAGTAAGTGTGGCTGTTACACTTTGATGTTTACACCAATCAAAACAAGGACGAAAACAAGCAAAGCATTGCCTGGTATTTACTAGAAGTCAGAAAGTTTACTCAGCCATTAAAAAAAAAGAATTTTGCCATTTACAGCAAGTTGAATAGACTTGGAGAGTATTATGCTAAGTGAAATGTCAGACAAAGACAAATACTGTATGATATCACTTATTTGTAGGATCTGAAAAATACAACAAACTAGTAAATATAACAAAAAAGCAGACTATCAGATGGAAAACAAACTAGGGGTTGCCGAGGGGAGGAGGGGGCATTATAGGGGTAGGAGAATAAGAGGTACAAACTATTAGGTATAAAACAAGCTATAAGGATATATTGCACAACATGGGGAATATACCCAATATTTTATAATAACTATAAATGGAGTTAACCTTCAAAAACTGTAAATCACTATATTGTACACTTGTAACATGTAATATTATACATCAACTATACTTAATTTAATTTTTTTAATTTAAAAAGTCATAATATAGGTTTGGGTTTTTTTTAGTTCACAGCCTTTGTTTTTATGAGATTGTAGTAAGAGTATGTGGATGCTGGAGAGTTTAAGCTCTTTGAGATAAGTCTGATTCTAGCATTAATCTATTGCACTGTGTTACAGAAGTTCACAGCCAGCTTTTATTTTCATTCTTGAATGTGAAGTTTAAATTCTTGAAACATATGCAGAAATATTTTCACACCCCTTTATTCATGTTTTGATAGAGAGAAAGTGATACCATATGGCCTGAAACCCCCTTCACAGTGGAAAGTCTGAAGCAGTGAATCGATAGGGAGTCCTCCTTCCTCCCTTTGCCATCCTAAATGATAGTCTAAGTGACTCTCACTCTAACATCACTATCGGTACCACAGCAGCTGGTCCTGAATGGAGCACTCTCTCTTGAGCCTAACCGCTCCTCTGATGTTCCCCGCCCGGCTTCATTTGGTTCTAGTTAGCAGTAAAATCTCTCTTCTTAATTTTTCAAAGGTTGGTAAAACAGCATATTAAAATTTACCTCATCTTTTCCAGAATTCTCTCTGAATCTCAGCCCACATTTATGGCCTTTTACTGCTAGATATTTCGCATCTATTACTTCAACATTTATAGTTTCATGGAGTCATTAATGAAGTAGCCATTGCTTAGTCACCATAGCAACAGTGTCTTGGTGTATGCCTGGGTAGCTTCTTACAGTTTGACATGATACGCAGCTAATATTTCTGATTTCTACTCAGAGACAACTGGAATTTTGCAGAGTGGTATTTTTAAATTTGCTGAATAGAAGTTGTTTGATTCCACTGTTGTCTTGGCACCCATCACGTAGTCATAGGATCATAGACATTTTAATTTGGAAAAATGATTCATACTTGCAGTATATATCACAGTGACTGGCTAGAGAAACATTGAATCTATCATCATAAGCAGCTTATTTAATCCCTAACCTAGATATTTTGAGGAGTAAAAGAAAGTGATCAGAGGTTAGCATTTGGGGCTGCTTGATAATCTTGGGTGCTTAGCTTATTTAAACCATTTTAAATAATTCCGGTTATAAGTCTTCAAGTTACAGTATAATAAATACGAAAATTGGAAAGTATTTCTCATTATGGTAATTTTTCCAGTCTTCTGTTATCTGATTTCTGTTAGGTCAGCCTCTTTGAACCACATTACCTCATTCATTTCCCTTCCTACACATCCACCCTCAGTTCTCTCAGTCACTACTGAAGCTGACAGTTACATAAATCTATTTTCATTTTTAAAATGTGTTTTCTTCAGATTTCACATAGTATAAACATATACCTTGCAGAAAATACACATTCTCTAATATACATTATTTGGACAAGACAGCATAGCCTGTTTGTTGTGATAGAATTCACAGTTTCAAGAATCTGATCTCATCTTAAACGATACAAAAATTATTGCTGTACCATCTGCTATAAAATACGCAAAGGCTCACTTTAAACCACCAAGTTCATTTCACACCTAAACTGCTTTCACCAGTCACACTCCATACTTTAACCCTTGCCTTGTGTGTGCGTGAAGCCCACAAAAGCCCACTTCCCTTTAATCATCTGTATTCTTGTTTTGATCTGCATAAAAATACAGCAAGCTCAGATCCTTACTGATTTCTTCCTTGGTTCTAAATTTTGAGCCTGGAGAAACATGGACATATTTTAGAATGTGTTTATTGAAATATATATACACACACACATATACATACTTTTTTTCTTTTTACACTTTTTCCTGCCTAACTCAGTTGCTGTATGAATTGTGCTAGGAGACCAAGGCTATAGGGTCAGTTGCTATTTGAGCATATTACTTTGGATTGTTCTGTGGATGCAGACTTTGCCCTCGCCTTCAGCTAACAACACTGGAGGGAACTGGGGGACAGCTTGGTATAAAAGCATTACCACAACTGGAAAAAAGCAACATTTACAAAGATAAATGACCCAAATCATATCAACAGTTTAGCACAATAAAATGGATTTTGTCCATCCTTCTTGAATATGAATCATGACCATAAGTAGCATGTATAATAATTTGTATCATCCATGCATGTTGATGGTGCAGAAAATGTTTTTATACACTTGCTTTGGGCCCATAATAGTAGTCATTCTGTGACTAACGAGAGCTACATGAAGAAGAGCCTGATACCCCTAATATTTTGTAGCAGTTACAGGCTATAAAATAAGTGACTAAAAGGTAAAACTGCTTCTAAATAAAGCTAGCAGTGCAAGTAAAATGGCACATAGAGTCTGAATCCATAAAGCATCAGGACTGTTTTTGCCCACGTCTTGTTCTTAGAAACCATTTTCCTATATGCTAAGTTTATTATCTTTGTACTAAAACCAGCTAAAAAAAAAAACACCTAGATTTGAATAGAACAAGGTACCATTTTATATATTTAGAAAACCAGACTGAAACATTTCTATCATGCCTTCTTCCCTCTAATAGCAAGAAAACATTATTTTAATAACCTTATAAAATCATATATTCAGTTCTTAATAAATCTACCCATAGGCTCTATGTAAGAGAAAATTTGCATATTGGCCAGGTAACTTCATGTCAGTGTTCATAATTCCCCACCAAATGATACCAAACCAGAAGCCTACTTACCCATCAGTGGTTAAGAAGTTTTGGGAGCTTTATAAAAGTGGGGATTGAATGTCACTTGAGAGGCAACATGAACGGACAAAATTGTGAAAATAGAAAACCTTAATGTAATAATTACTCTCACCACTTTGTCAGTATGGTGGACATATGAGCATTAGTATTTCTATTATGAAAGTGAGTTAATTTTATTATATTAATGGTAATTCCTAGCAGTTTTTTCTAATTTTTAAAGAATTTTATCCACAAAGGTAAAACCTGTATGAGACTTTAAGCTCTCAAAACCAAATCCAGCTTTAAAGTAATGAATACATTCCAATTCTTAATGAAAAGAAAAGGCTTTTGCATTTCTTAAATACTTTATGATTAAAGTATTTTTAATCGAGATATATATGATGTGATTCGATAATATTCAAGGACTTGACAGTTGCCAGTACATCACACACAGCTGCCGCAGTGACTGCTAGGCCCACAGTTCTGTCTTCCAGTCATCCTCTGAGTCACACACATCACTGTGGGATTCTGTGGACTCCTGTTGTGCATGAAGACTCCATAAGGAAGCAGCAGTCAGTTACTTAGCTGAATGGGAGAGTTTAAGCAGCAGGAGCCCCTAGAAGTAGTACTTAGACAACCCCCTTCTGTTTACAGAAATAATCTGGGAGAAGAAATGCATGGTGGAATCTGGGCTGCATGAATGAAACGGTGATGCCAAGAAGATCTCTAAATGCTGTCTAAATGGATCCATCTCACACAAAAGTTTATGGGGATCAGTGTAGATAAGTGTTAGGCAAACTATTTAAAGGATATAAAAATCTAAACTAATCCTTAGAGATTACAGGCAGAAAGGGAGCCAAGTGTTATTGTTTCATAATCCCTGAAGGCATTAGCCTATTTGGCCAATGAGGTAAAAAATGCATATGAGATAGTCTAGAGCTATATGGAAAATCTAGAGAAAATCGACTAAAAAGTTCAAAGAGGTGAAAAATAGGACACTAGCCTAAGTAAAATAGATGTTCACAGCAAAGAGAAGGAGAGGAATAAGGCAGTTTCTTCCTTCACTTGCACCCACTATGCAGTTTGTCTGGAGGTAACCCTCCCTTTCTCCTGGGAAGAAAAATATATAACCTGCTTGAATCATGTTTTATTATGACGAGAAAGATAGGGAAGGATAATTTTTGAGACTGTTTAGTTTTAAAATGGTTATGAGTTATCTGCGTAACAAAGAGACGTTCTGTTCAACTGCATTTTTCTACTTTCGTTAAACTCAGTCACATGTTCTAGTTACTACTAGTTGAAAGTCATATATGAGAGATTGATTTGAGTGCCCTAAGATTAAACCCCAGAATATTTTGACTACATCTAAAATTTGGTGAGTTTTAAAAATCTGATATAGTTACCCCAAACTTTGTAAGTTACCATACTTTTAATGTGTCTTTTCATGCTATGGTTAAATTAGTATTAGTTCTAATTAGCACTTCCATGAGCTTTACACATTTTACCTGCAGCTGAATGGCATTTAGAAAGAAAATTTCTTATCCTTGAAAACGTCAGAGGAGATCAAAGAAAGAGCTTTTAATCTGATGTAGCCAAATATCTTCCATCAGAATAAAGGATGAACACAGATTCCATAAGTCTTCCTTTTAAAATCTAATCAGTGCAACTGTTAATTATTAAAAGTTGTGTTTATTTAAATAAAATAACTTCCATACATTTCTGTTTAGTATGGCTACTTGAATGATTGCAGTAAGTACAATAATAGCTAAAATGTACTGAATGTATATTGTGGGACAGGCCATTTACTAAAGATTGTCTCATAAAGATTCCCTCACTTATTTCTGCTTTTATAATCCTTTTTTCCTCCCCCATGAGAACACCAAGGTTTTGAAGAGATTGACTAACTTGACCAAAGTAACACGTAGTAATAGAACTGGACCTTAAAACCAGAGTCTGGTTTCAGACCCTGCCATACCATGTATGTATGGTACATTCTTTCTAAACTAATAAGCATTATTCAGAGTCATTCTAAATACCATAGGGTTGCTTTAGTCATTGATTTTTTTTAATGCAAAATTATCAGCATGAATCTGAATACAAAAGATAAGTCTTTTGTTGGTTTTTTGAATGCAGTTATCCCTGGGTATCCACCTGACATTGGCTTCGGGACCCATTGTGGACACCAAATTCACAGATGTGCAAGTCCCTTACGTAAAATGGTGTAGTACAGTTGGACCTTATTATCCATGGGTTTTGTATCCTCAGGTACAGAAGGCCGGCTGTACTGAGTGATAAATACTGTTTCTAGTCCTTTCGATAGATAAGCTTTCACCCTCACCTCTTGGAATCATACCAAATTGTTTAGGCTTTTTGCTTCTCTTGGAGCATGGAGAAGGGAAAAGAAAAGTTCTTAAAAATAAAACTGAAGTATTTTTGTCATTCATCATCCATTGGAGGTTAGGGTAGTTTCATTTCTAGCATAGAAAAGAGTAGCTACTTGGTCATGAATTGAGCAGTAATAAATTGTCCTTGATGAATTAAACTTTTTCCTCATGTGTTTCTACTTTATGCCTGCACTAAAATATTGATTAGAGTATTTAACAGGAAAAGCATAAGCAGTTAAAGGTTGGTTTCTTATATCAAATACTGTTGCTTCCTTCTGCCCCCCACCCCTTCCTCCTTGCCTGTTCCTCTTCTTTGTCCCCATCATACACACACATATTGGAATCCAAACTTTCCAAGGTGAAAAACTGTTTGCTCTCATAAGGTGGTATAAGAAATCATGCCTGACTTAGACTAAAGAAAACACACATTGCAATGGATAAGTTGTAAGTGACCAAAATTTATAGTTATTTGAACAAAAACTTCAGGCAGTGCAAACTTTAGATATCCTTTTCCTTCCCAGACTCATATAAGAACGAGTTGCAGGTGCTGTCTTCCTGACCCCCTTCCTTCAGTTGGGGCATCTGTAGAACTTGAATGCAGCCAGAGCGCTGGGGACTGGGAAGTGATGTGGCTGCTTAGGCTAAATGAACATGCCTTCAAGTTCAAGATAATAAATAAACTACATAAGGAAAGAATATAAGAGAAAAGGAAATTGTGTAAGATAGTAGAAATGTTCTGGCCATCAGGTAAGATATTTATCTTTTGGACTGTAGAATGGAGATTCTGTGTTGTCTAGCTAACAGGTAAATAAATACTCTCTGGAATGCTGATGATATATGTTCTTCCTGGAGAAGTGAAAATTTGACAAGGGATTGACAGTCTTACAGTGTTTCAGTGAAAAACGAAAGTTAGGCAGTAATTAAAAAAACAAAATCAAGACACGTATAAAGTGTCTTCATTGCACTGTCATTTATTTTACCTTACTCAGCACGTACCAAAAACCAATGTTGATGGCTATTGTTTCTAACAAAAGTCTAGCAGAAAAGAAAGCCCAGTGTGAGTCATCATTCTCTCACCAGGTGTGGGCCCCTTCTGGACAACTTGCTGGCTAATAGAATGGACATATTTTCTTAAATAGCTGTAAATATTTTAAATTGGGATAGTATATGTTTACTGACTTGAAAAGACATCTGGACTGCTTCATTATATTTAAGATGCAATTTTGATGTAAGTGAAGAGGATGATTTTTCCATCCCCCTCTGCCTTTGACAAGCTATGTGGTCATAGGCAAGTCACCCTTACACTGGGACTTAATTTGTGTTTAAATTATATTATTCTCGTAGAATTCTACTGTGTTAAGTCTTCCACTAAGAGCTGTTAGGAGAGGGTGGGTATATAGCTCAGTGGTAGAATGCATGCATCCTGGGTTCAATCCCCAGTACCTCCATTAAAAAAAATAAAAATAAAATAAAAGAGAGGGAGCTGTTAGATAGGATCATATGAAATTGCTAGTTTAATAAAAGCCCAAAACAATCAAATTTCTGTATTATGTAGGAGATATTTTTTGACTCTTAGTCTGAGCACCAGCTGAAATGCACTCCCTTAAGAGCAATCTGGGAGAGTCCAGCAGCCAGTCATGGATCTCAGGAGGGCAGCGTGGGACTGGAGCTGGAGGGAATTGCGGGTCCTTCAACAGAACTGTCTAGTCTTGACGCCAGTGGTTATGACGCACTTGTGCCATGGCTTTCCCATTTCTACTTACAACTCTTAAATCTTTGCTGCTGTTTTGCTTAAAACAAAACACAAAAACCTTTGGGATATAGTGGCCTGGTCTAGCTAATGTTCGTGTTTTTTGGTTTTGAGGGGTTTTTTGTTTCGAGGTGGAGGAGGGTTGTCCTTTTGGAAAAACCTTATTTGTTGGCAGTGTTTAATAAATGATTTCGCATAAAAATCTGACTCTGCATTTTTCCTACAGATTAACAGTCAGCTAGTGCCAAGGCCTTCCTTGTTGCCCACTTGGGATCAAGCCTGTTCTCTATTTCCAGTTGCCCACGGCCGCCATCTCTCCCTTTTACATTCTAGTTTGCTTGATGGACCTTTTTAGACACTTGTGTTTGTGATTCTCTTGTGCTGTCCAGTACAGCTTTTCTGTAGTGATGAAAGTGTTCTATATCTGAATTGCCCAATATGGTAGCCACAGGTGGCTACTGAGTACTTAAAATGTGGCTGCTGTGCCTAAGGAACTGAGTTTTTAATTTAAATTGATTTAAATAGTTGCATATTGCTAATGCCTGCTATATTGAACATTGTGAGTAAATAACGGAGTTTTTTCCTTTATTGGATATTTCCTACAGAGTGAAAATTAAACCTTAATATATTTTACAGTCTCTTCTCTTAAATGCCAAATCTAAATGTTAGCATACATTACTGTAAGTCTTGCGATTTGACAACCAGAATGTCAGCTCTGATTAAATGCAGCCTAAAACTTTGCTTCTTTTCATCCTTTTTTGTTCCTCACTTATTTATTCAACACATTTATATTGAAGGCCCATTCTCAGGCTTAGGGATATGAGCAAGATCCCTGCTTTCACAAAACTACAAATAATTAACAAATATTTGTAAAAGCCCCTTAAATTACTTAATTTTAATAGTTACTGTCTATAATCCTAATAGTCCTGCCAGATAAGGATATAATTTGATTACTTGTCAGTTGCAAGAGCTAACATTTTTTCAAATTCACATTCTAATAGACTAACTTGTACCACTGTGACTATTCCTCTGAGAAGCTCTTTTTGTCCTGTTGAAACTTCCTGTAAATGTACTGTCTTAAAACTAGGCATCATCAGAACTTTTTTGTGTTGTGATCAGCTCAGCAGACACCTGGTTATTAGCTCATGTGGCCTTTCTCCCAGCCTCTGTCCACCTGCTCAGCTGGCCTTCTTCCTTTTCAATCTGACTTTGGGCCAAGCACTTCCGGCTCTTGCTTCTTCTTGCTGGGAGACTTCTCTCTCTCTCTCTCTCTTTCTCTTACCCTGCAAATGTCAGCCTCCTCCTCCCCCTTGGGAGGCATGGTTTACCTCCTTCACTGCTTTACTCTTTCCCTTTCAAAAATGAAGTAAACATCTTAACTAAATATACCTTCTTTTGTAAGACCTGTCATTTTAAGAATAGCATAAATTGCAATCAAATGTCGCTAGAACACAAAGGACAGATGAACGCTAAAATAATGATATTTACGTTATAAAATGACTCCTACTTTGGCAGTTCCTGGTGAAAACATTTGTTGTTCAGTGTTTTTGTAGTTGCTTAATTTTATAGTTGATAACCAGATTAGCAAAGCAGTATTACTTAGGGTTTTCTGCTTAGGTATGAAAATAGTCTTCATGTATAAAATCAGGCATTATTGTGGTTTGTTAATATGGGATTCGGCCTTTTCCTTTGTGATCTAATTGTCCAGTAAAGGTGTCATTTGTTCATTTGCTTAACCAATATTTATTGTGTTACTTTTGCATAAGAAGCACTATACTTAGCAGTGAGGTAAATGAAGGGTCTGTCGACTAGAATTTGTAGACCTCTTGTCAGCAATCTGCCAGCAGCTTAGAGCAATAGAATTTGGCTTTTTTCCATTTTGTTAAATCTTATTAGTGTTCATCCTTTAGAATATTTGGGGGATGTTTATGCAGTGTGTTTCTTTTAATGAATTTTATATTTTCAGACTATACTAAATGCTTTGAGAATTGAATTTCCACTATAATACGTAAATCTTAATAAAGTGTAATGAAGGTCTTTAATTTTAGTAAGAGTGATAATGGACCATGATTATAGCCTAGTGGCTAATGATATTGACTTAATAGGATTTTTTTTTCAGTGTTGTAAAGGAGAATGTGTTCTTTCCATGTGTATGTTATAGAATTGGACTAGATGAAGGCAGTTTGATGAGTATTGAGAAGAAATACTTTTTTTTTGAGGTATAGTTGATGTACAGTATTACATAAGTTTCATGTGTATAACAAAGTGACTCAATTTTTAAAGGTTATGTTCTATTTATAGTTATTATAAGAGAATTACTTACTTTGAACTAAACTCAATGAGCTTTTAATGAGGTGTTATTCTGTTATATGGCCTTTTAGGAGACTGTATAAGGGGACTTTATTGTTTCAGGGACTGCGTAGGTTAATTGCTTGAAACTCGAAGTAAGAAAAAAAATTTTGAGTTCCAGTTCTGTTTTTGCTTTCTTAAAGGAAAAAATGAGATTGAGATGATGTAGGTAAAGCTTTTAACACTGTTTCTAGCATATGGTAAGTGCTCTTTAAATGTCTATTATTTGTTATTGTCTTTTTGTTAGGGTTTCAGCTCCTCGGTCATGTAGCCCTTGAGCTTTTCCTTTGATGGTAATAAATAGGAGATAAAACTGACTCTTTAAATAATAGTTCTAGAAAGACTGGTAATTCAGTGAGTCCTTGTCTTCCAAGAATGTGGACATATATTCTAAGTTGTCCTGAAATAGTGGTAGTAATTAGCACCATTTTTTTTTCAATGGTTTGTAAAACAGGGCCTGGCTGCATCTAGATGATCACAGAATAATATTTTTCTATTATTATGTCTTGAAAAATACACCATCTTCTAAAATTGTCTGCAAAAATTAAGATCCATTTTTTTAAGTGGTTGAAACAGTAAAACTTGTAGCTTCCTCCTAGTCCAGCCTAAAGGATCTGTATGTGGTTTGCTGTTCACCTTTACAAACCAAATATTTCCAAATTATATTATTTTGTACAAGGCCAGCTAAACCTTATTTTGACTTTGAAGGCATGTTGAGGTCAGTGATGTTTAATTTGGTGCATTGTTCACTGGTGAAATGGAGTTGCAAATTGTTCTGACACTTCATGAGATGTTAAATGAATTATTTAGTGTTAAGTAAAGAACTCTGCTAAATTATTTTAAACTATTCAGGTTAAAGTATTTTAAGATTAAGTTCTTTTAAAATATGTTATATTTTCAGTCCATAGATTAAACCTTTTGAGTTTTGAATCATAACATATCCTCTTTTAATTAAAACCAAACCCTTGGAGTTGACTTTTTAAATGTACAATAAGAAGGTTAAATTTTTATGTGAGCGCTTTATTTTTAAGAAGTTAATTCAGTGTTTTCCTTTATATATTTAAAAGATTAAATACTTTGATGGTAAAAATGGCACGACACTCTGTGGATGATGAAGTTGTGTTAGACTTGAAAGTATTCCACATGAACCTGAATCAAGATGCAGCGGCTGAAAATAAACTCTAGTATAAGAATGTGACAAGAATAAGCTACCGTTTATAAAAACGCACTTAACCTAAACAAACTGAAACTCCAAGGAATTTTCAAATTGTGAAATAACGGGAACAATCATTTAACGTGGAAGGAAGAAGTTAGCACATACCTCCCTCCCTGAAAGTCTCATAAGATCAAATTATGGGGTGAGATGATTAAAACAGGAAAGGTAATTTATTGGCAGCATAACAGATAGATTACCGTTTAGAGGCCAAACCCCTGAGAACTGATTATATTAAGGGGATGGGACTAAGGTTAGAACACAGACAGCTGTTCAGAAACAGACTGCCACTTAATTATGGTTTGGTTTTGTTTTTTCTCAAGGAGTTAAACATGCTTAGTTCTAACTCTTTGTAAACGTTCCTCTATCTGTCTTCAATCACTTTTTTCTGTCTAAAGTTTTATTGAGACATCCTCTCAGCCTGGAGGAGTCATTTCCATCCAGTCTATTTTGCCTCACCTCTTACAAGCATGAACTGTGCTGTTGCAGTTAACCGTCAAGATTAACACCTTGGAGTTAATCTTTACTTCATAGCGGCATGCAGTCAGTTGTCATACCAACCCCCTGTCCCTGTTCAGTCCTGAAGATAATTATAGATGAGCATTTGGTTAAAGCAAGTCTTTTTCTTCACTGAGTCAGAGATAGGCACCCAGTAAACACTTGCTAGATGATTGCCAGTAGGAGACTCCTTCTAAAGCCTGGTCATAGCACAGCTGCAGCTCAGTGCCGCCGTGGAGGACGGTGGAATAAGCTGAGAGAGAAGCAGGGCCTAGACTCCAAGGGACATGCAGTCATGAGAAGGAACTTGTGGGTCACCCAAGAACAGCTAAGAGGCCATTGAAGGAGTCTTAGTCCAAGTCCATCTTTAGGTGGAAATCTCCTCTATCTAGACCTCTAGCTAGTGCTTTCTTTGTGATTCATAGAAAGTATATTTGGCACATGAAAAACGAAGTAACAAAGTACTTACGATTGATGGTTACATATGCAATAGGTTCCTAAAGATATTTCTAGAGTACTTTTTTTACACCTCATAAAATAATGATTTTATGTATTAAAAGGATACATATGGATTTATAAATGGAAGAATTAAAATAAATATGTTTCAATACAGAAATGACTATATTGAATTTGGGGATCATAGTAAAAACAAAACATAGTGTTTATAGCTTTCAAATTAAAAAAGCAGTTGGTAGATGTCTTCTGAGGAATTTGGCATTATATACCTGAAATTAGGCAGAAATAAACAGAGAAATAACTTCATCCAAGGAATTAAGTAATAAGAATGTTATGAAAAGAGATACTTTTTATATTGCAAGTTGTTGCCTTTGAAGAAATTTTAAATGAAAATTATTTTTAGTTCCTATTCTGTTGAACCAAAGAATTTAAAGTAGTATGTGATGTTCAGCATGTATTACTTGTAAATGACCAACACGTTTAAGGCTTTCAAACTAACCTTTCAGGAAACAATATTCCATTTTCCTTTAAGAATAATTCCTTTTCTGATTATGAAAGTGCTTATTGCAGAAAATTTTTAAAACGAATTTTAAATGCATTCATTCTGATCTCTTTCTTACCATCTTTCATGTTAGTTCCAGTTTCTTTTTTTAAAAAAAAAAAAACCTTCTCTATGTGTATGTATCAATTAGGCAGTTTTCTAACATGGTTCTCAATTTCTTTGCTGTGACTATTGCATCCCACTAGTTCCTTTGGGTTCATTTTACTTCTTGCTGAAATAAATCCTTGAGTAGTTCTCTCAGTGAGGATCTGTGAATGATAAACTTTGTTTTTGTACAAAAATACTTTTATTTCACTCTTACTCTTTAATTATAATTTAGCTAGACATGGTTGGCAATTTTTTTCCTGTAGTGCTTTAAATATATTCTTGTATTCTGATATCTTGCTGATGAGAAGTCTAAAGGTACAGTGATACCTTTTGTCGTTTAAAGGTACTCACTTTGGAAAGCTACACCTTTTTCCCTGTTAAAATATTTTTTAGATTTATTCTGCTCATATACCAAAAGAATTAATCTAATTTTTAAAATAAGAAGTAAATGGTTGAATGTGAGTCACTGAATATGGTAATATTTAGTCCTAAACAAAATCTCCTAAGATTGCTCTTTGAATATATAGGTACTAGTTAAATATTATGTTTTATAATATACTATATACATAGTATCATATATTTATTTTATGGCTCTTTTTCCAAAAGTGATAGTTTTAGTTATATTTCAATTTAGATGGGTGGAGTCCTACAATAGTTCCAGACCAGTGCTGTCCAAAAGAAATTTCTGTAATGGTGGAAATGTTCTTAATCTGCCCTGCCAGGTAAAGCAGCTAATGACCAGTAGATCCTACATGCTGATATGTCATCTTTTTTTTTTAATTGAAGTATAGTTGATTTATAATATTGTACAATATTGTGTTACTTTCAGATGTACAGCAAACTGATTTAGTTATATATATGTGTGTGTGTGTGTGTGTGTATGTATTCTTTTTTTATTCTTTTTCAGTATAGTTTATTACAAGATAGTGAATATAGTTCCCTGTGCTATATAGTAAATCCTTGTTGTTTACCTGTTTTATATATGATAGTGTGCCTCTGTTAATCCCATTGCCCAATTTATCCCTTCCCCCTTCCCCTTTGGGAACCATAAGATTGTTTTATCTGTCTGCGAGTCTCTTTCTGTTTTGTAAATAAGGTTCATTTGTATCGTATTTTTTAGATTCCACGTGTAAGTGATATTATATATTCTCTTTCTCTGTCTGACTTACTTCACTTAGTATGATCATCTCTAAGTCCACTGATGTGTCTTTTTATCTGCTTTTATCTCTTATCAGATGAACAGAGGTTTTGAATTAATACCTGAATTAATTGGTTAGTTTTAGACCATATAATTTAAGATGTTTCATTTTACATGCAGATCTTTTTTTCCAGAAATGTAAAGCTAATTAATAACTTTGTTTTAAAAGTTAAGGTTTGACTGTACAGTATAGGATTAGAAGGAAGTTGTAGAACTATAATGAGATAGTTTGTATGTTTAACTTACGGTCTGGTTTCTACATTACAGTCATATACAGAGAGTGTGTTTTTGAAGTATTAAGGCTGGTATATCTTCTGAGGTTACTTTTTTGTATATTAAGTATTAGTTCTTGAGTAAGACGAATTAGAGGAACAGCTCTTCAGGTATCACTCTAATATACAAGTAAGTTTGTTAATAATGCCTCTGTTTTTCAGATTACAAATAGAAGAATCTTCCAAGCCTGTAAGGCTATCACAACAACTGGACAAAGTTGTAACAACCAATTACAAACCTGTTGCTAATCATCAATACAATGTAAGTCTTCATGTCTTTCTTCATTCTGTCCTGTCTTAAATATCATAGACTCTTAGGTTTTGAAAGGACCTCAGTAGTCACACACCTTGCTTCAGGTGCGTGAATTATCCAGACTTAGTGAGGAATATAACAGTTTGCCAAGTATATAGATGGTGTTCACTCTGAGTCCTAAGTAATACAGTGAGAAGGCGGCAACCATCAAACAATTCTTGATAAGCTTTTCAAAGAAATAAAACCACTTTTCAATATTTCTAGTATTTTAAATTAGTAAATATTAGCTTTATTATTTTTTCTATTCTTGTGTAACTGAGGGTTTTTATTGTTTTAACAAAAAAATGTAAAGGTCATGAAACAATGGGAATTTTCCTATCAGTTATTAAGATTGCTTTGCATAGTTTCAGCTTTCACAGGCATTTTTACAGCCTCACACTACCATGCCAAGTGAGAACTACCTGTTTATATATATATTTAAATCTTTTTTATTGAATTATATCTTATATATACTGTAAGAGTATATTCTGTGTGTGTGTGCATGTATGTATATATATATGTGTATATATATATATATATACAGATTTACAGTACATGCATGTATTATATACATATTATGTGTACTTTGTGCCAGGCACTGTTCTAACTACTGTAACTACTACTGTTACCCTTATTTTACAGATGCAGTCACTGAGGCACAGAGAGGTTAGCTTACTTGAGGTCACATAGCCAGTAATTAACCAGTATAGTTGTTGAACCAGGCAGTCTGATTTAGGAGCCTTGCTTTTTTTTTTTAATTGAAGTATAGTTGATTTACAGTATTTTGTTTCAGATGTACAGCAAAATGATTCGGATTTTTTTTTTCAGTTCTTTTCCATATTAGGTCATTTTAAGTTATCAGATGTAGTTTCCTACATCTTATTGTTTTTCTATTTTATGTGTGGTAATGTGCATCTGTTAATTCCATACTCCTGATTTATCCCTCCTCCACCCACTTCCCCTTCAGTAACCATAAATTTGTTTTTCACTTCTGTGAGTAGGAGCCTTACTCTCAATGATCCATGACACAGAATAGTATCTGCCAAACAAACTGCTTTATGATATTTGAGTTTCTTGTGGTTATTTTATGTGAGAGGTAGCAAATGCAAATACCTGCAGGGCCAAGCAGGCATCTTCCTGAGCAGAATATTGAAATTTAAGAAGATAAATTGTAGGGACTTTTATGAACTGGAGTCCACGTGCCCCTTCTAAAGACATTCAAATTTTAAAATTCCTACACTGTGTGGATTAAGTCAAAGAAGTCAAAATTCAGCTTATCTGCCCAGGCTTCCGTTTTATAGCCTCTGGTTATGCTTCAGGGGAAAAGTAAACTAAAAAAGAGGACAGGCAAGATCTAAGTGGGGCAAATTTAAGTATCAGATAATCCAAGAGAGACATTTTTGTGTTGTCTGTTGATTTTTTTTTTTTTACATTTTTATTGATTCATAATCATTTTACAGTGTTGTGTCAAATTCCAGTGTTCAGTGTTGTCTGTTGATTGAGACAAGTAGATGAAGTCTACTTCTTTGTCCCCTTCTGTTCTAGTCTTTTCTACTCTTAGATGAGCATGCATAGAGCTTTCTGGAGCCAGATGGAGATAAAGAAGTAAAATGGGATACATCTTAAATGTCTTGGCCTTTCTTATCATCGATATGCTTCTCCTGTAGCCCCTGAGTATGCTTTTTTCTCCACTTATGGGCCAGGCTTCTGTATACAGTTTCTACTCTTGTGTACGTTTTTATTGCAGTGAGGGTAAGACAGACCACACTTTCTATAGGCTATAAAAAGGTATAACCTTTTTGGAAAGAAGTTTGGTAATTTGTGTCAAAAGCACTATAAACGGCTATATCCTTTGGTCTAGCAGTCTTATATCTAAGAATTTATTATAGTAAGACAAATGCCCAAGATGATACACAGTAGTGTTTCTCTCTATTGTTTAAGATAGGAAAAGATCAGAAACAAAATATCCAAAAATTAGGTTTAGTTCAGTACTTAAACAGTTGTTGTTTTTTTTGATGGTAGGTGCAAGAACCTAATTTTTTTTCTTTATGAGATCGTTTTCAGTTGTTGGAATTGTCACCATGAGCATGTATTGTCTGAACTGTTACAGTGGGCAGTAAAACTTTCCTGTTGGAATGGGAAAGGGACAAAGCTAGGGAAGAGTGTTAGTGCTTAGCCACAACAGTGTCCTACCACAGTTATCTAAGCTGTGTCTTCTCTCAACAAAAAAAATTTTTTAATGCCTTCTTTGTGCCTGAGGTACCTACTCTTGGTGAACCAAATAGATAAAATGTTTGTCTTCAATAAGCTGTCACTTCTTTCTATGTCTCTGGTCATGCCTTTTCAGATCCCCCATTGGGATATAATCTATCGCTGTTTCATTTGACCAAGTGGATCTATATTTGTATATTATAATTGTTGTTTCCTAAATTCCACTTCAAGGGTCACTCTTGTTAAACTGCCACAAACCATCATTTCTGAGTCAAAAGAAAAATCTCTCTTTGGTCAGTCAAAGCTAGCACTTTTGCTGGTATCAAAGCTCAGACCTCTATCTAATTCATATGCAGAGTGACATTGACACTACATCGACGTGGCAGGTATAGAAGATAGATTCTAAATGTCGTATTTTTAGAATAGCTTTCTTTGTTCTCTTTTTACTACTAAAATAAATACAAATACATTGTATTCTGAACTCCTTGTTAGGATATAAAGCTATCATATCCACTTTCAAGACTCTTTTTAACATTAAGTGACATTTCAGTTCATGGTTTCAACCTTTGTTAAGTTTGTCATAGTGTGAATGAGTCATTAATATTAATGTAATTATAGTCATGAGTCATATAGTAATCTTTGATTAACAAAGGTTGACTGTAATCCACCACATCACATTATTTGAATGTTTAATGATTTTCCCCCCATGAGAGTGTATCAAAATGGGTGGAGGCACCTGCATAGCTTTTAAAAGCATATTTAGTATTATAATACCAACTGTAGGAAGAGTATAAAACTTTTGTTATTGTTGTCAGACAGGGACGTTTATTTTTAAAAGATTGAGAAACATCAACATAGTTCATTCAACAAGAATGATTTAGAGGTTTTGTAATCAAGATGTTCAATAAAAAATTTTAAACTCGATATAATGTTGAAATATTTTCAAAGTTTCGCCAGGTGGAGCTATATAAACATGAAGCCCCGTATTTCATTTTTTAACAATTGAGATTCTTTGAATGCAATTTTCAGGATAAAAATAAGGAAAAATATTTTGTACGAAACATAAAAGGGGAGTTGGAAAATAGTGTCTGTATTTGTAAAACAATATCCATACATTTGATCAAAAAGAAACCACTTAAAAAAAAAAAACTGTGTTTACCCCCAGAAACTTTTTCACTCACCTATGGCACCTAGATAAATTGGCGTATAGTATATATGATCATCTCCAAATATTTGAACTCCCACATTGTACATGGAGCTTTTCTAAACATTAAATTCAAATTTACCTCTTTGGTTCACAAACTGGGATATAATACCTACCATTTTTGCCATTCAGAAAGCATTTTTGGGGACAAAAAGAAATATACAATTAGCATCATCTCTTAGAATACTCTTTCCTTGAAAGCTTGGCCATGAAAACTCACCCCGGACTAGGCTGTGACCTGTCAGGTTTCTCCCTTCGTGGCCTTTCCTCTGGCTTAGATCATCATTAAGTTTGTGAAACATGAACCAGTTCGTGTAGGTTAACATCTTCCAGAGAAGTTTTTTTGAAACACGAATTTTGTGAGAATCTCCCTGAAAAAAAGAGTTATTTAAGAAGAATTGTGTGTTAAAAGAACATGTAAATTCTGATTATATCCCCTTCAAAATTGGCACTGCATTTAATATACTTAAGTTGGGAACCTCTTGGAATTTGTTTAATCCTGCATTTTGCAAACATTTGAGCATTAAATTCCCCTTCCCCATTCCTTGAGGTAGTAAAAACAAATTATGGAAAGTAATGGTTGTCACAGTAGGGCCCATTGAGGGGGGAAATGATATAGGAACTCATATTTTTCTTGGGTTTTGCCTAACAAAAATATTGAGCTTTAGAAATATTTACTATGGGGATTGAACCTGGCACCCTTATGCAGTCCCTGTGCTGGTTAGTCATGTTTCATTAGAAGAGTAGAAACTGTACAACACAGAGAGGTTGGCAGCAGTGCTTTATTTGTTTTCAGCTTTTTTAGGTTTGGTGTTAAATTCAAGGATTTACAGATTATAGTATCTGTTGTTAACTCAATCTCAAAAAATGAATAAATGGCCTTAAAAGATTCCTGCAAAGAAACTGTAGATTCGAGATAATACTACAATAAAGCAGACAAGTGAACAAGGAAGGGGGAACACTGAAACTTCTAAAATCATCTGTTTATCAGTCCCTTTGTGAGGTAGAAACAGTGATGATGTGCTCAGACCAGGCGAGAACTTGACCCTTCCAGAAAGGAAATTATCACTATCATTTTAAATATGGCTTGTGATACCCTGTCTTTCATGATGATACTTAGAATCTATCATGGAATCAGAAACAATGCCAGATGTTTCAAGCAGAAAGGGACTTAAAGTAGGGAATTGGTTACAGATCGTGGACAAATACAAAATGGAAGGGCTGGGGTTGCAAAAAGCAAGAAGAGGGTTGGTTACCAGAGATGAGGAAGCTGGTGCTGCCTGGGGGCTTCCACAGCACAACAGAAAAGCTCTCCCTTCCTCCTGCTTCCCTTCTCCCATTGGCAGAGCCCCAGCTGGAAACAGGCTGGCAGGTGCATTGGAGAAGTGTGGCCTACAGGCCCCCTGCTGCCACCACCACAGCCAAGGCCAGGAGCTGAAGGCTTGTTGAAAATCAGTTGACACAAATAACCCTTGACCTTTGTGTTGTACCTTATGTTGTATTAGCGTTTGCTGATTCAAAGCTATCACAGTTTGCAATTCAGTTAAAACCGAAGCATTCAGAACATGAAGACAAAATTAAATTAAAACTTACTCTTAAAATAATGTTTTATTTTTATTTCATCTCCTTAAATTTTTTTGTGTATGCTTTATAAAAATCTCCATGCATATTAATGCACTCTTTTATTTTTATAACTTACAATAGATACTCATAGAGTTCATGCTTTAAATTTTTTGCTGGTAGAGTTGTATAATCAAAATATAGAGTCAGCTGACATATAAGATTCCTTTCGACTCCCTCTATCTCAGATTGCAAGTAAGGGTGCTTCTGTATGTATGTTCTGGTTGGCTTTGTGGACAGCATCATCTAGCCTGAATAAATGTCACAGCATTCTTATACGTAGTCCCCAGTCAAATGGCCTTTCTCATAAGGAATCCCTTTTCTTATAAGGAATTGTGTCCTCTGTTTTCTAGATAGTGGTTCTCAACACTGGCTGTACACTAGAATCACCTGGGAAGAAAAATAGCTCCAGATATTAATTGTATTGATCTAATGTAGACGCCAACTAAAGGTTTTTTAAGTTCCCTAAGTAATTCTAACATTCAGTCACTGATCCAAGGAGACAGGAATTTTTTATAGCTCTGCCTGCCATCGCCTATTGGAATTGGGAGCAAAAATGATCCCTGGGAGGAGACCAGGAAGTCTCTTTCCACTAAATCTAAAATTATTAAAAAGAATTAGTATCTTCTTGTCTTTGTTATCATCCTCTGCTCCACCAGCTTGGAAAAAATTTTCTCTTTCCCTTTCTTCCTGGCAATAGCTCTTGGTCTGAAAGTGATAGAGAACTAGAAAAACTGAACTAGAAAATAATTCTTGGCAGAAATAGAAGTGCTACATAAAAGCTTGAGGTAAACTCCCAGAAACTAAAAAGAAAATTTTCTCTATGTATATACTCTTTCCTTCTGTGTGGCAACTGTGTTACTCCTCTTCTTAAAGTTGTTGGGGTTTTGTTGTTGTTGTTATTGTTGTGGGGTTTTTTGTTTGTTTTTGGGGGAGTGTTTGGTGTGGTATTATTTTTTTTAGGTATATGTATAAATTTGGCATTTTGCTGATTAAAATGGTTGCCTGCAGGACTGTATCTAAAGGCTTTTGGGCAATATTTGCCTACTATATTATATAGTATAAGAATACAACATGCTTTGTCCATTTGAATTTATACACTAAGGACTGATCAACTCTAAAGAATTAATTTCCTCCCGAAAGATAAGGACACATGAGGCAGAAATAGAGGCATTGGGGGTAGGGGAATCTTTCATAAGGATTTAAAATGCAAACCATGATATTCAAGGCTGTCGTGCTCACTTCTAACGTTAAAATAAAAGCCTCCACAAAGACTGCCTTGACAGAGCAATCAAAGTATTTCTGCAAACAACAATCTAGAAATTTACAGACATCTGTATTATAATATTTTAATTGGCAGTGGGTGGCATTTATAATTTTAGTCAGTGATTAGTGTTTCAGTAATGACAGTTGAATACCGTGTCTATACCACATCCACAATGGATTTCCAACATTTAATTGCATTTTAGTCTAGAATAATTTGTTTTCTGCTTTGAAAGTAAAATTGTATATGATGGATTTTTTTGGATTGTAAGAGTTTGTAACTGGAGACTAAATTTAAAGTTCTTTCTGAATTGACATTTATTTCTGTGCAGCTGGTTATGCAATAGTCTGTGGTCATTGGGGGCAAATATAAGAGCAGTAATTAAAATGTGTATAATGTAAAAGCTATTTCTAGTCTAATAGCTATCCCTGTAATATTTTGTGGTGGCTGCTAACGAGTGAGGTATCTGACTGCTTTGAGCGTCATTTCCTTATAATGCCAGTGCAAAACAAAATGCCCAAAGGGAAAAGAGCTAAAATGAGAAGAAATAATTATCTCAGAACAATAGTCTTCTCCCCAACAGGCTAGTTCTTATCATTTGTACTTTATTTGTAGAATTAATTTTACTTGTAATACAGAGTTGTAAATACAATATTAAGATTACCATTTCTACACTGTTTGGCTTGAAAAAGAAAAGTTACTTCAGGGACCTTAGTTTTGTCAAAATAAAGTGTTTGTGAAAAAAAAATTGAAAGCTTAATCAAGTGACATGAACGCATATAAGTTGCATGTTTTCAGGAAAGAAGGTAACCTGGCAAATGTACACGTCTCTGGATGCTAACACTAGGAGAGTTTATACATTCTCTTCGTGCCACTGCTTTCTTCATTTTATGGAAGAAACAAGTTCAAGGAGGTCACCTGAAGAGAAAAGGCCTCCTGTCACTGCCAATGTTCTTAACTTTTTACGAATGCTTCCCAAACTTTTCATTCCTAGAGAACCTATTCTGTGATCTGCCTGCCCTTAGCCCTCTTCCTGCCCTGGAAAACTCTAGTTTTAAAAGATGTTACCTACCAAACTGTATTTTGGGTATTTAGAGGTTTGAAATTTGCGAATTTTAACCACTATCTGTAAAAATAGGTAATAAAAAGTTTCTTCTGTATAGCACAGGGAACTATATTCAATCTATTGTAATAACCTTTAAGGAAAAAATATGAAAATGAATATATGTACGTATATGCATGACTGGTACATTGTGCTGTATACCAGAAACTGACACATTGTAACTGACTGAACTTTAATTTTAAAAAAAGAAGATTTCCTTAAAAAAAAAAACCCAAAAAACAAAGAACTGCAAGTTAGGCTTTCTGATCAACATGAACTAACCATTAGCCAGGCTGAATTGATGCAATTTCAGAAAGGAAATGTTTTTTAGGGGGAAATGGGTAATGAAAGTGGTTTACAGATTGGCGTTAATACCTACTTGGAGGCTTAAAGGTCTGAGGAGCCCTGGGAGCGTTGAGGACCCCAGGTTCTGAACAACTGTTCTTTGACCTGTTGTCTTGCAAAACTTAAAATCTGATAGTCATGTGGAGGACAGCAAAGAGAGTGCCTATGTTTCAGAGTGATCATGTTAAATTGATTCCTTCTTTTTTTTTTTTTTTTTTTTTGCTGTTTGCACGTAGATTGAATATGAAAGGAAAAAGAAAGAAGATGGAAAACGAGCTCGAGCCGATAAACAACATGTTTTAGACATGCTCTTTTCGGCTTTTGAGAAACATCAGTATTACAATCTTAAGGACTTGGTGGACATCACAAAACAGCCTGTGGTATGTATATGCTCACATCAATCCTTTAAGTGTCCTGCTTAATAACACGGCTTTACTGAAGAGAAGTATATCGTAAATGATTACGTTCACTTGCACCTATGCTGATGTCAGGTTTTATTTCAGCACAGAAAAGATGTCTTAATTTTCTTTTTTCTTTTCCCTCCTTTCTTCTTTTTTTTGTAACCTTGGCTTCATTGTTTAAATTTTAAATACATTTAATGTCAATAGTTCCATATGAAGAAAAAGTGGATTTATCCTCCTTTTGACTGATCCTTCACACTAAGCCTGAAGTCTCTTTGTTTGTATCATTTCTAGTCTTTCTTTTGTTCCCCTACCCCCTCCAAAAAAACTCAACTTTTTTTTTTTTTTTTGAAACTGCTTCATAGAATCACATTCTTTTAAGGGTCATACTGGTGGTCTTGTGATGAGTGCTTTTCTTGTGAACTGTTCTCTATTGGTTTTTTTTTTTTTTAAAGATTCTGTCCAGCACTAACATTAGGTCCTTTTCAACTTGTTCCTGCCTCACAGTGCTTGTTGAGATTGTGTTTGGGTTGGCCTAGTCTCCATTTTTAAGGAAAAATTTAATAAATTGATGTCTTAGAGAGTTGTTTTGTTCTGTCAGTGATTATTTTTTTATCACTTCTCCAGACTTTGGTGCCTGTTTGCTAATAACTTGTGTTTCTAATCCATTTTAAATGCTGGTAACAAGTAAGGGGTCTAAATGGTTTATCCAGCCTTTGAGTCTCACTTCCTTACACTTAACTTTCTCACACCTAAGGCTAGCAAGTATCCAATGGAATTATAACAGTATTTTACTTACAGATTTTTAAAAATTAAATGGAAACCCCTTTATTTTCTGTCCTCTTGCCCAGTTTCCTTTATCACTTTGTCCACTTTGCCAAGATACTCAAAATACATTCATTCCAACTCCTCCTAATCTACTTGCTTCAGAATATGTATCAAGATAACCAGTTTTGTAAAATATTTTAACATAATTAAATTACTCTTTATTAAAGGACTTGCTGTATTTCCTTCTAATTTATTCAAAGCTTTAGGAAATGATTTCTGAAACTTCAGTATTGATGGTACAGGTTCCCGCTTCTGTAGAGATTTCTTTGCTGTTAAACTTCATCTTTTCACTTTTTCATTAAGAAAGAAATTTGAATTCCAAAAGATCTAAATACTTTTTATTTTTTTACCAGAGAAGAGGAAAGTGCCCATGTGGCAGTATTATCAACTCATCTTAACGACTTCACTCCATTCAGCATCAAAGCCTTAGAAACAGCATTCCAGGCTAGATAAGAAATTTGAAATGGAATAATTCATAAGCTAAGCTCTGTTTCTTCTGGTTTTAATGACGTTTCTCTTTTTATTTTATATATACATGAAAAGGCCATTCCAGAAATTCTGAATACAAACAATATAAACTCATAGGATAACAAACACACAAAATTAGATAGGGGAAAATAAATGTTTGTAGAGAGATATTCAGATAATACTAGAGAAAGCAGTTCCTTTGCCTTAACATGGAATGACATTGTTTTTAAAGTTCATTCATTTTGCATCAAAGAAAAGGGATAACTAGTATTTCTCTCAAACTGGGTTCTTCAGATAAGTTGTATGTGGTGGAACTCAATGAATCTCTTACAGGGCTTCTTAATTCATGGTCAGTAGATGGGCTTTAGGAGATACACTAATCTCCTGAAGATGTGCAGAATTGTGTGGATTTTTCCAGGGAACAGATTTATAGTTTATTTCAGATTCTCATAGACAAGCCTGGGAACCTCAAAGAGCTTGAGAACACTGATACAGACACTAAATTATTTTATAATAGCTTTATTATTTAGGGACTAAATTGCCTCAGCAAGCATAAGGCTTTTGAAGGCAGGTTTGTATATTACTTATATCCCTAAATAGTCATATGTTCCATAGCACAAACATAGTAGGAAGTCAGTAAATATTAAATGAACTGATTTGAGAAAAAGGAAATGGTCACATCCTCCATATTTAAGGATGACCATATTTTCCTCAGATGGATTTTGATAGGCCTCATGTCGTTTATGGCAGGAGTCGGGTACAAAGAGCTAGCCTCAAGGAAGCATGAAATACCAGAGCCAGTTATCCTTGCCTAGAAAAGAGGGCAGGAAGGGGTCAGCATGGATCCCCATGTTGCCATTTATCTCAGTGGGATCCAGAGAAGTTGCTTCCATCCCTAAAATTGAAAGAGTTGCACTGGATAATTGTTGTGATCCCTTCCAGCTCTTAATCTGTGATCCTCCCCCTCTTCTATTTCACCTCCTCCTCTCCACCTCCCACTCACATTTGAATTGAACTGGCAAAGCCCGTTGACCTAGAAAGAAAGTGTCTAGAGCCCAGCTCTTCTCCATGTAGGAAACTATTATCCCCTTTAAAAGGTTCACAGTTTATAAGCCAGTCTGTACTAATGGTCATCATTATATTCTTACTAATTTGATCTTAGTCTAAGCAATACCAAGAGAATGAGGGGACCCATTGTAGCGTGAAGATGAGTGATCCAGGAAAGATGCCTCCTGGTGTGATAGAAAAAGCATGGAGTTAGGAGTAATAGGATCCCAGTTCAAGTCCCAACCCTGCCATTTGGCTGAATAGTCCTAGACAGGGTACTTAAATACATTTAATGTTTAATACATTATTTATTTAATATTTAATGTACTTAACATATGACACATGATATAAAATTTACCTATATGTTCAAATTAAATGTTTATAATAATATACTTTGTAAATATGTTTAAAATACCTAGTTTATAGGATCCTTATAATAGCTAATGTTTATGAAAGATACGTTGTCAACTGCAAAGTATTTTATGAGCCCTGTGTAGTATGAGAGAAAAGAGACTTTAATCAGTTCTTTAGTATATGAATTTAATGACATTCTCTCATCTTCTGATGGCCCCCAATACCACTTTTGATAACAAGTTTCTAACCATGAAGTGTGTCACTTTAACACATCCTCTTTGTTATTAACACTACTACTGTATTCTTAAGTTACCATCTGCTTTCTGACCTTTAGAATGTCATTTTTGACATTCTGAATGTATCTAAAGTATTTTCTTGTTTTTCCAGTCCCTTCCCTCCTTTGTTCTTCTTCCTAAAAACCTTCACTTCTACAAGCAAAATTATTGATTAGAGAAAATGCTCTTAGGGCCAGTCTTTTCTGTCATTCTCCAGTATGTGACTTGCATAAGCAGTCAGAGTTAAAGTTACTCATTAAGGGCAAATAAGCCAATTTTAAAAGGCCAAGATCTGGTAACTGATATAAAGTCAGAAACATGGTGTGCATTTAAAGGAGTGTTTTTATGGAGTTTAAATTTTGGGTTTTTTTCCCCTCTAAAGTGAAATATCAGAGGAAGCCTATTATTTCTCTCCTGACAGCCTTTGCTCTTTGTTTGTCTAGACTTTCTTCGTATTTTTTTTAATATCTGTAAAATAAAAACATAACAGCATTTCCTTCAGAAACACAGACCATTAGAAACTTTATGTAATTGCTCCTTTGAAACACCAAACTGCCAAGACTTTGACTTTGAGCCCTAGCACACTGTTTTCTAACCCAGCACCCATTTACCAGTGCTTCTTCAAACATACATTTCTGTTAAAAGTGTTATCAAAAATCAGCTCTGATTATAACTGAACCTCTTCTCTTCATTTCCTTGTGCTCTAAATCCACTTAATTTCAGGTCAAGATTCAAGGAAATGTATCTTTGATTACTGATGACTCCTTCTAAATCAGCAGTCCCCAATCATGTCAATCTAGTGGATCATTTAGTTTTTAATTCAGAATGTATAATTGAACAGTTTGCATGCTTTTATAGAGTAAGTTCACATCAACTGGAAAAACTAGGCACAGATTTACATGGCTTTGATATTGAAGCAGTTTGATGTCCATACTTCAAGTTCCCCAGCACTAGATAATGCTCAGCCAGCCGTTGCTTATTTGCAAAGTAGTCTTAGGCTTTGCAAATAAAGCTGATGCAGCAGTAAGGTGATCTTAGCCTGATCCTAAGGGTTTGTTTCTAGACAGGCCTAAATAAAGGCTTGATAGAAATAATTTAAGTGAAACTTGGCATCAGTAAGCTATAAGAAGATAGGCTTTTTTAAAGGAGAAAATGGCTAGAGAACTTGATACACTGAGCATTTCTCCTGACAGAAGATAAAATTTTATTTACAAGTGTTTGCTCTCACAGATCTGTGAATTGGGTGGAACTCTTTCAGGTGCGAGAAATAGAAACTCTGTTCTTAAACAAAAATAGTATTTATTGGCTCTTGTAGTTGGGAAGTTCAGGAATGCACCTTGCTTTAGACATGCTACTAGTATTATTTAGTTAGAAATGTCCCTTCCTTCCCTCATCATTCTGTCTTTCTTGTGTGTTGTCTTTAAGAATATCTTGTGTAGTAGTCAGAATGGCCTCCCGAAGCACCTCACAGCTAGCAACTTTGAAGCAAAAAGAGAGTATCTGTCTTGGTTATTCCAGTAAAAGCCCAGGGAAGACTGGTGGTATGCCCATTTCTGAGCCAAGAAGACAGGGTAAGGGCAGTCTACCAGCCAGGCCCACTGCCTCTCCCATACTTGTGCCACACTGCCTGGTACAGAAGTAGCACCTGCTCAGTGTTAACCATTTTACTGCTATCACAAATTTAGGCTGTTGAAAACAGAACTCTTGATTTCTACGCCCCTCCAAAACCTCCCTGAGATTTCTCCATTTCAGTAAGTGACACCACCATGCCCCAGGCTGCTCAAGCCACACACCTATGCTCCTGTTTTCTCTTCATGGTATTTACATATATTACACATTATGATACACGTGTAGCATATTTATCTATTACAGATCTCTGACTCGGGATCTTAGAGGTAAAAGCAATCTTAGAGATTATCTAGTCTAAGTTACAGTCCCAGGGAAGGGAGTTGCCTAGTGGGTTGAACCCACCTCTTACCACATTGCCTCTTCTTTCAGACACACGTATACACCTGTAGACAAGCAAGGAAGATATTTTTCTGACACGAGGAACCCCTTTTTAATGAGGGGGGAAAAAGCTAATTTCTCAGGTAGACTGCTTTCAGATTTCTTTACTATTAAGAATCATCATCGTTAAATCTAAGCCAGGTACATAGAGAATGGAATCTAAGCTTTATCTTGGTTCATTCAGTTCCTAATCCAAAGTAAAATAGGTGTTTTTAACGTTTGAAGCTCACTCCCAAATTTACTACTAAGTAAGTGCTGATTTTATCATAATTGTTTTCCTCTGACATATAATTTCGCTGTTTTACTTGGTTCCTTTTTGCTTTTTTTCCCCTGAATCTTCATTATTTCCTTTTTGATGACATATTCCCCTTCAGTTCTCTCTTCACTTTTCCTGTAACTGTAAGTTTTTATTTTTGAATGATACTACTAAAACTAAAAAGACCACCAGTTTCCCAGCAAAGCATATAAATTAATGACAGCCCTTTATGAGACTTCCATTTTAAAAAATAAAATATTTGTAGTGACCAATTAACTCTGGTTAGAGTGTGGTACTAAAAAATACTTGCTAGCTTATAAATTTGAGCCTTAATTAAAAGTTTAAGAATATTAAATGTCATTCTAAAATAAATTATTGACTATTGAATATAAATGGATAAAATTTAAATATATTTATGAAATGTTAATGCTTTCTGTATGAATAGAAGGTCTAATAACTAAGATATACTACCAAGCTTATTATGAAATAGTAACATTTTCTCTTTCAACTTCTATGATTTGCTTCAGCCTTTTTACTTTTTTTCCTTATTTCTGAATGAGGTAAAATTGGGAGTGATTTTACTAACATAACCAGTTGAGTCCAGATTTTACATGAGATATTATGTAGGTAAAAGCAGTATCTGACATAGGCTCCCAAAAAACAAAATTGGGTGCTATTTACATAACAAAATTTACATGTAATTTTTAATTAAGCAGTAGGCCACAAAATTTATATTTAATCTGAAAAATGTCAAAATTTATATTTAAGTTTATATTTAAAATTTATATTTAATCTGAAAATTTATATTTAATCTGAAAAATGTCGTTATCCAGAAACTCTCCTTCCCCACACTTCCAGTCCTATTTGATTATAAAGAGAGGTAAAAGTCAATGTTTAAGCTCATTAACTGCCTTCTGGTTTCTTTATTTTGTCCCTGAGCAAGCTGGAAGAAAGGGTTTGTTTTAAACTTGCCATCCTTACGAGAATTATCTCATAATGAGAAAGAAGTCATTTTCTTTGTGTTGGTCTCTGCATTAGAGAACACATTACTCTGTGGATTTAAGTAAGTGTTTGAAGCCTCCTGGTTTCTCTAACTCAGCAGGGGAATTGAGATACCAGAGGATAAGCCTGTTGGCAGAAAACCTTGTAGTGCCAGCCTGGCTGGCCACTTCAGTTCTGTATTGCAGCATTAGAGAGCCATTTCTGCCTTCTGAAATGGTCCCAAGACAGATACTCTAATTCCATCATATTTTCCAGTACATATGGACTGATCCACAGAGCTAGCCACTGTTAATTGGAAATGTTACTTTACCCATGGTAATTTGGTAATTAAAAAATGATGTTACCTCAGTTTGTTATGAGCTGTTTTTCCCCCATTACTTTAAAACCTTATTTTCAGTACAAGTTATACTTTTTTTTTTTAAAGTTACAGTTCAGTGGATTTCAGCATATTCACATAGTGTACAACCATTGCCACAGTCAATTTTAGAACATTTGCTTCAGCCTACAAAGAAACTCCATACCTATTAGCAGTCACTCCATCACCCCTCCCCCACAACCCTAGCGAACCTAATGTACGGATCTACTTTCTGTCTCTAAAGATTTGCCTATTCTGGACATTTCATATAAATGGAATCATTTAACATGTGGTCTTTTATGACTGACTTCTTTTATGTAGACATAATGTTTTCAGGTTTCATCCATGTTATGACGTATTTCTTTTCTGTTGCCAAATAGTGTACCATTATATGGATACGCAACATTTTGTTTATCCATTCACCCACAGGTGAACATTAGTTGTTTCCACTTTTTGGTTACTATGAGTAAAGCTGCTAGGAACATTTTTGTCCAAGTTTTTGTGTGACCATATATTTTTATTTCTCTTGGGAGTGAAATTGTTTGGTCACTGGTAACTGTGTTTAACCTAAGGAGCTGACCAATTATCATCAATCCTTTTTAAATCCTTATCCAGCAAACACTTTTATCTACTGTTGCCCTAAAGTAAAACTTTACTTTCCGTTACAGATATTTTAAAAGTGAATAATGCTTCATCCATAAGGTAGGGGTGCAGTGTGCGTAGGGTTTGTGCCTGACCATTGCG
Organism: Vicugna pacos; assembly: GCF_048564905.1. NCBI lineage: Eukaryota > Metazoa > Chordata > Mammalia > Artiodactyla > Camelidae > Vicugna > Vicugna pacos. The sequence goes on along the minus strand of NC_133000.1, from coordinate 18,053,199 downwards.
TTATTCATCATCTCTCTGCTTAAGAGTTTGACGAAGGGAGGAATGCAGCATGTGGGACCATGAGAGGATGACAGGGCAGGGACTAGTAGAAAAGCAGAGGTGAAACCAGAAGAAGGAAAGAGGAGAAAAGTGCTGTGTTGGCCCATGTTCCAGGTCCTTAGCATCATCTTCCCTCTCCCATTCACAGTTCTCTCTGTCTAAAGGGGTGAAAACATAGGTTGCCTTTGTTCACAGCTTATGCATGTTAATGTGTGGTTTGTTTATTTTTTTAATGAAAGAATTTTGTGCCTTGGAGCCACTAACATCTTCATTAGGAAGTCTCTGTTCTGTTGACCTTGCTTAAAGGAGTCACAGTCAATCACACAAAAATCACATAAACATGAAGTGATATTTTGAAATTATCACAGAACTGATAATGAATGCCCTTGCCGTTGGGTCCCTTTATAAAAAGCATATAGCATTTGCCCTTTGGTGACTGTGTTAACCGGTGCCATCTTTGGTATAGATTTGCATAATGCATCTTCAGTCCAACGTTTTGGAGAAGATTTTGTGACCAGAAGTCTAGTAGGGATGTATCATTCGCTTACCCAAAGCATTATTATTTGGTGGTCAACTCTCTGTCAAAGGCATGTTTTTTATCAACTTCCAGGAATTTAGATATAGTTCATTTATTATTATGTATACTGATGCTTAACAGTAAAATTCCTGATAAAATGAAATGCAGATAAATCCTCCATTTGGTTGGCAGAGCAGTGGAGGAAAAGATATGAGAAATGGCAGGGGAGGGAAGAGAAGAGAGGCTAGGCTGGTTGGCTCCTGGGCCTCGTGGCTCTACCTACATAGGTTTGTCTCGGTCTTGTGGGGGAGGGGCAGGATTAGGAACTTGGTCTGTGGGTTTCTGGGGTTTTGGCCACAGTTTTATCTTGATCCACAAACGCAAAGCATATCCTACTCACTTTACTTGTTTCCTCCAGTATGTGCTTTGCTTTTCCTTGCAAGGAAGCTGTAATGTTCTGTCTCTTCTTTCTCTGCATTCAGACTTGCTGTCAGTACTCTCCCACACAGCCCTTTGATTTAGAATTGCTGGACCTGAACCAGTTTGTTTCAGATCTTGTTCTGCAGAACCACCCATTGGTCAGTAATGAGAAATCTTTCCAGTTCTATGTGACATAAAGGTGATCTACTCAGTTCTGGAATCTCTGTTTAAAATTAAGTGGTCAGACAAAAGATTAAACTGCAGAGTCAGTGTTTAGAATAAACAGATGGAAAACTAGTTTCTCTTGATCCCTGCACACAATTGTCTTTCAATTCAAATAATCAAATGTACATCCTCAAAGTCGGACCAACATCTTGACTCAGGCTGGACAGGGTGTCTCTTCCTGGTGCTCCTGTAAGATCCTGTGTATGTGTCCTTATTACTGTGTGTCTTTTATTTTATAATTGCCTGCTTATATGCCTTCTTCTCCCCTAAACACACCCTAATCTTAAACTGGGAACTCTATGAGGATTAAAACAGACTATGTGCCACTCTACCTGGTGCTAAAATAAATATTTGTGTGGATATGTAAATTGTTTAAAAGGAAAGGTAGATTACCAATTAATCCTCAATCCTGCTGGAACTCTTAAAATTTCCACCTCACTTGGCTTTGTCTCAGATATTTTAGCACTATAATACAGATTTTGGTGGTAAATGTCATTCAGATTCAGGTAATACAGTTGAATCAATTTTTATATCTCAAACTGGGTCATTGCCCTGTACATTAATTAGATGAAAAATGAAAACAGCTTGAGTTAGCAGTTTATTCCTATGGGCCTTCTAAGTGATCTCCCCCCAGTCACCACCTCCTCCCCCACCCAGTCCTCTTAGCTCTCTTGTTTACTCTTCCCAGGTCATTCAGCACACATGCACGGTGCCTCTGTGATGTGCAGGCAGGCGCTGGAATGGGAGCACGTGATTTGATGGAAGAGATAGCCGTGTACATAAAAGTTATAATAGAGCTGAGGGCTCTCCCTGAAGCACGTACAGTGTGAAATGTAAATCTGAGAAGTGGGACTGTTAGGGAAAGTTTCTCAGAAAGTGACATTTGTGCTGAGTCTTAAAGGATGTGGAGTCCAGATCTGAGGAAAGGGGATAAACATTACAAGGAGAGGGAAGAGCATGTGGAAGAAAACTAGAAGCATGCAGACACATGGCAATTGTGTGAAAAAGGAAGTGTTAGAGGATGAGGCCAAAGGGAAAAGACAGACCTGAGTGGATGCCTGTGAGAGACTTTGGAATTTCATGTGTAGGCCAAAGAGGAAGTCATTGAGAATTTTTAAACAGAGAAATGACATGATCTCACCGTTCCCTGCCTGTGTCTTTCCTTCAAGGATTGTCTGACCTTGTTTTTCTCTATTATTACTACTACTTTCTCCGCTAATGTTTTGTACAAAGTTAATTCATTTAGTTATAGTAAAATGGTCTTAGGTTGCAATTTCGAACATTCTCAGACTTAGGAAGTTTGCCCCTTCCCCCCAAAAAAAGGAGTTCCGTTACCATGGCTGGATATTGTGACACTAATCCCATCTTGCTACTCGACAAATTGACAGACCGAGAATGTCCCTTCTTATTGTTAAAAAGGAAAAAAGGGTGACATCTTCATGAGAAACAAGTACTCCATAACCTTATTATACTAGTTTAACAAAATGAGGGTGGGCTATACACGTAAGCAACTGAGTTTGTACACTTACGACTGTCTTAATATTTTGTGTTTAACCCTTTCTAGGCTTTTCATCTTCCGTATCTAGATTATGAACGGGCGTGCTAGACTTGAAGTGAAGGGAGCATCTGTCAGGCACTCACAGGGCTCCTGGCAGTTGCTCTCTTCACATGTGACCCATTGCAGTGCATCCACAGTTGTATGATGGTGCACGGGGTCTAGCCATCTCACAGTAAGCCGTTCTTTGGAATGTTATAAAGCAGTCACTCATGGCACCTAAACTAAACATCAAAGCCCAACCCATCGTTCTCCACTTTTGAATCTTGTTTGGTTAGAAAGTAGTTTATGAACAGTGTCCCATTTTTTCAATGCAATCTGAAGTAGCAGGCAGCAGGCATGCTGCGTATTACCCGGTTGTGTCAGGCTTGCTTGAGTGATACACTTACTCCCTTCCTTACCCGGGTCCGTCAGCAAAGCCAGCTAACAGGTGTGGGAGGCGGGCCGGCCTCCTCCTGGGGAAATCCAGGCTTCATTCGATTCGCTGCTGCCACCTGCTGGGGCCTGGCTGCCAGGCTGGGGAAGCTGCTCAAGTGGGAGCTAAGCCATCGGGCCGATTGAAGGACCCGTATGTAGTTCCAGTCCTGAACAGATACCCATGAATGAGAGGACTTTATAAACTGTAGAGCATTACACCAGTCAGCGTAAGGTCATGTCAGATTATGTGGGTTAACGCGTGGTCTCCAGCAGGGGAGCGGCTTGGGAAACTAAGTAATACTTCAAGGACCCAAGGATTACAGAGTATTAGAGCGGGAAGAATCCTATAAGCAGGTGCTGCGGTTAGTGTAGTTAAATCAGAGGCTCCTGGGGGCTCGTGAAATGCAGATTCCTTGGCCTGGCCCCAGAGATTTGGATTCACTAGGCCTAAAATGGGACTTATTTCCCAGGCTTCCCCTGCGGTCCTGATGCAGATTAGTCTAGCACACATTTCAGTAAGGCACTGCCTTAAACACTATCAAGTATTAGGGGAGATGTCAGCTTCTCAACCATTTTCTAGTGCCTCATTTCAATAAATAAAAAAAAATTACATCCTCCATCAATGGGATGAGTCACTGCAATATACCTGTAACTGATTCTTTGGAGCATACACACAAAAATTATTGTTGAGTTGGTTTGTTCTGCAGAAGAAGAAGGAAAAAAGTCACTTTTAAATGATTAACTCTTCTCTCTTCCCTGAGAAGGAAGTTCTGTAATTTGTATTGGTCAGTGTTTAGTGGAATGTTTTTGGCCTTAGGCATTGGCAGGCGGAGGTGGGGTTTGATGTTGCATTTATCATAACCATCATTTCCATGAATGCAGTAATCATTTGGGTAACACTGAGCTTTCAGGAACCTGAGATACCATGGCACAGAGTTCTCCCCTGCATCATCACTCATCTCTTTCCTTTGGTAAAAAAAGGAAAGCTGCAGCCCCCAGGTTTTTCACATGTCCTGTTACCACTTCTCATCCCTCACCTTGGCAAGCTTGGCCAAGATACAAACAATAGTAAGCATAAGTAATAACTTCCTTGTTACCCAAGAAAAATAAGTGGCCCGATAGCAAGTTTGAGAACTCACAGCTTAGGATTCTGGGTACCTGTCATATGCTTGCTCATAGAATTTAATGTTGCAGAGATACATGGCCTTTTTTAATATATGCTACTGCTTCTGAATTGACTGTTTCCAATCTAAGAATAACCCCATCTGACTGTGAACTCACTGATGCCCCTGAACTCAAGGGCAAATTACACTTGGTATACTGTGTCATCTTAATAAATATTAAGTGCTAGTAATCTTTGTATCTTCATCTAGACTTTTTTGGGATTTGTGGGTTTTTTTGTTTTTTGGTTTGGGGTTTTTTTAGCTTTCAAAGTTGCTAGCACTAAGGACTTCCATCCCCTTTAATGCAACTGATCATATCTTTAATGCAGTTATGTACTGCATGCGTAGAATCAAAAAGGCAGTTTATTGAACTTCTTTATAGAGAAATATTGTTGAACTTTCAGGATCATAATTTTTATTTCTTGAAGATGTGGTTTAACATATTTTATTTTAAATTTTGTTTCCTGCCTTCATAAACTCACCTGTCAAGGTGTTTTTGTTTCTGTCTTTTTAGTTGTACCTGAAGGAAATCTTAAGAGAAATTGGTATTCAGAATGTAAAAGGGATCCACAAAAACACATGGGAGCTGAAGCCAGAGTACAGACATTATCAAGGAGAAGAAAAGAGTGATTGAGAAAACTCAAAGCCCACCTGCTAACGGAACAACAAGGGTGATGCACTAAGCAGCCGGCATTGATATGTGACTCCTTGAACACCATCTGTCACAGGGGGAAAATGACTGGTAACTTTAATTTCTCTAGGTAAATTTCTAAACAATAATTCTTGTAAAGTTGCTTAAGTAATTTTGAGGAAAAAGAACACATTTATTTATAGACTTGTAGTAAACCAGATCATTCATGATGGAGTCAGAGGTTGAAGAAGGTTTTTCTTTTTAAATATTAGCTTTTAAAGTGTAAAACTAGGAAACGTTTTCTAAATGAGGACTCCCTGTCCTTGTTTCTCTCTAAGTTGCTAAGGTAATGCAGACCCAAAGTGAACGGCATAACAAGAAAAAGGTCGTCAACTACAGACACTCTCAAAAGGGAAAGCAAGCCAAAGTTCCTTATTCTGAAATTGTCGAAGAACAAGACTGTCTGTATTTCTTTTAACAAGTGATTGTGTTTCATATTAACACACATTAATAAAAGGATAGCATTTATGTTTGTACTAAGACAGCAGTTTTCATCATTAGCTTATTTTACCCTAGTGACGGTGACATGAGAAATGGAAAAGGTCATGATCAATTGGTCTTTCTTCCTGTCCTTTTTTTTTTTCTTTTAAAATAACTAGAAATTAAATACTTTTCCGACAGGTCAAGGTATATATCTCCCATCCATATTATAAGCTTCCCAGAGACTGACTTTGCCCCTGAATTTTACTGCACACTCAGCAGGCGCGTATTGACTATTGTATGACAGATGCTGTTCACAGACTAAAGGAGGGTTGTAGAGGAACCAGTTCCTGGGGAATGAAAATGTTTTCTTTTATCTGTCTTTTTAATTAATTTTAAATAAAAGCAATACCTGTCCATGGTCAAAGTTTTTCTTAGCACAAAATGTTATATATTAGACATACCCACAAACAAGACCATCAAAACAAAAGAAGCTTTAGCAAACTAAACACAATGAAAAATTTCTTCTTACTTGCTCATTTTGTCAGCTGCTTCTGTACGCTTGCAACCAAGAAGTAGCAAATGCCAAAAAATTTAAATGTTATGTAATTAAAACAAATCAAGGAAATATCTATCCATTGAGGTAAATATTTTTCTGTGTCATTTGACTTTTAGCAGCAAAACACCAAATTGCTGAGGCTGAATACCACTGCATTAAGAAAATTTTTATCCTTGTATTCCCACTGTGGAATAAAATTCTGATTGAGGAGGGCGGTCCCATTCCCTACCCTACCTCCAGTTGTCTTATCCTGCTTTGTTCTGGTGCAGGAACCAAATGTTACATCCCCATTACCTTTCAGTTCCTAGTTCCTATGGCTCGATGTCAGAAAGCAGATGGATAATGGTGTGATAAATCTGTATAGAGCTGAGAATTCTGGATACTTGTCCTGCACTTTGTTCATGGTATATCTCTTCTCCCAAATGTTGTCCTTGTGGATGTATGATACTGCCCTGAAACAGACCTGTGTCCCCTGCCTTTTGTTTTTGTGATGACAGCACCTGCTAGATTGAACTTGCTGGCTGCTAATAGGGTTCCCAGGGCAGAGCTGTGTATGTCATTCAAAGCTCTGCTTTGGTATTTCTGCAAACCTGGTTTCTTCTGCTTATTTTGTTAACCTTTTACCTCATCACACCTGACAGTATCTGCTTGTGTCCTGAACACGTGTTATCTATTCAGTATTAGAGCTAATCTAGGTGGTAGACTGGCACCATTCCTGATTAATTTTTTGAAATTGCTTTCTTAGTACAAAAATAGAGCTATTGGTCATGGAGGAGACTCTCCCTTCGACCTGGGCTCCCTTTTCTTTCATTTCAGGCCTCTCTTGCTCTGATAGACATGGTTTTTGACAGCCAGAATCCTAAACCCTTATAACCACTGTGAGATGGCGAGAGAAGAAGGCTGATGAGGGAGATACACATCTGGTAAGATGTCACATCATAAGAGGACAGGAAGGCCATATGCAATAACTGAGATTGTTCAACTCAACTAGTGCACACACGTAGGGGATATTTTAACTGACAAAATATAGTTAGATTATGGGCGTTGAAAAGATTTGAAATCACATGTTGCCACAGTAATGTCTGAGAAAAAGCTAAACAGGTTTTGCTCTGTTGTATCAGAAGCAGCTCTTGTTGATTTCAGCAGAGCTGCAGTTGTCCCTAATGGTCTATGAACAAATTTTCTTTGAAGCTATTTTATCATTGTTGGTATATATTAGTGAAATAATAGTAAGTAGTGCCTGGCAATGTGTTAAATGCTCTAAAATATTATCTCATTTAATTCTCAGAATTAGTGCTGAAAGGTAGATAGTTTTATAGAACCATTTCCTGCTCAACATATCATCATGAGTTCTGATCCCTCTAGGGAAATTCTACCCTCAGGGCAAAGTGAGTACCAGAATCTGCTTTCAGCTTGTTTAATTAACAGCTAGTATCTGATTTTGTTAGAAATCATCTACGTTAAAAAGGACTTTTTTGATGCTTTAGCTTCCCGTTTAAATTAGATTCTGTCAAGTCATTTAGTCTTAAATGTTAGGGTGTTAAAGAATGATTTTCTTAAAGTATTAGTATACCGCATTTTAAATGTTGAAATTTATATTTGAAAGGTCTTAAGAAGATATGAGTTTTTATTGTTTTGTGGAAAAGAATATGTTGCTGGCCTAAAAACTTTAATCTGGTGTATTCAGGAAACACGGTGGCTGTGTATGTGGCAAGTATTCATTGACCATGAATATACCCCAGGCACCATGGACCCATAAGTGCTAGGAATTAGAAGCATTCACAGTCTAGTTGGAAAAGAGAATGTAGACGGATAACAGTACCACGAAGGCATAGAAGTGAGAACTAAGTGTTGCACTCAGTCAGAATATTCCAGTTAATTCATTGTCACCATTTGTACTCTATATGGATTTCCAATTTTTAAACCATTTGAATGCGGTAATATATACTTAACTTTAAAACTTATTTGAAAATAATTTAACCATTAATAATTCCTAAAACACGAAAGGATTTATACAATGCCTCAGAATCATTGTTATGAACACATACAGTGGATGTCTATAATACATTGATCTCGTTACTAGAATGTGAAATTACAGCATTTACTAGGCTAGTCCTCATGACATTTAAGTCTTACTTCTTTTTGCCATTTCTACTTTCTCCTTGAACAAAAGCCTATGAACCACTTTAGTCATTCACTCATTCATTCATTCAGCGAAAACCCATTGAATGTCCATTGTGTGCCAGGAACCAGGGGTCAGGATGATGAGTGTGTGTGATCATGTGCCTTCTGTGACATATGTTCAGTAAACATTTGTCAAATGTGGATCTCCGAAGAGACCAGTATAGCCTGAAACTACCGATAGCAGTTCAGAAATAAGTAACCATCTCACATCAGCGATGTTGAAAGGGAGACTTTAAAAACTCTATAGAGAAGAAAATATTTATAAAACATACAGGACTATCTAGACTGTGTAAAGACCTCTCAAAATTCAATAATAAAACAGCTCAGTTTAAAAATGGGCAGTAGATCTATGTGTATACCTCACTTAAGAAGACATGGATGGTCAAATAAGCACATGAAAAGCTGCTCAACACCATTGGTCATCAAGGAAATACAAAGTAAAACCACAACAAGATAATGTTACTAGTATTTAGAGTGGCTAAAATTTTAGAAACTTGATAGTACCAAGTGCTGACGAACATACAGAGCAACTGGAACTCTCTTCACCCTGCTGACGGGAATGCAGAATTATGCAGGTATGTTGAAAAACAGCTTGGTGGGTTTTTTGTTCTTTGTTTTTTGTTTCTGTAAAGTTAAGCATACCACCATACAACCCAGCAGTCCCACCCCTCCCTACATATTTTCCCAGGAGGAGACGTGAAAATAATATGTGCAAACAAAAACCCATTAACAGATGCGTGGGCAGCTTTAATCCTAATTGCCCAAAATTGGAAACAACCCAAATGTGCACCAGCTTGTGACTATAGATAAACTGCGGTGTAGGCATGCAGCAGAATACGGCTCAGCAGTGAAAATGCAGGACCTGATGCATAGCCATTCGGATGAACCCCCATGCCTTGCGCCAAGTGAAAGAAGCCAGACTCGTGGGGCTACATCCTATATGCTTCCGATTGTGTGACATTCCAGAAACAGCAAAGCCGTGGGGATAAGAACACAGATCAGTATTTGTCGGGGTTGATGGTGCGTGGACAGGTTTACTACAAAGAGACACAAGGGAACTTTTGCAGTAATGGAAATCCTGATTATGGTGGTGGCGACGTGACTGTTAAAATTTAATCTGCACATTAGGATGAGTTTTACTGCATGTAAAGTATACCTTACTGCACCCAGCTTTAGAAAATTAAACAGGACGAAAACCAGAAACAAATATCCATCAACAGGGAAAGGTTAAATAAACTATGACACACCTGTATTACAGAAATGCTGCAGCAGTTTAAAAAATGAGACAGATGAATGTATACTGCCTTGGAAAAAGCTCAGTATTTTTGAGTGTAAAAAGCAAGTTTCAAAACAGTTAATAGTAAGGTCCCATTTCTATTAATAAAAACAAAATATGTATTTCTACGTGAGCACACATGTATGTAAACACACAAGGAAAAATTGGGAAACGCACCAAACTCTTAACAGAGCCACCTCTCGGTGTTGGGGAGACTAGAATAGGGAGAAGAACACGGGGGACATTGCTCTTTACATGCACACAGCCAGCCCTCCACACCCAGAGTCACCGCACTGCCACTTTACGTACTGGACTCCAGCACCTGTGGATTTTGCTATCTGAGGAGGCTCTTGGAACCAATCCTCTGAGGATACGGAGGGACAGCTAGATTTTTGTAACGAGAGTATATTAATGATTTGAGTATTTGATTAAATTAAAGGGGGAGGAAAAAAGGAAAGCATGCCTTTTATGAAGTAAACTAACCTAAGGCTACTCTGCAGATGTACAATACTCCATTTCTGCCCCCTCGGCACCAGGGTTGGAGAATGAAAACCTTAAGTCCTGCCATCAAGGAAGATCCTTTCCTGAGAGGACTACATGTGGGGGAAGGGGCTAGACTGTGCTTCGTCAGACATTTCTTGAATTTCGCTTGCTGCTTCCTGGATGCCCCCCGGATGCTGGGGTGGGGGACCAGGAGAGCCGGGGAGGCTCCGCAAGCTGGGGAATCTGTGTCGGAAAAAGAACTGAGGGGCAGCTCAAGGCCCTTTTACGGTGTGAGAGGCCTGCTCTGTCCCCTGACAAGTTCTCGGATTAACAGGGAAATCCCACCTCTGAAAGGGAAGACAGTGCCTGGTACGTACAATGAGGAAGGCTGTGAATTAAGTCCACTGGAGAAGGTCCATAGCAAGTCAGTAGTGGGATGTGCCATTTTCACACCTACCATAAATCTGAAGATGAGTGTCACTGAGGAAAGAAACCCATTGCTGCTTTAATTTGCTGAATGTATAAGAAGGCAATTCTGAATAATTATTTCCTACTGTAGTAGGAGAGGTAAGAGAGCTGCTGTTTAAAGCAAAGGAAACCAAGGTGAGCTCTCCACCGTGTCACGGTGGGATTGGGGAATAGCTGAGGCTAGAATCCAGTCAGCTTGGGCTGAAGCTGTTGCTAATGTTGCCGGTGTCACCGCATCCACGTTCTCACATCTCGCGCCGTCGGATGGGAAACCTGACCCCTGCCTGAAGCTAAGGGTCTGAGGGAAGCGGGGGCCCCTCCCTTGCTGTGTGCTCTGCTGGGCCGGCCCGCCTGGCAGTGAACTCGATCAGGCAAACAGTCCTGTTCAGGTACAGCTTCTAGAGGAAGTGAGTCCTTACCAAGCTTTTTACATCTTCTTAGAAAATAAAACTTAATCACATTCAGACAGCATTGGCACATGAAACCTTAGCAGCGTCAAACAGGCAGCTCTGAGATTACATTCTGTTAACCGCCTACAGAAAGTCATCGCAAAGCCCCTGAACCTTTGCTGCAAGCTCAGTACACTGAAACGAGAACACCCCTGCATGTGGATGTCTCGAGTTTAATGCTGTTGCAGATGGATGCCACGTTATCAACTGGGAAATGACCAGAAAGAAAAACAGCATTATTTCAAATAACATTTTAAAAAAACAGTTTCTACTGGGCCCAATTGGTTGATTGCCTGGTGAAAAAATTGAGTATGTCAGTCAAGGCTAGCACATCACATGTGCTAGGAAAGAACAAGGAGAGAGACCAGAGAGTTAGAACTGGGGGTTCACCTTCTCTGTCATATCTAATACCTATTTTTGCCAGGTGTTTTAAGGCAGTTGCTGTCACCGGTATTGTGTGATGGAGAAACTTGTGGATTAGGGGAAGTGGCTGGAGACAGACTGGTCAGCAGAAAAGGGTATCTGTACTTGCTGAGAGGTTGGTGAAGATGATCTCTGACGTCATTTGCAGTTTTAAGATTCTCTCATTCTAAACCATGGGCCTGGCCGGGCTGGCCTGTCAGTCTTGCCCACCCCAAGACTGGAGCAGGCTTTATCATTCTCGCTCGGAGCTTCTGCACGTGGCACAGGCCCAGCTACAACACACACTGAGCTGTGCACATCGCCATCCTGCTGTGGACGGTTGGCGTGCACTAGATGGGCGTGTGTTCTGGGAAAAGACCGTTCACTGCTTGGTTCACAGCATCCCCTGCCCCCGCTGCGGGTACACCTGCTTCTGCACACTCTTGCTGCACCAGGAAATACTTGTCTGTCGCCCAGTCCTTCCTCAGCCCCGTCCTCCAGGCTCTTTGAGTCGTAAAAAGAGAAATCCGTAAAAAGGCCCTCCCAGGGACTGGCCCTTCTTTCCCACTTCTCAGGGGCCACGTGGTCTTTGCTGTTGGTATTCCTCAATCCTGTTCTCCACGGGCTTTACTGGCTCCAAAAGTCTGTGTCCCTAGAACTTCAGCCACACTTGGCTTTGTCTTCCTCTTTGGCCTCACTTTTACACGGCTTTTTAGCTCAGCTTCACACAGCTGACTGATTCTAATGCTGGGTCCCCGTCTGCAGATTTCCTGCAAGAATCTGATTGCTGCCCTCCAAAATACCAGCTGGGGTTCATCAGGTGTAAGTGTCCACCCCTGATAATCTGGCCAGTGGAGGGAAGCAAGTGTGGCCACAGCCCCCTCCAGTGATGGCTGTAGCCTCAGGGGCAGGGTTCTGGGCTGCCCATCAGAATCCAAAGTTCAGAACCCGAGGAAGCAGTTCTGTTTAGCAGATCGCCCTTGAAATGACCACAGTACCCTCCACGGAGTCACTCGGTCAGGAGTGCACGTCTAGGGAGAGAAGAATCCTGCCTGGCACCCTCACTCCAGCGTTCCTGTCCCCTGGGATCTATACCTGGAGTTCCACAACTAAGAGAGAGACCCTGGGGAAAGGTCCGCCAGTGAATCTCAGGTAATGGTGAAAATTATGAGAAAAGGGCCTTCCAGTTTGGAAATTCCTGTGATGCCCAAGTAAAGATAAAAGAACAAAGACTACTCAAGAAAGGTGCCGTGCTTGCGTGCAAATTCAGCTAATAAAGGACCATTTAACGCATACTATTAGCCACAATTTGAAAATATTTGATTCCCAGTTCTGAGGAAGTTTTGGTGATGCTCATATTTACACGGTGCTAGTGTGCAGTGAGAAGGTGCTTTTAACATCTCAGTTTAACAGCCCTTTCTGCCCCCAGTCTACAGACACAGAAACAAAGGCAGAGAGAGAGAAGCCACTCCCACCGCACTGCTATTAGGGGCAGAGCTGGGGCCAGTGCGCACTCACTCCCAGTGCTGTGGCCCCAGGATTCTCCAACCCACCTGGTCATCAGAATCGTGGGGGTGGGGGGTGCAGAATACAGGCTGCTGGGCACTACCTGAGGGCTGAAACATCCCTTAGAAAGGGGCCCTCGCTCCATATTTTAATAAAGTTCCATAGTTATTTCTGATGATCAGGCAGGTCTGGAAACAACTCCACTCGTCAAAACTTTCAACCCCAAACAAAAAAGGTGGTTGTGTTTTCCTGGCCTGAACAGCTTGTGGGGCAGTTTCCGGCTTTCCTGAAAAGGCATAGTGGCATCTACATGTTCTGTGTGCGTCACACCCGACGCGGCCCACCCTGAGAATTCGAGAATGAGCCCACGTGGCCCATGTGACGTGGGCACCTCCCCTGAAGCTCGGAGGTGAGAATACCTCTTCCCAACTGGGACAAGAGGGTTAGGCGAGAAGAGTGTGTAGTGCCTGCCACATAGTATATGTTCTAGAAATGTTTATGGTTGAGTCTGTTTCCAGAGCTGCTGTCACTGCATGATGAAGGTAACCTGCTCCGCACTTGCATTTCTAGCCATTTCACAGGAAATGGCCAAAACCATTAACAGGGATGAAAAGTAGAGGACCTTGGAAATCCAATATGGGATAATGACAGTTGTTTTTATCGCACAGCTCAGTTTGGGATAAAACAAAGGTAAATACTGACTGGCTCTCCAGCCTGGCTAACTGGTGTGGAGCCCTGTGGGCTCAGGTGCCCCAAGGCCAGGTCTCCCCTCACCCCCACTCCCCTCCACAGGACCACCCGGGTGAGCAAACCAGTTCCATCCAGCTCCGCACAGCCAGCCCTGGATCCTCCGCCTCCTGGTGGTCTTCCTTTCGGGTCGTCTTTCAGGTGAGTGTCCCAGTGTGAACAGTGGGAGGACGAAGCACTCCCCACCCCACCCCCAGCCCCGTGTGCTGTGCATAAACTTGCCCTCCAAAATACCAGGCCAGTCATTTGGGATTTTAGGTCCCTTGTTTCCTTCAGTGTCTGCTCTGATTTCCTTCCCCTTTGCAGTCTGATGTGCACGTCTCAGGAGATAAGAGCGCTAAGAATAGACGGAGAAAACGCCTCTTCATGGTCACTCCTTGGAAGGCAGGCACTTTCAGTCAGACCCACCAGTCCCATACATTTTGGGGAACACAGGGGTGAAAAATAGGCGTGTGATGTCAGAGTTCTCGCTGGGTTTGTACTTTCACGCACTTTTGTGACACACAAGGAGGCGTAGACACCTCTGAACCTTGCTGGGTGGTGAGGAGTCTGGACACATCTTTATTTTGGTGCAACAGTTGGTTTTTCACACGTTGGATGAGTTTGATATGAAAACTTGTTCCAGATCATTTTTTTAAATGATGAACAGACCTTAATTTGAAAACGATTTGCTGCCTTCCATCCTCGTGAACTGAGTGCACAGCTCTGCTGTTTATCAAAGTGGAGGCTACACCTACATGATCTACTTTGGATTTGGAGAGGGTGGTGATGCCACAACTCACGAGGACTGACTGGCCAAGCTAAACTAAATCGGCTTGAATAGCAGTGCTAGCAGGCGGGCTGAAAACACTCAGGCTGGCCTCAGAACCTGCGATGGTGGGAAATGGTGTTCATCACTCAGTTGAGAGCAGCAGCGGGGTCCGCCTGCGGGCTGCCTGTCGAAGCATCTGTCTCAAGGACCTGACAGGAAATTTAGAAGCTCCATCAGTCAAGCCTGCAGGAGCTTCCTCTAGTTTTCCTGGCGTTGGCACCGTCCCCTGACTTGGCTGAGGAGAGACTTGATAATGGGGGAAGAAATAGCTCCTTCCTCTAGAGTGGGGAAGGAGAAGGGAAAGGAGGGAGGGAGGGATGTGCTGGATTAGAAGTTAGCAGTTCCCTTAAGGCTTTTTGACTAACTTGTGTAAAGGGAAATCTGGAGTCTTGCAAAATTACCGCTTAGCTCAGGCCCCATTGTCCAGAATTTGAAAGAACTTCTAAGAAGCTAGAGAAATCAGACTGTGGAAATATTCAAATTAGTGATTAATGAAAACGTAACTGCTAATCGCACTGCTTCAGATTATCATGTGCGAACAATGTAAACCACACCCATTCTCAGAAAACGTTTGAGATCACTTAAAACTTCCTGTACAGATGGAGGGGGTTGGAGAGGAAAGAGCAGAGGCTCTCGGCAGCAACTCTGGCTCCAATTTCAGCTGTTTGGGGACAGCCACTATCTCTCTGCAGTTTTTCCCCTTGACGGGGGCACTAGGGATCGAACCCAGGACCTTGTGCACGCCAAGACCGTGCTCTACCACTGAGCTATACCCTCCCATCCCCTCTGCAGCCTCATTTCTTCTTCCTTATAAAGGGTACAGCAGAGTGCCTACCTTACCTTGTTTCTTGAAAGGTTACTTTATCATCTATCTAATATGCAATATATTAATTATTTTAATCAAATAATATGCAAATATTAATTATTTTATTAGTGTAGGCCCTTTGAGTTGCAAATAACAGAAACTCAACTGGCTTAAGCAAAAAATAGAATGAATCTGCCCCAGAGACCTGAATTTAAGGGATAAAAAAAGCAGTGGTGTTCTGATGTTTATAGGGCCACTTCTTGAATGCTCATCCTACAATGTTACAATGTTTTAGAGGCTTATCAATAAGGAACTAAGCTCTTGCTCTCCAGATCACCACATTCTGAGACTGATTCAACACTCGTCTGAGCTTACAAAACCAACAGGACTGGTGGTTAGCACATCCGCTGTGTTGTCTTTCTCAAATCTCCATGCTTTTAGAGCCCTGACCACCTCCTCCTCCCCCGTGGTGTCACTCTGCTGGCAGACATGCTCAGCGGGACTCAGGAGAACCCTTCTTGCCGGTATTTGAAGTTTCCTTCTTCAGTAAATGGTGCTAGAGTAGCAGGTTATAGGGAGATGTGAGAATTGTGAAGCAGTGGCACTGCTAAAACTCCCAGGCTCTGGGGAAGAATTGGTGTGATGGGAACTGTTCTCAGAGCTCAGTCTGCCTGGTGGGCGGGTCAGCGGGGAGATCGGTGGGGGGGGAGATGCCAGGCTGCCACGTGAGGCGGCCACGTGGGGATTGCACCTCCTGCCAAGCTGGCATTTGGGATTAGTGTTTGAGCCTTATCTGGCCCAGTGCTTGGCAACCGAGAAACATTTAACAGATACTTGGTTTTCTTGTTTTCTTTTTTTTTTTTTTTTTTGGTGGCGGGGGGGGAGGGAGGTAATTAGGGTTATTTATTTATTTACCTTTTTTTAGAGGAGATACTGGGGATTGAATCCAGGAGCTCCTGCATGCTAGGCATGCTGTCTACCACTTTGAGCTATACCCTACCCCCGTTTAACAAATACTTGTTAAATGAATAAACTGATAAGTAAAGTTGAGAACTAAGATGGAAATGGACAAGAAGGGTAGAACAGAGAAGTTCTGAAGAAAGAAAGAACTAGAGGTAGTAACTTCTATGAGGAATGAGGAAGAAGAAAGATCCAACATGAAATGAGGGTGATGGGTTTTCTCTTTACTTACTACGGATTGATAGAGAAAAGCAATGGCAGGTCCCATTTGGACTTGATGACTCCGAAGTGCAGTCAGGGCACTAAAGTTGAAGATGTGAAACTAGAGACTGGAGGTCTAGAGGCAGTCATGTGGAGGTGCCAGCTGCTGGAGGTGGAGATGATGAGCAGAGCAGAGAGACTGGAGGAGTTTGGCCGTAACCCAACCCCTTCAGACAGGTGGCAGTGGGTGATGATGATGATGATGGTAATGATGTTTTTATTTAGAGATGCAGGAAGCCTGGGCCTGGTGGAAATGGAGTGGAAACATGCCCCCATCGGCCCTCCAAAATGGCCCCCTGCTTCACACCACATCCCAAAGCTCTGCCCACAAGTGCCGGGCACACTTGTATCCACTTCAGCTCCAGAGCATCCCAGATGGGTTTCTGGGATGAGCAACCCTTTGTCTCCCTTAATTCAATTTGAGAAGCTAGGGCCTGCTGTGTTTCCTGGGTGAGAGGGTACTGGGAGTCATTGTCCTCATGCCCAGCAGCTCTGTAGAAGGTTAACTCTTCCCTCTATTGGAGGAAACAGGCCCTCCAAAGGGAGATGAGTCCTTCCCAGCTGCCTACCCATCAGTCTGTGGTCGGAAGGAATCCAGCCAGCAGCCAGTGGGCAGCCTGGGGCAGAGGTGCCAAGCGAGGCATCCATGGGCAGCCACTGGCTGTGCCCAGGGCCTGGATAGAGCCCCTTCCTCGCTCCCTTCTGCTCACTTCCTCTTCTCTGTGTCTGTTTCATCAGAGCTTTCTTCTTCAGTGTCTGTCCCCAACTTCCATGTTTCCTCTGCCCCCAGTGTCCCTCCTCACAGCCCTTACTCTCCCACAGGCCCCCCTCCTCAGCATGACATTAGTCACTGTGCCCAGCTGCCTGGAGAAACTTCCCACTCACAACCTCCCCTGATTGGAAGTTACTAGAAATAACTTAATTTTTAAATGGATTCCTATCCCTGCCAATCAAAGAACGCATGTCCCGGAGAGGCAAGATAGGGGTAGGGGATTAAGAGGTACAAACTACTGTGTATAAGGTTAATAAACTACAAGGATATACTGTACAGCACAGGGAATATAGCCAATATTTTATAATAATTTGAAATGGAGTATAATCTATAAAAATACTGAATCACTATGCTGTACACCTGAAACTAGTATAATATTGTAATGAACTGTACTTTAATTTTTTTTAATGCATGTCCCTTGTAGAAAGTTGGGAGCATAGAGAAACATGAAAGAGAGGGAGAAAAATATCATCTATGGAATAAGTAGATAGTACTTAAGTTGTTTCATATAGGTTAACATTTGGTATCTGTTTGATTCTGAGTTCTGCTTCTTACTATAGCTGTGTGACCCGGGGGCCACTTCCCTACCCAATGTTTATTGTTGTTTTGAGACACTGAATGTGGGGGTTATTTGTAGCACAGCAATAGACAGTTAATACAGGGAGTCACAGTAAACAAGACAAAAGAGATTCTGATATTATTTGAAAATAAAAGGAATCCCAGTATTTATTCAGAACTTTGAGAACATATGACAAAGTTCTCTTGATGAGGTAGAGCTGATTTCACTCATTGTTCTCCTCTGTGGAGGTACACCCCCCCCCCATTCAAACCTGTCTGTTTGTTAGGCTGTAATTGCACCTTTCCGGGCATTGTCCTTGTCCACCACCTTGATGTCAGAACCCTTGGACAAGGTGGACAAGTTGAGAGGGAGGAGAGAAGGAACTTCGTACTAAGCAGCAGCAAACCACACCTGAATACAAGGTCCAGACTTTCTGATCCACCAGGGCGCATGAGCCCAGCCATGTTCCAGTTCACACTGATGGTGCTGAAACCTCACCATCAGTCCTGCTTCTCCCCGCCACTGTCCAGGAAGGAGACCTCTTAAGTGTTGAAACCGTCATGGGCTGAGTCTCAGTTTTTTGAACTGCAACTTGTAGTTTTGTAGGAAGCAAACTTGTGCGCCCTCTGCTGGCCTTTTAACAAACTACACCGCCCAAACTGGGCCTTCAAAGTACGTTGGCCGCATGGGAGTGGATTTAATGAAGTCCATTTTCTATACATATACTTTGGATGCAGCACCTGGGAGTGTGATTTTTAAAAAGAAAAATTTTACCTAGATACCTTTTTTTAATTCCCTTTTTTTTTTCATTCCCTCCCACATTTAGCTATACCTTAGTGGTGCAACTAATGGGTTAGGGTTATTGGCTGTACAAATTTTAATAAAACCGTAACAATCCCATCACCCAGTCTGATTCTCCTGGGACAGCTTGGAGAAGTGGTTGCAAAGTTTATTAAATTTTGCTTGAGAGCTACAATAGCAGTGGTTGACTCAGCTTCTCGTATTTTCATGTTTGCTGGTTTCAGAAGCCCCTGGCACAAGATTTCAGGTATTAACTATCAATTTGTTTACCCTCCCCACCCTGCACCGCTACCAAGTCATCACCTTCCCTGCCTTTACCTTTTTTGAGAGGATAGGAAAGGACAGAAATAGGGAGGGCAAAAGATAGTCATAAGACACTAAAGGGTGATAGCAGATGTGAGCATAAAGAGCTTTGCATATAAAGACAACGCAGTGATGATGCACACAGGCTTTGCACGGTGAGTACTTAACACCTTTGGAAAGAACAAATTCCTAATAAACATGCTAACCACTTTGAACATCTTGGAATGCCCACACCATAAATTAACAACAAAATTAGACTGAGCTTAATGCGCCAACAGCTCCATTTCCATTCATTCCCAAGGGACTGGTAGCTTTCTGCAAAGACATATTTGGAAGCAAAAACTACTCTCTCTCCACTTAGCCTTCAAGCATTTCAATTATGAGATGCAGCGACATCCATTTACTCTGTGCCACCTGCCTCTTGTAAACGTTCACCTTAATGGTTTTCATTAACACTTTGACTTTATGTTGCTAAGCAACGAGCCAAGTCCGGGCTCTTCTCTACCAGGCTATAAAAATGTATGCTTAGTCCTCGTTCTGAAGGAACTTGACTATATCAAAAAGATGGTCTTTATTCATGTTTTCTTCTTGACCTTTTTTCTGCTTCTTTCCCTGAACCAACATGGACTTAACAGACGCTTCACATCTCAGAGCCTCAGCCGCGGAGCACGCGCCGCCTCCAGGCGACATCTCCCATCCGCGGACTCGGGTTGGGGTGGAGAGGCGAGAGGCAGGGCCATGAAACTGCTGGTGCGACAAACCCGATTGTCTGTTAGTTCATTTCCATTCTCCCGAGCCACAGCGAGCAGCCGTTTGGCTCATACAGTCGCTGCAACTGCAGTGGCCCACACTCTGTAATCAGTCCCGGGAAAACGAGATGGAGGAGGAGGAGGAGGAGAGAGAATGCTGATGAGTTGCCTTTCTTCTTCATTTGGCAAGTTCGAGTACATTCTGCTAGGGAACAGGCAGTATAGAAGAGGATAAGAGATGAGGGCGTCTCCTGAGCAGTATTTGTCTTCTGCTTAAAAGCAATGGCGCGGAGCCAGCGGCGGTCCCCGGGGGCCCCTGCCGCGTCCCCCACCACCGCCAGCCCTTTCCCCTGACATCCTCGCGCTCTCAGCCCGGAAGTGGGCTCTCTTCGAGGAGGTTGCTCGATGTTTTCGGGTCCCAGCCCCTCTCCTCTCTGCAACTGGCGTGGGATCCAGGGGCAGGGAGGTGGCCGCGCACCGAGGACTCCCGGACGCCCGGGGAGGAGGCAGAGGCCGTGGGGCGCAGGCGGTGGGTGTGTGGCTAAGGCATTTCGGCAGACAGAATGTGCCCGCTCCCAGCGCGGGTGTGGTTCTGAACATCGATCTTAGCATTTTCTCTAAGGTATCTGCCCGGGTTGAGGAAAGGGGTTCCAAACCACAAGTCACTCCAAAAGGCTTGTGTGTTTATTGAATGTTTCCCAGAGGATCTGACCCTACACCAAAAAGCAGACAGGTAAACACCTTTCAGTGTCAGCACAGTAATGATTATTTTGCGGACGAACGTTTCGAAATGAGTGCCCCCTAGGGGCCAGCCGCAGTAGACAGGCAATGATCCTGGGGGCCTTTCCTCTAAAAAGGGGGGGGGGACGACTCAACATCTCTACAGAAATGAGGATTTGAGGCCTCTTACAGTATTCTACACTAAAACAAAGCCCATGTCCCTGCTTTCGTGGAACTTACATTCTACTGGGTGCAGGGAAGGGGGTAAACGGTAGCATGTGAGTATGTGACCTATCAGGAAGTAGTAATACCATATCAAACAGAATAAGGGATAGTGAGAGGGGTTGCCGGGTTAGATGACTGGTCAGGAAAGGCCCTTCTGATAGGAAAGCAGAGACCTTAAATGAGACTATGAGCCCAGTGGAAATCCGGGGAAAGAGCGAGCCGAAAGCCGGGAGTGTGTATAGGAAGTCTGAGGAGACAGGGGAGCTGAGTGAGCAGGGAGGGGCCCCTATCACACGGGCCTCCAGGAGGGAGTAAGACCTCGGATTCTCTTCTCAGTGAGACAGGAACCGTTGGAGGGTGAGAGAGGAGTAACTATGATGTGACTCAGGTTGTTAAAGGCCCGCTCTGCCTGCAGAGCAGTGAATAGACAGGGCACAGGGCAAAGCAGTTAGACAGCCGTGGATGGTTTAGGTGAAAGATGATGAGGGAGAAGTGCTCATCGCCTAGATATATTTTGAAGATCAAGTTTTATAGGACCTAAATCTGATATAATTGGGGCAGCCCTGTTTAAGGAAATAAACATAAAATGATGAATCCAAAGTTAGATATGAAACCGAACATTTAAAAGCATTCTTAACCTGAGGTCCATGGACACCTGTTCCCACCTCCTATGGGTAAAAGTCCAGGAGGTGTGCATCTGGGTAGAAAAAAAAATCTTTATTTTTATTAACCTCTAGCTGAAATTTAGCATTTTCTTCAATTATGGATGTAAGCAACACTCCACAATAGTAAGAGGGATACCTTCACTTTGTCACTTTGTCACAATGTAAGTCACATGACAATACAGTTGTGCAGATAGCTGAGAATATTCTGTCTGCTCATTTAACATTTCAGTAGTTATTAGGCCTGCCATTAGGTCTTAAAGCACTAAAGAGCAAATATATGACTGTATCATAAATTTAAAAAAAATATATTTGGATAACTGTTTCAGCATTGTCTTTTGTAATTATACATAGTTTACTTTATATATTTAAAAACATTGTTTTCCTAGGCTTCACCAGACTGCCACAGAAGTTCATAGCAAAAAGAAGGTTGAAAACCCATGATTTAGAATTTTTTTCTAAATCACAATAAATTCTCATTTTAAAAAGCTGATAGGTATTTAGGAAAATAACGTAATATTTTTATTAATTGCCTGTCACTTCACTGTATTCCCTATTTTTTTTTTAATTGTGAACTCTTTGGCCACATCTTCATTCTGCAGATACATACAAAAACATTCAGGCCATGCAAGAAGGAGTTCTAGTTTCTCCTGAAAAATCAAAAGATCTGGCAATGCTGGACTCTCATCTCACAAGCATACAAAATAACTTTGTTACATATTTTATATAGGGTTTTACACATCTAAGGAGTGGACAACTCCATAGACTAGCTTCTAGCTCCCTATATTTTATACTTTCTTTCTCCTCCACCACCTACAATGTTGGGCACTGGAAGATTATATCATGATATGACCTCTGAACCTTTTATCTTTAAGTCACATATCACAGTTCTAGGTAAATTGTCACAGTGGGTGATAGAAGAATTTCTGGAAACCATTCCTTTGCCAGCACGGCTGGCAGTAACTGACGTATCCACATTAATGACTGCAAACCTTGTCTGCAGCCACTTCAATGCTACCCAATCTTAACACAAGAGTGATGGAAATTAAAATAGAGGGAGCTGTCTTAACTGATTACAGATATCTTATGTTTTGCAAATTTTATAAAAACATTTGGGCCTTGGAAGGGGCCTGTGCAAGAGAGCTTCCTATCTTTCTTTGAAAACCCAGAAAACCTGCCAGAGCTGGGCCCTCATGCCCTCAGGACCACAGCACACGGGAGCTGGCTGATAAACACACCTTTGGACCAGGCACATGCTCTCCATTTTGCCAGTCTGTCCTCAGCCTGCTTCCCTCAGATGCTCGACCCAGCAGCACGTGTAGCTGTTTGAATTTGCAGCACATCAAGTCTGAGTGCGGCCTGCTTAACTCTGGCCGGAAGATAGACTTTCATGGTGCCTCTAAATGAAGGTTGTCCAGCCTTGTCTAAGATTAGAATAAATAGAATATATTAACTCAAATGGGGAATCTACCAAAAATGTCTCTTGATTTCAGTTGGAGAAGAACCCAGACTTCTCCATTATAAGTTGCCACAATGTGCTGAGCATATGGAAACAGCTCTAGGGCACGCATGGAGGGTGAAGTGATTTATTCTGACTGAGGAGGGTGGGGGAGTCACGGACAAAGCGACCTTACCTGTGTCTTTGAAGAGCAATGGGTTCAGCCAGGTACAGGGAGGAAGAGGGAAGGTTCCAGGAGGCGAAATGGCCTGAGCAGCAAGGGGATGGAGGCAGGAAAGTGGAGGGTGTGTTGGGGGGTGCGGGGCTCACTCAGGGAGTAACTGGAGAGGGTGTTGGGGCTGAGGTGGTGACAGGCTGGGCTGAGGAATGTAGATGTTTTGTGTCAGCTACTGGAAACCATCAAGGGCTGAAATGTTAATGATTTATCGTTTGTTCACGTGTTACCCTCCTGGGAGTGCTTACACTTCATAAAAGGCCTTTTGGAGCCCCTCAAATGTTAACCCCAAAGCGGTCTTTTTTGTTTTTTTAATTTTTGATTTTGGAAAATTTCAACAATATAATGAACCTTCAGGTGCCCATCATCCAGTTTCAATGATTGTCAACTCATTACCAGTCTAGTTTCATCTATATCACCATCCACTTCTTTCTTTCTATATTGTTTTGAAATAGATCTCAGCTATAATATTCTTTAAAAGATTAAGACTGAAAAAAACCCATAATATCATCAATATCATAATTTTTTTTTTACAGCTGGTTTCACACAAGATCCAAAAAAGGTCTACAAATTGCAATTAGTTGATCTGTATTTTTAACAGAGGTACTAGAGACTGAACCCAGGACCTTTTTTTGGGTGGTGAGGAGTAATAAGATTTATTTTTTTTTTTTATTTTTTAATGGAGACCCTGGAGATGAAACCCAGGACCTCATGCATGCTAGGCATGCACTCTACCACTGAGCTACACCCTCCCCCTGATCTGTATTTTCTTAATCTCTTAATCTATAGTTTCCCCTCTCTTTTTTCTTTCAGCTTATTTGCTTAAAAAAATAAAACAGGCTATTTGTCCTTTAGAATCCCCCACAGTCAAGACTCTGGTAACGGCGTCCCTGTAATGTGGTTTACTGTGTCCTCTGTCCCAGGTGCCACTGTACTTCGGTAGTTGCTTGTCAGTCAGATTCAGGTGTGATCTTTTTAACAAGACCATTTCATAGGTGGTGTGGTCCTCCATCGGGCAGCACTTAATGCCTAGTGATCTCTTTTTTGTGATACTAGTGACTGCTGATACTCAGTTTCTGCACAGGAATGGATATTTGATGACAGAATGTCAGATGTGCAAGCGGGTCAATTGCGGGAAGGCTATTCTGGGATACAGAGAACCAGGATACCTTGGTGCCCTTTAAATAACACTTCACATCACACAAGGCAGGCAAGTTCTTAATCTTTTTGCAGATAAGATTGTCCTGAAGGAGCTACTGTAACCATTTTTTGCTTTCTTCTCTTCAAGTAATTTACCCATTCCCTTTCTCAAACACCCTATATGCTAAACCTTTCCATGCTTTATAAATTATATCCCTTAATTCAACAGATTTGCTGAGTGCTTACCCTATGCAAAGAACTGAAGTAGAGGGGTGGGCGGAGGGTGCTCCTTCCATCAAGAATGCTTAGGATCTAGCAGAGGAGACAAGAGCTCAAAGATGAAAAGGCTGCTACGGCTAAATCTCTGTGGGCTTCCCAAGGGGGAACCGTCACTTCTGAGAAGAAAGAGCCTTTGTGGAGGTGGTACTGGAACGGAGCTAAGGTAGATGGGGTGATCGGAAAAGGGATGTTCCAGGCCAAAGGGTTAACATGAAGGCAAGCATGGAGGCAGGAGATCCTGGGACATGTCTGAGAAAAAGTAAAGAGTTCAGTTTGGCTTAAAGGTGGATAAGAGGAATAGTGGTAAATAGTATTGAACAAATGGGTTTGGAGTTAAACCTTCACCTGTCATAACAGCCCAGCCATTCTGCTCTGAGGTGTTTACCCAAGAGACATGAAACATATTCCACTCACAGGCGTGTACACAAAGATTCTGTGGATTAGCAATTTAGGCTGAGCTTAGCTGGGCAGCTCTGGTCTTGTTTCGTCTTGGCCAGGCTTTCTTAGGCATTTGCGTCAGCTGGCAGGTCACCTGGCTGTTCTAGCATGATCTCAACTGGAATGACTCACTTCTACTGTGGCGGTCTCTTATCTTCCAGCAGGTCGCCCAGGATTGTTCTGGGAGAGCCAATGCTCCTGAGAGAGTCAAAGTGCTCTTGGCCTCTGGAAGCTTAAACTTGGAGCTGTCACACTGACACTTCTGCCACATCCTCACCACAAAGGAAGTGAGAAGGCTTGATGGGAGGCGCGACAAAGTCACTTGCAAAGGGTGGGGATCCAGATGAGTCACTGGGGCCATTATTCAATCATTTATCACATATCCCAACTCTGAAAGATTTTCAACTCTGCCACACTGAAGTTTGGAGTCATGTTTTCTAAGAAGGACTATTTAAAAAAAAAATCCACCTGTGATAGATATGAAGTGAGGCTGGTCCAGTTTTGGGCTTCAGTTAGAACCTCAGTGGGAGGGAGGTTGGGTCCAAGAATACCAGGACACAGTGAAGTGAGAACAGCTATTTTGAGGACCCAAGCATGAAAAGGAGGGAAACAATATATTGCAACCATCTCATGCGGCCTAGAGAAGCCATCAAGCCACGGGCTGAAAGGCCCCACCTGTGGTCCTGCCTTGCCTTTATGAAGGGATACGTGAAAAACATTCCAAAATTATATCCAGCTTTGCCACATTAATCATTCCATAAAACCATGTTAGCAAGTCGTGCCAGTGGCTGATAGCCTGGTGGGAGTTAGGAAATTCTTCCTTTTCCTTATTGTAATTGCCTGTTCCGGCAGCACTCTAAGCCTGGATCGTCTCAGATCTCAGATTCTCAGAAGGGAGAGGCCCCCCCAGTGTTTGTTGCCTTGGATGTCTTGCGCATCCTCCAATAAGGTGTTCATTCTCCATAATGTCCTGTCGAAAAAATTAACCAGTCAGTCTAAGAGAGAAGTGGAAAATGTTATTCAAACCAAACTGAGGATTATAACCCGGCAGTGGCTTCTCAGAAAGCTTTGAGAACTGTTCTGCCCATTAAAGGTCAAAGCACGGCTGTGGAAGTTTTTGAGACAGAGAGGGCTGCACGTTGAATGACGTGTTGTTGACAGTGTACACAGTCCAGATCTACAGGTACAAAGCGAGTCATGGAGCAGGGTCACCGTGGCCCCTTACAGGATTAAGAAGGAAGTTATCTCCTAAGGAGTTAGGACCCTTGGGATTAAGAAGGAATGTTATCTCCTGAGGAGGTCTGGTTAATGCAGATGCACAACACACATTGAAGGGGAGGGAGGGACCCAAACAGGCACAGAACAATTTTATGTTTAAAATTTTAAATTTTTCCTCATCTTGCCATAAAATATGGATTGTATTTCATCAGTCTCTGGGCACGTATTTTCCATCCTCTTCCCAGACTGGGTGCCTGCGGAAGGTGCTGTGATCCGGCGTCTCCGGCCCCAGCGCAACAGCCCGTGTGGGCCTTTCATGCACCTCTTCCAGAAGCAGGCCAAGAGCAAAGGCACCAGCTTTCAAGAAAGGGATCAGCTTTGCATTTTCAATGTTCTGTTTTGGAAACAAAAGGAACCTGAGCATACAGAGAAAAGATTCACACAGCACGGGAAGGGGTTAGGCTCACCTATAAAGTGACATCTAACTACTTGTTAGCCCTGAATGAGAATCTCAGAGTGGCTCAGATGAGGATTTTTTTGTTTCACTTTCTTCTTTTTTTTTAAATTGTTATCTTTTTTAAAAAATTGAAGTATAGTTGATTTACAATATTGTGTTAGTTTCAAGTGTACAGCGAAGTGACTCAGTTATACATTTTATATATATATATATATATTCTTTTTCAGATTCTTTTCCATCGTAGGTTATTACAAGGTATTGAGTATAGTTCCCTGTGCTATCCAGTAGGTCCTTGTTTGTCTATTTTACATATAGTAGTGTGTATAGGTTAATCCCAAACTCCTAATTTATCCCCCTCCCCACTTTATAACATAAATTTATAACATAAATTTGTTTTCTGTGAGCCTATTTGTTTTGTAAATAAGTTCATTTGTATCATTTTTTTTTTAGATTCCACATATAAGAAATACCATGATATTTGTCATTCTCTGTCTGACTTACTTCACTTAGTATGATAATCTCTAGGTCCATTCATGAAGCTGCAAATCAGATGAGTTTTGTTTTTTTGGGGGGGAAAGGGGTGGTAATTAGGTTTATTTATTTTTAGAGGAGGCACTGGGGAATCAAACCCAGGACCTTGTGCATGCTAAGCATGTGCTCTAGCGCTTAAGCTATATCCTCCCCCACCAGATGAGTTTTAGTAAAGCAAAGGCCCTAAAGGCTTAGGAAGTATAAGTTCACAGAGGATGGAAAGGACCTAGATTTAAACCAGGGGTCATCCAGCTTAACCGTCTCACTTCGGATGACGGCTCTGCGGCCGTGGAGGTCTGGGCCAGCACTGGAGCGAGGCCCCGTGGCTCCCCATCCAGGGTTTACTCTACAGGCCATGTTGCCAGCCGTCTCTCGAAACACTAACTGTGTGACAGCAAGATTTTCAGTGAAAACAGGGTTGGAGGACAGCGGCCAGGCAGGAGGTAAAGCACATGGGCTAAAACGTATTTTTTGTTGTTGTGTTGTTATTGCAGGTTGGCCTTTAATTACTTTAAATTATTTTAAAACACATTTATTCTGAAATTATGGTTATAACACAGCTACACTTGACCAACAGTGTGCCTCTATTTTCTAAAACATTTTCTCGGGGCTACATATGAGAGAATATGGACAGGCATCCTGTATTTTACACCTGACTCACAGTAGCGGCCAGTGCTTAGGAATTTCTCAGATATAGAGACTTCTGTGATAGCCTCCATTTACTGAACCAGCCAGCAAAGTATGTCTCCATTTTCTAGTTGGAGATGCTAAGGCTTAGAGAAGTTGAGATGTTGCGGTTCTAACAATTAGTAGGCGGTCTGGCTTTAATTAGGACCCAAATTTCAAAACTGTCACCACCGCACTGCGCTCATCCCACATGATCCCTTCCAGAAATTGAAATAATGAGTTTTTTCTTATTCGTTTGCCACATGGATGCAAAACGGTATCATCGTTCATTTATTTTAGCAAATCCAAAATGGAATTTTTTAAAAATTAGGAAGGAAACCTTGTATAGCACAAATCAAATGCTGAAACATCTGGTGTGCAAAGGGAGAAAAGTGTCACAGTGTAAGTTCCTACGTGAGTCTGAAACCCAGCTGCACCCGTGTCTGTGTGGGGCACATCTGGCTTGCAGCAGCAGCAGTCACAAAGAACGACCAGGAGTTTCTGCTGGTGGAAAGCTCAACATGATCACCTGAGTGATATTATTAACCTCCCCGCCACACACACAAAAAAGTAAGTTAAGGCTGCATCAAAATATTATCACCTAACATAGCATGTGGAAAATGAGCCAAGAAATGCAAGGCAATCAGGGCACCTGGGTCAAGAAGGCTGTAGGTTGAGGGTCCTGAGCTTTGGGTGGGAGCGTTCGTTGACTTTTAAGATTCCTTTCCATTCTGGCGCTTTATATTTTGTTCCCACAAGAGGGCAGTGTTGGCCATCTTCCATTCGGTTATCTAATGAAGTTGTCTCCTGCCGGTTGTTCCTGCTGCAGGGGTGGTTCCTCAGCCCCCAGCAGGTGGCAGAATCTCCAGAGGGACTTTTAAAACGCTTGACTTTCTGATTCAGTAGGTGTAGTGTGGGGCTTGGCTTTGTCAAAATTCAAATTCATTTAATGAGTAGGTGATACATCCAAATGATTGAAAAATTACGGAAAGCAAGTGGAGTGTTTCCAGTTTCCTTCCAGAGATTTTCTACCTTGATGTATCCTTTAGAAACTTTCTATGCCTATACCCGCAGGTAAGCTTTTTTTTTTTTTTCTAAACACACTATTCTGCACTTTGCTTCTTCACATAAAAATATTTTTTGGTGATTGTTTCACAGCAGTACGTAAAGAGGTCTTCATTCTTACGGCTGCTTAGTATTTCAATATACAGAATATTTCAGTCTACACAACACCTGTTATGGCGTGAATGTTTGTGGGTTCCCAAAATTCATATGGTGAAATCCTAACACTCAGTATGGTGGTATTAGGAGTGCGGCCTTTGGGAGGTGATTAGGCCATAAGGGTGGAGCCCTTGTGATGTGATTAGTGCCCTTAGAAGAGCCGCTGGGAGCTCTCTCACCCCTCCCACCGTGTGAGGACGCAGTGAGAAGGTAGCTGTCGATAAGCCGGGAAGTGGGCGCCCGTTAGGACCCAGCTGTACTCCAGCCTCGAGAACTCTGAGAAACAACGGTGTGTTGTTTAAGCCACCCACGTTACGGTACTTTGTCTTAGCAGCCCAAATGGACTGAGGCAATACCACAGTGTATTCAAGCAGTCCTCCAGCGCTATCACAAATGATACTTCAAAGAACAACTTTGGGTACACGTTAGTTCGTTTGCAGTGATTTTATGTGTAGGATAACTTCCTAGAAATGGAAGGACTTGGTCAGCGGTTACATGCATTTGTGATGTGGTGTCTGGGGGCGCATTTCCCTGCAGCCTCCACAACAGAGGGGTAGCAAGTGTTTTTGCAATTCGATAGGTCAGAAATAATATCACAGTGCAATTTTAACTTGTGTTTCTTGTATTCTGAGTGCGGCGGGATCTCTTTTCATATGTTTATAGTTCCTTTTCTGAGGACTCTCTGATTATTCCCCTTGCCCATTTTGCTGTAGGCCTTCTCACCTGTTTTCTTACTGGTTTACAGTGTCTGAAAACAATTCTCCATGAAGCTCTCATGTTCTTGTATGGTCTGGGTCTTCTGAGCGAAGGACGTATTTGAATAACACACACCCTTGGAAGCTAGAGACAGGGTATCCCTCTGAAGATATTAAGAGATGTACCTCCCCAAAGACATCTGAGGGCAATAGACTAGAGATACCTTCCCATTTTCCCCAGGGATGTGCCCGCATTCCAGGCCCGGGAAGAATGTGTATATCCACAGGGAAAGATGGGCAGATGTGTTGGCAGCTTTGGAAGCTCATTCTCTTGACCTCAGGGTTCCTCTGCTGTAGGTTCCCCGCGACTGCAAGTGCACAGAGCATGTGACCCTCATCACATCACCCTGTGGGGGCTGAGGGTGGGACCCAATGCAAGATGCTGCTCTGGCTGCTGGTTTTGCTGTAATAAACCCTATTATCTCAGACCTGGAGGTCTTGTGTCTTCTCATAAAATGGATATGAAACTGTGGTAGGCTAACTTGTTAGCTTGCAAATAGGGTAAAATCTCAGATTCCTTACAGTTTCTAACTTTAATACATAGAAACTCCTGTGTATCGTGGAGCACAAAGAATCTGATGATTAAAAATCATACCAGGTAATTCTGAAGCGTAACCGAAACAAGGGTGTTACATTCTTCAAGATTCAACAAAATGCCACATGTCCCACTCCGGAATCGCACAGTGGATGTAACTTTGAAATCTAGAGTAGGGTAAGAAAAAGTCCAATATGCAGTATCACACGCAAAGAGAATGACAGTTAGCTTGAGACACTAGGGAAAGCTAAGCTAAGCTATGACAGTAAGTGCTCTGCAAAAGAATGATTTCACCACTGAGGCAGAAGGGAAGCATTCTTTGGGACTAAGTACCTTAATCTCCAGCTCCATTAGCGATGGCCAGGACTGATGGCTTCTGCAGAAAGCACTGCAGGTAGAAGATCCTGCCCTTCTTCAAACCACACATTCTTGTCTCAATACCCACTTTCCCAAACTGAATGTCTGCATTTGGAAACAGGAGCAACACAGGGGAAAACGGCGTTCGAAGCACTTCAGGGACTGGTGAAAGCTCATCATTTACTCCATCAGCAAATCCCTATGGAATGCCACCTGCAAAGAAACACTGATAAACTCTATCCTTGCTTTCAGGGATAACAATGGCGCAAAGACAAGGATTCAGTGACTTCAGGAAAGCGGAAGAGGGTCACCTCACTCGAGGGTGAGGGCGGATGGAATGGTTGGCGGAATCAGTGAACTCTTCCAAGATAAAGTGAAATGTGGTCTTGTAGGAATGAACGAGGAGGGCCTTTCGGGAGAGAGAACTCGTGCAAAGGGTCAGAGCCGTGCCCCCTGCGCTTTCCCTGGAGCTGAGGGCGGATGCGAAGCAGAGGCAGCTCAGCTTGAACAGGTAAGCAAGTGGCCCAGCGATGAAGGGCTTTGTGAAGAATTTTGTTCCAAGAGAAAGGGTGAGTTTCTTACTTAAAAAAATAATTTTCCATTTGCACCTTCCTAAGTTCTACATCCAGATACAAAGTAGGAAGACTACATGCACAGTGCCCAGCTGGCAACTTGGATACACCCTCTTTTTTGGAGAGGGAGGAAATTAGGTTGACTTAATTATTTACTTCTTTTAAATGGAGGTACTAGGGATTGAACCCAGGACCTCATGCACACACTCTACTACTGACACTGCGCTCTTCCCCCCACACCCTCCTGATAAATGACAAATAACCCTATTGAAAAGCCCTATTGGTCATTCCATCAAATGGGCCATTCCTGGGTTGTGTGCTCACGGGCCTTAGCTATGATTAAGAAAAAACAAAAATCCGTGTCTGGGATGGTGAAGGCTGGTGAGGTGCACTCAACCCCTAAAACCCTCCTGTTTCCTTTGAGAGGCCACAGCTATTCTCACCTTTCTCCCTTGTAGAAGAGCCAAATGTCAAATCCATCTGTTCAAAGCTTACAATGTGCGCTTTTGGTATTCTTGGGCGAATCTGATTATACACCGGTCAGTGACCTATTATCTGTACAAGAGAACAAAATTCACTGGGACCATCAAGCCACCTCCATGTCTCTTGAACATCTCACCCTGCTCCACCTGGCTCCACCCGCCACCCATTATCAATGTCTAACAGAACATACGCCCCTTTCCTGCCTCCCCTGCATGCATTTGGGGCTGGCTTCCTAATTTGTGCACCCTGGTGCAAAATGAAACTGGGGGGCCCTCTCTTTTATTAGGAATTATAAGACAGTGAAAGCAGAGCATTAAACCCAGCACTGCTCAATGCAGGCCAAGGGTACGGGCAGCCAGCCCTGTGTGCACCACAAAACCAAGGGGAGGCATAAGTTGTGTGGTGCGTGGAAAAGACCAGATGAATACAGGCAGATCAGGGAGGCGGAGTAGGAAGGGGCTTCAGACAGAGGCACCCTGAAGGTTCAGAAAATATTCAGCAAGATGACCACACAATATTGAGAGTAGCTGGAAGTGGGGTTTGCACAACCCTCATACCCATAAACTGTGGGGTTTGGTAACTCTCGAAATTACAAGCCTCCACGTTGCTCTTGGGATGCTAAAATGTCTGCTGCTCTCACATTCACACCCGGTCCTCCTCCTCCCTTGTCTGTGGAGCAGAGAACAGGTGGCACATTACTTAACCAATTTTCAGAAGCTTAGTCACTTTTGCTTTTAATAGATGCCAGCAGTTGGTATTTACCGTCCTGCTATTATGGCAGCCACCAAGGGTACTGCCACCCAGCCCTTGTTCCACTTTACAAAATCCACCCATGTGGACTCCCTTCAAGTTAAGACACTGGAGGAGGCTTCGGCAGGATGGGGTGCTAGGAGGGTGATGGAGAAGACAATGAATGCATCCCAAGAGCTAAGCTGACTTTGATTCCAATTTTATACTTGCCATCTGTTGATCTGCATTATCCCACCTCCGTGAGGCAGTCAAAAGAGGTATTATTGTTTTAATTTCACATGCAGTGATTTTCCCCCTTTCAGTCGCCAATTCCCACCCCACTCCCTGGCTGAATATTAGTTCGGGCATTTAACTACAAATTGGCAGTTCTTGAGGGAGACTTCCAAATGAATGTCCTCAAGGAAGAGGAAATTACACACAGCTCTGCTTTGCATAGATGTCCAACAAAATGCCAGCTTTCCCTGTGACTTGCCAAATTCCTACCAGCTGCTTAGGGAACGGTAGATTATGCACGAGGTGGAGTAACTGTATAATCCTGCACTGTGGATGAGGCCACCAACAAGCTACATTGGATAATAAACTAGGGCTTCCTGCCGTCTCTATGCTTGAGGAAAATCACCAAGCGCAGGGCTGGATTTTTAGTGTCAAACCACAGGTTAGAAACTTGGACTGAATGATGTCTAGTAGCCATACGATACTGGGAAAAATACTGTCCTCTTGGCTGGCCGTTGAGGTCTGTCCTCTCCCAGAGGACCCAATGAGTCACCTGATATGCGAATTCTCCCTTCTCTTAAATGGGGACTCACGTGCAGAAGCACTGCCTGCGCTGGTCTCCCCCATTCCGCGCTCCCCGCTCCACCTCAAAGCTCAGAAAAGAACGCTGTGTATATATACACCAAGGCAGATGTCAGGTGTATCCTGGCGCAGGAGGGGAGATGTCAGTAACTGAGGGAAACATCACTGAACAAGCAATACTCCGGGAGGAATCCTCCCCTCAGCTGTTTCTCACTGAATTGTATGGACTCCTGCTAAAACCACATCCACTTAAAGAGGCTCTCAGGTCTCAGCGTAAGACGGAATCTTAAATGAGTGAAGCCGTGTATGGCAGCACAAGTCCATAATGTACAAGATCTCAAGAGATAAACTGGAATGTGCTGGTAGTTAAAAACATGCCCCACAGTGGTGGACGTCTGCTCCGGGCAGCCAGCAAGCATGCAGTCTGACATAGCACCGTTGTACTGAGGGATGGGCTTGGAGGACTTCAGTGGGATAAATATTAACTGCCCGCATTATTTTTAACTTTATCTGCAAACTCCAAGAATCTGTCCTATTCAATAGGCTGTCATAACAGTTGACTTTAATTCAATGAAAGTTGTATAGCACTGTATTCTTTAGTTGCGTTATGTGACACACTTTAGTCAAGGACTTTTCCTTTGGAATAATGCACTATTAAATGTTACCAAAAGCGCCAAATACCCAAAGTAGCTCACACTTTTATGCAGTATCAAAAGAAAACTTTTTCAGTGCAGTGACTTTCAAGTACGGTTCACAGCCCCAGGCGATCATAAATCTATCTCAAAACAAGTTGGGCTCTCAGTTCTCATGGCCAAAGTCCCTGAAAACACGCACCAACTGCCGGAAAACGAGCTTTTGCAGGAACAGGTTTGTGGCCCACTAGGTGGCCATTAGCCAGACTTTCACACAGAATTAAGAGGTGCGTAGCAGTAACCTACTAAGTGCAAGTTACCAGTCATTAAGATGTGGTCTCTATTAATTCAAGTCCCCCTGGTTGAAATTCCATTTTACTGAGAGGATTCTGGCTGCTAGCCAAGGTCTCTCAGCTCCAGGCACATGCTCACACAGATGCTCAGAACTTTACAAGGCAGCCTTGTTATCAGGGTTTTTTCAAGTTGCTTAAGGTTTTTGCTGTTCTCCTTGCAATTTTACCAGCATAGTTTGCAGAGTTATTGGTTAAACCCTGCAGTTCAGATGGAATTTACATCAACACAGTATTTCCTAGAGATTTAACTAAATTTTGAGAATAATGTCTGATTCAAATGAGTCATTTACACACCTGTTGCTTAAGCAGATGCAATGTAATGAAAAACATATACTTGTATCATGACTTTGAATAGTTGATTTGTTTCAGGTGTACAGTAAATGATTCAGTTTTACATAAACTTCTATTCTCTTTCAGATTCTTTTCCATTATAGGTTATTACAAGCTACTTAATAATAGTTTCTTGTGCTATAGAGTAGGTCCTTGCTTATCTACTTTATATGTACTAGTGTGTATATGTTAATCCCAAATTCCCAGTTTATTCCTCGCCCCTTCCCCTTTGGTAACCATAAGGTGTGTTTTGGTGTGTTTTTTGTTTATGGAGGTACTGGGGATTGAACCCAGGACCTCGTGCATGCTAAACGTGCACTCTACCACAATACTCCCTTGTATAGTGGAATATTAGCCATGGAAAAGAATGAAATAATGCCATTTGCAGCAACATGGATGGACCTAGGGATTATCATACTAAGTGAAGTCAGAAAGAGAAAGACAAATATATGATATCACTTATATGTGAAATCTTTAAAAATGATACAGATGAACTTATTTATAAAACAGAAATAGACTTGAGACATAGAAAACAAGCTTATGGTTACCAAAGGGGAAGGGCAAGCAGAGTAGGATAAAGTAGGAGTTTGGGATTAACATACATACTGCAATATATAAAACAGATAAACAAGTTTGTAATGTATAGCACATTATCTTATAACCTACAATGGAAAATCTGAAAAAACAGATGAATCAGCATCTCAAATTTAGCCTGTCCAAAACCAGATTTCCCGCCTTCATAGTCTTCCCCATCTCAGTGGTAACTTTTTTCCAGGTGCTCAGGATAAATCACTTGGCATCCTCCTTAAATCCATTCTTTCACCTCATTCAACACATCAGCAAATCCTTTCATTTCCAACCACTTCCACAAGAGTCATCCTAGAATACGCCACTATCATCTCACCTAAAAATACCACACATTGTCTCTTGGCTTTTATCATGCTACCCAGCAGCCAAAAAGACCTTTTAGGTCAGATCAGGTCACCCTTCTGCTCAGAGCTCTCCTGTGGCTTTCCTGCATGATCTGGTTTCTTTTCCTGTGCACTTGCTTCTCTACCTCAGCTTTCTCTTGCCATCCCGCGTCCAGCAGACTGGCCAGCTTGGCCCCAGAACACGTCAGGCACACTCTGCTTCTGCTACTCTTGCCTAGAATGCTCTGCCCCCAGAAAGCCACTTAAGCTCCTTTTTAGCCTATTTAATCATATCACAAAGGCTTTCCTAGAAAACAGCTGTCCTTTCTGCACCTTATTGTTTGTTCTACATACCTGTAGCCCTCAGAGAGGGAACATGCTAGTATCAAACTAGGCGGCAGTGACACCGGACACACAGCACTTTCTTATTCCTGCATAAACTATCTTAACCCAACTGGGAGTAACTGAAAACAGATCCGAAATAAGCATCCTTAGGCCACTGCCTGGACTCTTCCCTTCCTACATAATAAAGCCTGCACATTGCTGTTCCTGTCCTTCCAGACTCTTCCAAGGCCAGCTCACTAAATCAGGCTGCAGCCTTCTCCCCCTATCAGATTATCCTCACCCTCACAGCACTGACCACTGCCTGAAAATCATCCCCCCCACCCCCGTCTCAGAGGCCAGCAGTGGGCCCCCTAAATCACTGACACTTTCTCTGCATTCTCTACATTCAGAAACCAGAATGCTTAAAATTGCCTCAGCATGACTGCAGTTCTCAGTATTTGGGTTTGCTTTCACCAGTCACTAGGGGACACTACCAACCTGATTACTCTTAGGCTCTGAACTACACTGGACCCTAGTCCCTAGGGCAAATTCCAGATTGCCAAATCACTGGATTCACCCTGGTTTCACATGCTATAGAACCAGGTAACAGTATCATTGGCTTGCCTCATAACTAAAACAACCCTTATGCTTTTAGAAGTGGAATCAATCAGACAGCAAGGGTATAGGGGGGACTATTTCTAATAGTTTCCTTGTAAACTCATTTTTGGGAGTAAAGCAAGCTTTTACCGTTAACTATGTGACACCTGAATTACAGAATTCCCCTGTATTCCCCTATTCAATCTGGTCTGCCATAATCAGAAAGACAGAAAGCGCGAGGATACTTTTTTCTTGCATCTGTAGTGGAAACCTTAGCAGCAGACGGTAACTGCTCCAGGCCTGTCAAATAGATGCACTTTCATATTCTCGTTCTGATAGCCAGTCTTTTCAGATACAGTATGAGAACACAGTTGCTTTGTCCTCTGCTCACAAGCTATCCCACATCCCATTTGTAATTAAAACAGGGGCCAGCAGACCTTCCCTGTGAAGGGAGGGCCACATGGCTATTTTAGGGCTTGCAGGCCCTAAGGCCTGTCACTCCTCTGCTCTCCCAGTGTCAGCCCAGAAATAAACAAACGGGCATAGCAGTGTTCCACTAAAACTAGACACAAATTTAGCTTCAATCTTTTTCATATCCCATAAGCTGTTTTGATCTTTTTCCCCTCAACCACTGAAAATTTTAAGTACCACCTTAAAATCATATAGAAACAGGTGGTAGGGCAAGCCAGTTTGCCATCCCTTTTCCATGGAGTTTAACACAAGCACTTCCAGGAGATACCTAGATTTCTCTAGGACTTGCTTTCTCTACTTTGCTTTATAAATAAGCTCAGACAATAGTTTGCTTCCAACTGTATTAGTCTCTTTTTATTCTTTCAGTAATCTCTTCCAGAGTTAACTACTTCCGTTTGTAGGTGATGAAATGTGTAAGGAATCCACTTCAAGTGTTGGCACTGCTATGAGCATGGTCTTTCCCTTTACTTCAACTCAATTACTTTTGATTCTTGTTTGTATTTCCAAGTCCCGAAGTAGTTTTCACTGCAGAAGTTATCTGAAGACAGTCTTATGCTTTCTAGTAGTGGTCTAACACCCGGGTCTAGCTTCTCCAGGAACACTACACAGGATGGAGTTAGATATGTATTAAACTAAGAGGCATTCTCTCAGATGAATTTAAATGCATTTTATTTTTAGACAACCTACACATGTTTTTTTCTCAAAAACAATGCCTCCGCTCCAAATAAATCAACATCAAAATAAATGAAGCTCAAGATGGCATCAGTTCCATTTGTCTTTTAAGTCCTGGTGTTGTGTGGATGAAAGCAGTGGCCAGCCAGTTATGACGACAGGTGATAGATCCAAAGTAACAGCCAAATTTGTTACTGTAAAAACAAGGAAGATTCTATTAATATCTTTTTCCAATATGAAAGAAAGTATTTAACATTTTTAGGCTACAGGTGTATTCCCCTATTCAATCTGGGCTGCCACAAAGACAGACAGAAAGCGCAGGGACTTTTCTTTCGCATCCTAGTGCAAACCAAAAGAACAACAGCAGACTGTTCAAGGTCTATCAGTGGATGCAGAACCATCCTGACCAAATCAGATACTCATACACTTTGGTCCACTAACAAAAATCTCATACCCTTTGAATAATCCCCACAGCAAATAATCTGTACTGTACTGAACATTTTCATTGCTGCTCAATCCTGTTTAGTGTAGCCTTAAGTTTATCTTATTTATTCCTCTAATTTACATGGAATTCTCTGAAAGCTACAATAATGAATGCTTTCATTTCAGTACTGCCTCCAGCAACCCCCTGCATGTAATTTCTCTAAAACAATTTTCATACAGGTTCAGCAGCCTGCTCTGTACTCACTAAAAGTAACATCAAGGTTTTTAATGACCAGCTGCCAATTATCAATAAATGAGAAGTTTCCTTAGAAAAACATTTTAATACTCATGTATGTTTGGCAAAATAGGGAAAGCCAGTCTGATTTCAACTGGCCATTTATGGGGAAGACCAACACAGGGTGTTCTCTGATCTCTAGCTCAGTATTTAAGCAATGCTTCATATGTCATCAGCAGGAAGTTTTCTGTAGATAAAGCCTCTAAGCCTTTCTGTACCACAAATATCTTTTACATGTTAAACCCTCCTTAGATCCCAGGAGAGAAACAAGACACAGACCCTCAGTTTGAGAGGACTGCTGTAGCATACATTCTATATCCCCGTGGCATGAAACAAGGAGAATTATGCCTAGGATATCTCTATTTTTACATAACTGGTTTCAACCCACTTTATACTTACACATTTTTCCATTTCTAAACCATCCTTAAAGAAAATCATATATGGGGTCACACCATCCTCACGGTAGTCCAGCAAAGCCACCATGCCATCTGGATTCATGTTTTCACCAATAAAGAACTTAGGAAGCAAACAAATACCCAGAATTAGGTTATACACAGATATGTCGTATCAAAACAATAGATCAAATGATGATTCAGAACACCACTCACTAATCAAGAGACTTTTCAGCAACTAAAGGCTGATGACTAAGAGAAAAAAAGTTCAAAGTACTAAAAACCAAAATATGAGTAAAGAGCAATCCAGGAACACTTTAGGCTTTCTGGAAACAAACTCTCAACCCCACATATCCAATTCCAAACCCTACAAACAAGCCTGTTTACATAGTCAAGCACAGGGAACAAAAGGCTAGCAATGAGAGAGAGCACATCATGAGGAAAGTCATCTTATGGCCAGAGAATGTGAACACTGAAAAATTAAAGAGCCAGGTTGTGAAGGAAAGTCATTTAGGTTTCTCAATAGGACAAAATCAGATCAGAAAACTCCAGTGGCAATGAGACACACTGAGTTGTAAAAAGAAAACTGAAGACGATTTAGAGGTTTAACAAGCAATTCAAGAAAAAGAACTGAGAAATGTCATCCAGGAAGTGAGTAAGGTTAAGATGCTGCACTCAGAAGACAAGATCTGGAAACAGTTAAACAAGTATTTAAACTGCTCAAAAGCCTGAGAAATCAACCACAATTTAAATACATCATAGATTCATCAAGTAACTCCTTTTTGTTCTCAGTTAAAACTGTACAATCCTTTGATCCAAATATTTACCTGATAGTTTTTGAAATTAGCAAGGATGTGCTTGATTTGTTCTGCAGCCCCTGTCATAAAAGGTTTTACTCTTTCTGGTCTCTGTTCTTCAAGTTTCCCTTTGATTCTAAAACAATATTTCATCGATAGGTTAAGTTGTTGAATTCTGAGCAAAATGAATTCTCATTAGTAAAAACTCCAAACTGAAATGGGCAACTAGCTGTCACTGAGCAAAATAACATGGCACAATCAAGGAACTACTAGCTCACAGAGATGTTTCAAGACTGTTCAGTTTTGAATTTCACATTTCCAAAGTACTAGTCTAAAACGGTAAAAGCAGAGCGCATGCTCCAGTATGCTCACCTTATGTTACCTAAAGGCCTTTGACAAGCATGCCTGCTCCTAAAATCTCAAAATTAGCCAATTCCTAAAATCCTATAGGATTCCAGACATCAACTGGGTGTGCCGGTAACTTACGACTTCATGTAATCTTTGATGTACTTCTTGTAGGCTTCTTTTGTGAAGCTGGTTTCCTGCAAGTGATGGTTCATGACAATATCGACACCAGTGATTACTGTGCTTTCGGTACCTTCGCCCTCGGGGCCTTCAGCGGAGGCATTTCCACCAATGAGCGAGTCATCAATGTTACCCTCTGTCCTACTGACCATCTGCATTAAGAGAAAGTTTAGCTACAAACACATCCTTGACCTCACCATAAACGCATCCAAAAAGCCTACGCCGGCAGCTCATGCCCATCATCCTTCCACCAAACATTCCTGGTTCTTGTTGAAAACGAGGAAAACATCACTATGAGGCAAAAACGTATGACCCCTCGATTTCATGCAACACCGTAACTGAACAGGAATTCTTTATTGACCAAAAAGAATGAGGATCATTTACAACCCAGTCCAAGTTGTGTGGGCTGTAGAGTGGATGAATAAGTAGGAATAGGGCTAACGTTGAAGGACTTGGGGCTCCCAAACCGAAGACATGCCCGGGAGCGCCTGGGAGGAGGATGGGTGCCGAAGCGGCGGACCTATTTCCAGGCTCAGCTCCGCCTCCACTTTTCTAGAAAAACCCGAGCCCGGAAAGAGCGTGTCCTCCGCCAGGAGGCAACGGGGAGGATTGCACAACCTCGGGCGGGGGAGCGGCGGAAACCCGAGCCTGCCCGGCCTTGCCTCCCCCGCGCCGCGGCCCGGCGAACTCACCTTCCCCTCCACCTCCAGACACAGCCCGTCCGCGACCTCCCGGATCTTGTAGATGTCGGAGAACATCTCATCATCTGCTCGGAGACACAGACCCGGCCGTCACCGAGCGCCAGAGGCCCGAGCCGGCGCCATTCCCCGTGCCGCCCGGCCAGCCGCACGCGGCCCCCGCCCCTTCCCGGGTGCTCGAGACCCCGGCGCGCGCCCCAGACACAGACCCTCCTCGCTCCCGGAAAGGCGCTGGCATCTTCCAGGCCCAAGACAGCGGCGTCTGCGGTCTCCCCGCCCCACCCGCACCTCAATCCCTTGCGCGCGGCAGTAAGGGGAGTGCAGTCCCGACTCACGGCTGATGAGGTCCCGGTAGATGATCATGATGGCGGCTGGAGGGACACGACAGCGGCTCTAGCTTAGCTGGAGCTCGGAGCGAGCGCGGTGCGGCCGGAGCGGCGCTCGGGGGGAGGGGGGAGCGGGCGGAAAAGGCCGACTCTGCCGCTCCCCAACCTCATATAGAGGGCACGTCCCTCTACGTCATCGCCCGCTGCGCCTCCGGAAGTGCCGTAAGCGGTGACGTGGCACGCAGAGCAGCGCGGGGGGCGGGGCCACAGCGCGGGCCAGGGGGAGGGGAGGCGAGCATCCGGGCACTTGGCCCCGGGACACAATGTCGCGCGTTCCGCAGGGCTCGCGGGGGCGGCGGAGCGAGGGGCTGGGAGAGAGGTAGGGAGGGGAGGAGAGAGAAAATGACCGTGGGGGCGGGGGCGGGGGCACAGGGAAATAGCAGAGAACTTAGGGGAGGGAATGGTGGGGAGGAGCGCTAGAGGGAGGGAGTAGGGGGGTTCTCCGGGGCCAGGAGTGGTGGAAGCGGCGCCAGGGGCTCTGCCCCTCCCTACGCTACAGGGCCGCCCAGGTGCTGGGCCTGGGTGGGGCTTAGATGAAATCTCTTCAAGTTTCCGCCTCAGGCCTCTCCCCGCGCGGCTCCCACCCATTTCTGGGAGCAAAGATGTTAGCTCTTTTGAAGGGCTTTGCGTTAACCGAGGGTCTAGCCTTTGAGGTCTTGGGAAACCGCGAGGCTGTCCAAGAGGATGAGGGCAGGGGACTGGGCTTGTGACCAGCCTCTGTGATCTCCGAGGGTCTCGTACAACTTCGCAGCATTTGCCCCAGGACGGCCCCACCTCGAGTTTTCGGACGCCTTTGTGGGCCAGAGCTGAGTCCGGACTGTGGGATCCGGGTCGCCCCGCCGCCCCCCTGGGAATAATCGTGGGTGTCGTAGAGCCTGTGAGAAGGGAATTGAGGAAGGACGGTATCGCGGGACCTTGCAGAGCTTTTCCACCTGTCACTTTGGTCCTGTGTTTGAAAGCTTGCTGTTCCTGAGACAGCTGAAGAATCTTCTCCTTTCTGTTTTGCACTTGGTCTTGAATTAGATCCTTTGAAATAAAACAATATGGTGTCACTTAAGATGAAGTCGAAATTCTATCCCAGGTGTTAGAGGGTTAAACGTAAAAAAAAGGGAGCTTCCCACCTGCCCAAGTTTTATTTGGACTTTAGACTCAATTACTAGGTTCTACAAAAAGCCCAGTTTCTCTAGTTAGTCAAATCTTTGGTTTAAGGCAGACATACGCCAGTGTGAAACCAGAGAGCTTGTTCTCTTCCACAAATAGATTTGTGCTCTGCTGTGTCCCTAGCACCGGGTTTTGCAGAGGTCCTAAGTGTGAACAAGTTAAATCCTGTCCTACCCTCACAGAAAATTTCGTTCTAGTAAATCAAAGAATCAGGCAATTATAACACGTTAACAGTTTCCCCCAAATACAACAATAAACCATTCTACAGAGTACCAGAGGGCACAAGACAGTGAGTTGAGATGATGGAGTCAAAATGGAAAAGAGCTAGGAAATAGGAACCTCCTGGAAAGGTGGGGTCTGGGGCTGCACTGGGCAACCCGGAGGACGTTGGGTAACTGGAGAACGCTAGGATGAAGGGGCTCTGAAGATAAATGGACATCTTCTGACAGATGGTCTGTGAAGGATAACTTAAACCTCTTGAATAGTTCTGGGATGTGTGAGTGAAACAAATTATCCCAGTATGTCACAATTAATTATCTTCCTTAGTTTTAACACTTTAGGATTTTTCAGATATACTCCCATCACCCAAACAGTGCTGTTAAACATGACTCCCTCTACACCAGTTTTATGTTCAATTAAAAACTTTTTTCAAGTTTTGTAAAACAACCACAGTGTAAAAGAGTACAGAAATTAGACTCAAAGCACCTTAGGTTGAAATCTTGGCTTTATGTGGGACTAGTCCTGTGACCTTGGGAAAGTCAGCCTCCCTAAGCCTAAGTATAAAATAGAATTTTGGTAAGTTAAAGGAGTTTTAGGGAGTTAAATAAGAGAACAGCAACAACAAAAAATGCCTAGGATGCTCAATAGGTTATCAGTAATTAGTTGAATTTGGATTCATGATTTTTCCCAAATTTTATTACATTACAAAATGCTCCCGGAATTGTTCCATTAACCCTCTCTTATTTGGGAATATTTGAGGGATTTAGTTAATACATATTGTACTTCTATTTAATCACAACACACAAAATAGTGGATCCCTGAAAGAAGTCAACTTACGTCCTTTAAAGATTTCTATCTCAGGTTCATATTTGGTAGATCATGTCAATTCTGTGACTAGACATCCTAAAAAATAAAATCTTAGGAAAATCTGATTTGAATTCAGGATATTTTGTAAACTCCATCCTGTGATCTAGAAAGTCTGTGCTGTACCTTGAAAATAGCTACTTAGAACATCAGTAATACAAATAATTAAGAGAAAATTAGTCACTAGTTGCAAGCCACCAACAAAATTGCAAGGATTTGGCTTTTATCTAAGCTGATTGGCTTTTACTTAGGCATTATTTGAATGTTTTTATTACACTTCATTCCTTGCAAAGCAGTGATTTCTAACAAAATCTCAGATTGTCCTAAATTTTACAGCTGAATATGACTTGGTGTCTCTTGCAATTAAAGAGATTTCAAAG
Source organism: Vicugna pacos (assembly GCF_048564905.1). Lineage (NCBI taxonomy): Eukaryota > Metazoa > Chordata > Mammalia > Artiodactyla > Camelidae > Vicugna > Vicugna pacos. The sequence continues at coordinate 18,009,750 of NC_133000.1, read as the reverse complement.
ACAATGTCTTCTCAATGTCTTCTAATCTCTTCACCTAAGTCCTCACAAGAGAATAGCAGCTCAGGAGGGCTCACCATTTCATCAGTTAGGGATTGACTACATGGCTTAAGCACATAAGGGTTTATTTTCTCTTATAAAAAGAAATTCAAGGGGATGCAGTCAGACTGAAGCTATGATACTGTGGATTCATGGGAATTGCAGACCCAGGATCTTCCTTTCTTCTCCATCATCCATGTTGTCTACAATAAGTGCTAGAATTCCAATCATCACATCCATCGTGCAGGCAGCTGGAAGAGGGGAAGGAAGATTGTTCAGGTGTTTTTCATTTATTATGAATATTTTCCCGTATCAGTAGCTATTCATCTAAAATGCCATCTAAAATTATTATAGATTGCAACTGATGATATAATTTATTTTTAAATTATACATCCAAAAATTGGAAGACAGGTGCACAAAAAAAATTTTTTTAATGTTCAGGTACCCACTAATTGCAATGTATAAGTGCTAACATTTATCATATTTACTTCAAGTTTTTTTTAATGAAAAAACAGTACAGATAAAATTGAAGTCTACTTTATCCTCCTTTATCTTCTTCCAGAGGTCCTTCCACCCTCCCCACCAACACCCACCCAGGTAACCACAACCATATCTATTTTCCAGTAAGAAAGGGATAAGCAGAAGTTGGAGGGGGGGAAAAAGGCAGAAATTGGAGGGCCTACTCCTCCCTTTGGGGCCCAACCCAGCAGTTGCACATATCACTGTTTGGGGGAGTGGGGGCAGGTGATTAGGTTTATTTATTTGTTTGTCAATGGAGGTACTGGGGCTTTAACCCAGGACTTCGTACATGCTAAGCACATGCTCCACCACTGAGCTATACCCTACCCCCATCACTTCTTTTTTTTCCAGAACCTCATCACAGAGCTATCAGTGCCAAGGGTGGCTAGGAAATAGTCTTGATTCTGGGTAGAAAATGGCTAGGGAGTTAGAAGAATGAGCAGTCTCAGTCACAGCTGTATTGGCACTTCTGTGTTCTGTGACACCTGGAGGGAGAAAGAGTACAGAATTGAGTCTGAGGAAAATTTAATGACTGTGAAATAGTGGCTACCTTTTCCCTCCGTTTCTGCATCTTGCCTCACAGAATTACCGTTGGATGTATAAGCACTTTGTCATTGTGAATGAATGAGTGAATGAATGAATGAATAAATATTAGCATTATTTCCATACTCATTTTGTCTCCCTTCCAGATTGCTGACTTGTTGGCTGACTTACTCTTCTTTTCTACATGACCTCTCCTTTCCTGGTGCATCCTGCCTGTCTTCCCACCCCTCCCCATAACAGTCGTGGAATTCAGCACATAGTAGGGACCCAATACAATTTTAGGATATCAAAGTAAATTTAAGATTTTGAAATAAAGGGCCTGAAGGTAATTAAATCTCACTATGAGAACAAAGCAAGGTATAGAGGAGTATAAATAATATAAGTATCCTTTTTAGGAAAAGTAAATAATCTGTTTGCATATGTATAAAAATTTTTCATATGTTTTCTAGTGTATTATTAGTAGTGATTACTATGGGAATTGTGATGGAGGTTAATGAGGAGAAAAAAGTGAGAATTTTATTTTTAATTTTATACCCAGTAGGATTCTTTGAATCTTTAATATATGTATGCATTACTTGTATAATTAAACTAAAATATTATAGTTCAGTGCTTCCAAATGTTGGGATTTTATGCACCAGTAACATTTCCAAAAAATTTGAATCCTGGTATAATTTTGCCATTGAAGACATCAAAAATACAACCACAACTATGGTCTACCATTGCCATTTCATGAATGAAAGAACATAATCTCTAAATAATTGAGTAGCCCTCTAATTTAATACATTTAGTTTTTTGAAAAATTCATTACATTGTCCTTATTTTTCTCATTTTTGCTTTGGATCTTTTAAAAAACTTTTTAGTTTGGGTTACTACCTGTATTTTCATACTTGACACAGATAGAGTGGGTGGTTTGCCCAAGGACACACAGCCAGTGGATAGCAGAGGGGAGTGATCCAGCTTTATGGACTTCTGGCTCCCAACTGAGTACTTTTGGTTGAACAAGCAAATGAATAAATGCTTGAATATAGCTAGATGCTTTGAATACTGACACCAGAATTAAAGCTTTCTGGAATGAATTAATACAACACTTGTATTTAGGATATGGGCAGCAATGAATAAAAAGTGAAAATTCAAAACAGGATGTTTTGGAGGCTGTATTTAATTGGTCTAATTCATCTTTGAAATTTATCACATAGTTGAGACAAACAGGGAAGAAAATAATGGTAGACCTTTCATTAGGCTGTTGGCATGGCAACAATTATTTTTCAAGGCTGCCTTAGCTGGGGTCACTGGAATGTTAATTATGAAAAGGAAGTAATTTTTTCTTTAGATCCCATAGGGCACAGTAAGGCATAGTAATTTAGAACTGCTTTTTGAGTGAAGTTTTAATTCTATTTGAAATATCAGATGTGTAAAAATATATTCAAAAGCCTAGGAACTAAAATTATAGAAATGTATATAGGAATATATATGATGTACTATAATATAAATAATAAGCATAACTATATATGTATTTAAAATATGTAACCTGAAATACATATTATATAAAATATAAATATATATTATATAAAATTGAAATATACCTATAAAAATAAAAATAAATATGGTATTCCTATACATATATAATATAAATATGTTTATAGAGATATATATGAACATGAGTATGTAACTTTTTACTGGCCCATTTTTGTCCAACCCTATATTGTAAATCCTTTAGTATAATTATGGAGGTTAATACCATCCTCAAAACTGTCTCAAAATGATGAGAATTAGATTTGAAACAAATAGTTCCTTGTTAATGAGGAAATATACTTCCAAGTAGTCTTTTTTTTCCTTTTTTAAAAATTGGAGTATACAGTTACAATGTGTCCATTTCTGGTGTACAGCATAATGTCCCAGTCATGCATATCTATATACATATATTCTTTTTCATTAAAGGTTATTACAAGATATTGAATATAGTTCCCTATGCTATACAGAAGAAATTTGTTTTTTATCTATTTTTATATATAGTGATTAACCTTTGCAGATATCAAACTCCTAAATTTATCCCTTCCCACTCCCTTTCCCCAGGTAATCATAAAATTGTTTACTATGTCTGCAAGTCTGTTTTGTAGATAAGTTCATTAGTGTCTTCTGTTTTCTTATTTCTTTTTCTTTTTCTTTTTTTTTTGGGTGGGGGGATTCCACATGTGAGTGATACATGGTATTTTCTTTCTCTTTCTGGCTTACTTCACATAAGTGACAATCTCCAGGTCCATCCAGGTTGCTGTACATGGCATTATTTTATTCTTTTCTATGGCTGAGTTGTATTCCATTGTGTAAATATACCACAGCTTCTTTATCCAGTCATCTGTTGATGGACATTTAGGTTGCTTCCGTGTCTTGGCTATTGTAAATGGTGCTGCTAGGAACATTGGGGTGCATGTGTCTTTTTGAATTAGAGCTTCCTCCAGATATATGCCCAGGAGTGGGATTGCTGGATCATATGGTAAGTCTATTTTTAATTTTTTGAGGAATCTCCATACTGTTTTCCATAATGGCTACACCAAACTACATTCCCACCAACACTGTAGGAGGGTTCCCTTTTCTCCACATCCTCCCCACCATTTATCGTTCGTGGACTTTTTAATGATGGCCATTCTGAGTGGTGTGAGGTGATACCTCATTGTAGTTTTGATTTACATTTCTCTGATAATTAGCGATATTGAGAATTTTTTCATGTGTCTATTGGCCATTTGTATGTCTTCATTGGAGAATTGCTTGTTTAGGTCTTCTGCCCATTTTTGGATTAGGGTATTTCTTTTTTTGTTGTTATTAAGTTGTATGAGGTGTTTATATATTCTAGAAATTAAACCTTTGTCAGTCACATCATTTGCAAATATTTTCTCCCATTCTGTATGTTGTCATTTTGTTTTACTTATGGTTTCCTTTGCTATGCAAAAACTTATAAGTTTGATTAGGTCCCATTTGTTTATTTTTGCTTTTATTTCTATTGCTTGAGTAGACTTCCCTAGAAGAACATTGCTAAGGTTTATATCAGAGAATGTTTTGCCTATGTTTTCTTCTAGGAGGTTTATTGTGTCTTGTCTTATAAGTCTTTAAGCCTTTTTGAGTTTATTTTTTTGTATGGTGTGAAGGAGTGTTCTAACTTCATTGATTTACAGTTTTCCCAACACCACTTGCTGAAGAGACTGTCTTTTCTCCATTGTATATTCTTGCCTCCTTTGTCAAAGACTGGTTGACTGTAAGTGCGTGGGTTTATTTCTGGGCTCTATTCTGTTCCATTGATCCATATGTCTGTTTTTGTGCCAGTACCATGCTGTTTTGATTACTATAGTTCTATAGTATTGTCTGAAGTCTGGGGGGGTTATTCCTCCAGCTTCATTCTTTTCCTTCAGTACAGCTTTGGCAATTCTGGGTCTTTTGTGATTCCATATAAATTGTAGGATTATTTGTTCTAGTTCTGTGAAAAATGTCATGGGTAATTTGAGAGGGATCACATTAAATCTGCAGATTGCCTTGGGCAGAATGGCCATTTTAACAATATTGAGTCTTCTAATCCAAGAGCATGGAATATCTTTCCATTCCTTAAAGTCATCTTTAATTTCCTTAAGCAATGTTTTATAGTTCTCCATGTGTAAGTCTTTCACCTCCTTGGTCAGATTTATTCCCAAGTATTTTATTGTTTTGGATGTGATCTTAAAAGAGACTGTTAATTTACTTTCTTTTCCTTCTATTTCATTGTTCGTGTAAAGAAATGCAACTGATTTCTGTATGTTAATCTTGTATCCTGCTACCTTGCTGAATTCTTTTGTAAGCCCTGGTAGTTTTTGTGTGGAGCTCCAAGTAGTCTTTCTCATCACAATTCTGTGAAGGTGTCTAGGGAAATACACAACTGTGTTTTCCTTTACCCTCACACACAATACTTTTGACACCATGCCGACCAGTTCTCCAACACCAGCTGGATGTCCTACACTTCAGTTCAATTCTGATACTAACTACCTGGATCCCACAAGTTAAGAGCTCAGTGCACAAGACTCAGATGCACTCCCTCTTCAGGTGCCAATTGCAAGTAGTAGGTCCCCAGGTTGCCCACAGCTTCTATCCAATTTGGCTACAAATCGTTGGTTCCCGTGACCCTCCTCCTTGGGTTCAGTCACTTGCTAGAACAGCTCACGGAACCCAGGGGAACAATTTACTTACTCTTGCTGACTTATTTTAAAAGATATTTTAAAGGGTACAAATGAACACACTGATTAAGAGATCCTTAGGGTAAGGTCTGAAAGGGCCCCAAATGCAGGAGCTTCTGTCCCTGTGGAGTTGGGGTGTGCCAGCCCCCTAGCACATAGATGCGTTCACCCACCCAGAAGCTCTCCAAACCCTGTAGTTTGGGGATTTTTATGAAGGCTTCATCACATAGGTGTGATAGATCATTGACTCAATCTCCAGCCTCTTTTTCCTGGAGGATGTGGAGTGGGGCTTAAAGTGCCAAGTTTCTAATCATGGCTTGGTCTTTCTGAAGGCCATATTCCCCATCCAGGAGCCCACCAAAAGTCATCTTATTAGCACAGAAGACCCTCCTATCACTCAGAAAATTACAAAGATCTTGGAAGCTCTGTGTCAGATCCAAGTCAAAGACTAAATATTAAAACAAAATATTTTCCTAACATCCCCTGTTTACAAGAATTTAGGAGCTCTGTGTCAGGAACCAGAGGTAGATACATACATAGGTACATACATACATATGTATATATTTTTTTAACTCACAAAAGGATAAAATAATTTCACATTCAAAAATTAATCATCATCTTTATCTTAGATGGTACTTTATAATTTACAGCGGGCTTTTGTGTACATTATTGCCTTTGACTCTTCAAAACAGCCATGTGAGGGAGACAGACCAGTTAATTGTTTTCTTCATTTTGTATATGAGAGAATGAGGCACAGAGAGGTTAAGTGACCTCCCAAGATCACGCAGCTAAAGATGAAAGAGCCTGGCTTCAGGACCCATTATGGACTCTGAGCTCAATGAATGCAGTTTCCTGAGACACATGATGCCTTCTGAGGAACCCAGACATAACATAGACATGTGAAGACAACTGTAGCCAGCAGTTCCCATCCACACTGGTAAGAGCACTAGTTTCAAAGTTAGAAGAACATTCTGGTTTTGCAGCTTACAGCTGCATAACTTTAGACAAGTCACTTAACCTCTCTGAGCCTGAGCTTGTTGACAGAATAACTCTAAACTGAGAATTGTGAGTACTAAATAAGAAAATGCTGTAATGTATACGAATATGGTAGGCATTTAATGATGCATTTTCCTTCTTCTAGCTATTATTTGTAGTTTGAGACGATTTTAAGTTATTTGACTAATTCAGACTCTTTAAATTTAATGTCAAGAAAAATGTGAGACCTAATTGTCACCTTTATGACTCTAGAGTGCAAAGAGGCACATAGGAGCTGCTCAAGAAATTCTTTTGAGTGGTGATCATTTTGAAATGTATAGAAATATTGAATCACTATATTGTGCACCAGGAACTCACATAGTGTTGTGGGTCAGTTGTACCTCAACAAACAGACAGACAAACAAACAAACTCATAGAAAAAGAGATCACATTTGTGGTTACCAGAGGTGAAGGTTGGGAGGGAATTGGATAAAGGTAGTCAAAAGGTACAAACTTCTAGTTATAAGATAAATAAGTAATAGGGATGTAATGTACAGCATGATGAATACAGTTATCACTACTGTGTGTTATGTGTGAAAGCTATTCAGAGTAAATCATGAGTTCTCATCACAAGGAAAAATATATTTTTCTTTTATTTTGTATCTGTATGAGATGATGGATGTTCACTAGACTGACGGGCAATCATTTCATGATATATGTTAAGTCAAATCATTACACTGTATACCTCAAACTTACATAGTGCTGTATGCCAATTATATCAAAGTAAAACTGGAATTTAAAAAAAAAATCTTCTGGGATGAATTGGCATTTCAGCCAAGCAGCCTCCACACTGACCATTACCAGTACAGTACTCCAGTGTCTTTTAAAGGACATTATTAAGGACAATCGGTAGATATTTTCAAAAACAGATAATGTATTGGAAAGCACTTTGCAAACGTTGTGTACAAGGAATTAAGGAATAATTAGTAGTAGTAGCAACTGGTTAATTACAATTCATCCCAGTCTTAGTGTCTGGCTGAATTGGACTTCAGTTGGAAACCTATTCTCATCTGTTTAACACACCATCACTAGGGCCAGTGGCCTGTAAAACAGTGGTTCTCACCCTGGCTGTGCATTAGAATCACTTGGAAAACTTTTTAAAAAATTCCTGATGCCCAGGCCATTCTCCAGATAATGAAATAAGGATTTCTGTGGGTTGAACACAGGCATCAGGACTTTTTCAAGCTCTTCAGGTATGCCAGAATGCAGTCAAGTTTGAGAATCTCTGTCTTAAGGGATTTTAATAAGAGGATTTTTCAAAGTAATAGTCAAGAGAAGCAATTTGATACCTTTTAAAAGTGCAAGTGCCTCATAAAGGAAGCCAGAAAGAGGAAACAGCTCAGTTGTTTGGTGGCGTGTTGTCTGCAAGCTGACAGTGTGACCATCCTGACCCCTCAGAAGAGAATTGCTCAACAGTCAAGTTTTGGAGGATGAGCCAACCTTTGAAGGGCTGAGTGATGAGAAAGAGATTGCTGAAAATGTCTAACTTAACTCTTTTCTCTCTTGCAAAAGAGAAGCTCCTGACTGTCTATACAAATTAAAGGGTCATATTGTCACCCTCTCTGCAGGACTTCCATGGCCACCATGTTTAAAATGGTCATTGCTAATCTCCTCTTGGAAATCCCCATTCTTCTTTTCTCTCTAATTTTTCTCTGTAGCACTTATCGACAAGCATCAGACTATTTCTTTTATTTATTTTTCATCTTCTATCTCATCTAAGACAATGTAAGCACCATAGAGGTAGAGATTGCCTTTTTTGCTTGTGAATGTATCCTCAGTGCCTAGTAGACAGCCAGTCGATAATTGTTCAAAGAATGGACTTCAGATCAAGACTAATAATATGAGCTAATATAGTTTTGGCCCCATATTCCAGCACAGCAACCCTGAAATAGTCACGCTTGTGGAATCAGCTTTTCTGAATCCCTTTATGACCTGCAGTTGAGGTTTTTGGCAGTGCCAGTTGACTGAAAGATAAAAATGGAACAGCAGCAGCTAGAGGCTCGAGGAGGCTGTTTGGATAAGTTTAACGTAGAAAAGAGCTCTTCCCTTGAAGTGGAAAAAGTGCCCTAAGATGTATTGTTCAGGGGAAAATGCAAGCAGCAGAAGAGCAGGACGTGTACAGCATACCGTACATTTAACACTCAGACGCACATAATATAACCAGTACATCGCTACAGATCCATGCATATATTTGCAAAAGCATCAACAGCAGTCTAGGATATGCAGCAAACTGATAACTGGCTAATTCTGGGAGGCAGTGGGGCTGAGGAAAAGCCTGGTCAAGGGGAACTTTAGTGTTCATGGTGATGATATATAGCACAAAATGTTTTCACGTATAATTTCACATTTAATTTCTGAAACCAAATATAAGAATACAAATAAAGTATGGGGGAAGTATTTGTATTATATATGGTCGATTTATAATGAAAATGTGCCTCAGAGCTTAGCGCAATGGCAGTATGATAGCCAATGAGGTTTATCCAAGGCACGATAACTGCTAATTGAAAACTTTTCCCAATATCCCACAGTGACGACTTGAAAATGCGCTACAGAAATAAGCATATACACCCGGGAAGAGCTAAGGGTTTTCTGTTTCCAAATTGTGCAGCAGGAGGCAATGGGTTTTCAGATGACTTAACAAGCATAGGAGGGGTGCGTGTGCGCGCGCGCGCATGCGCCACCATGATTTTCATCCAAAAAACCGACCCATACATTATTTTGCTAAAAACAGCAGCAAGTATTTATTAGGGAGCAGTGAAGGAGGTGTGGCTGAAGGCTTGTCAACACGCTGCAGGAGGAAGATAGCTTATCTTCGGCTTTTCATTCTTTCAAGAGAAGAGCACACCGACATGGGAATTAGAGATAATACACCTTGGAGAGTAGATTCATTTCTTTTCCTTACTTGAAAAATTACTCATAGCGGCTTATAGAGTTCTGTGTAGAACAAAGCACCTTTAAAAATGAATGAGGCAGTTGGTGCAAACTGAAAATGAAAGTAAGACAATAAGATGAAACCACGGGTGAGGATGGGATCAACCCGAGTGTCATCGAGCTCCGCAGTCGTCAGAGGTGGGCTGCACATTTGGCCGTGAGCTTTTAGCAACCAAAAAAGGGAGGGGAGAGAATATAATTAGTTATAAGATTCGCCATCATTTTTGTATTAAAAAATCTTTTTTCCTAGGAAACCCCCTTTTTTTTAGCATCCCAGTAATGAGACACACAGAGCAGTTCTCCCAGGAGTTCTCCTCAGTAAACACCACCCTGGTAAATTTAGTAGTGGGTATTCACATGGGTTGTTTCTCATAGCCTCCTTCCAGGCAGGCCTCATCTTCAAACTCCGCTCGGTAGAAGCAATTCTACTAGCCGGCAGAATAAAGGGATCCTGGCTCACAGCTTTCTGAGATCTGAATTGATTCGAAGGTAAAATTATTTTATGATCTAGAATGGACAGAATATTCTTCAAGCAATCCACCACACATATTGTTCCTGTAACACAGATGTCCACTGGGGTCCTGTTTACATAAAACCCATGTAAGATTGGCACATACCCTCAGAGGAAATCCAGAGCCCTCCCCAAGATTTCTCCCCGTGTGTACATTCTTAGAGTCACTGACAAAGTATGGGAAGGAAGAGAGTGCATTACATCCACGCACTGAAACACTGACACTTCAGGTTGAGCTCTGGGTGTGCCTGTTTTTTTGGTGGGGGGGAGGTAATTAGGCTTTTTAAAACTTAATTATTATTATTTTAATGGAGGTACTGGGGACTGAACCCAGGACCTCAGGGATGCTAAGCATGTGCTTTACCACTGAGCTATACACTCCCTTGGCGGTATCCCTATTAAATTGTCCTGAGCTAACCACTGTGACTTCTCTTGTCCCCCAACTCAGACCAGCCTGCTGGCTGTTTTCTCTTCTCGACCCTGCTCCCCACCTTCCTCATCAGGGAGAAAAGAAGAGACAAATCCCTCTTGTTTTCTCAGGCAGAGGCAGCGTAACCGTCTTTCTCCTGTATTCATGATCTCTCACTTCTATTATAAGATGATTTGTTAAAGTGTTTTCCCAAAGGCCGTTGGTTTCCAAGAGGAAAAAAAATTTATCAGCCCCTGAGTTTCAGGGGAGACTCGAGTAGTATTAATTTTTTATTTGTTCATGCAGCACATGTTTATGGAGCAATTACTCCGTGTGCGGCAGGCAGCAGACTGCTAGATGTACTGCTCCAACAGGACAGAGTCTTGCCATGAAGGAGAGGTGGAGCAGACGGGAGGCTGAACATGCAAATTACCATCGTGTCAGAAGCCTCACTGTAGGGGAAGGTCAGAATGCTGCCTGTATGAGCACCTAACTCAGATAAAAGTCAATCAAAATACCAATTCATGTCTTTAAAGAATATCGCAAGTGTCTGAAGACAACGCTCAAAGTTTATAACGTTTAGACTACCTTTGATAACTGTCTTTAGGGGCACTGATAACTCTTGGGGTCTTTGAGGGGGCACAGTAATGAAGTCCTTCTGCCTCACTGGGGTTCTACATCGATTAGGAAATAAAAGCAAAAAGTTAGCAGATGGAGACCAAAATGTCACCTTTATTGCTGACAAAGACCCAGCCGAAGGTTAGAGATTTTATCTGTGAGAAAGAGACTTCCTAATACTTAACTCCAAAATTAGGCCAACTTGCCTATAAATCACACTGCATAGAGGAGAGAGGGGCAGACCATGTCCCAAGAGGGAAGACCACATATGTCCAGTTTGTCCTTCCAAACTCACCAAGTGGGTGAGAAGAAGGAGAGACTGAGGCGAGGCGATTCCCACGGCAAACAGATGCCCTTTGATCCCTGACTGGATGTCTGTGAAGTTAGAGTAGCTGGGGCCACATCTCAGACGAGAATGCATGTGGGATGAGAGGGGAGGTAGCTGGCACCCATCCCTGCACCTGTGCTCAGGAAGGAGGCCTAGGGTGACTGTGCCGCATATTCTGGGGGTGGTTGGGGGACGGATATTTTTGTTCTTAGGGCCAAATCTGCTCCAGGTGACCATGAACCTGCTAAGTGTGAGCCTGGGGTGACAGAGGCTGAAAACAGGTAGGGCTCAGCTTTTAGGAGTGGACATGGGTGATTGAGGCCAGATCTACGATGCTTACTATTTTTCCTTTCAGACACCTGCTTGTGTTTCCAGTTGCTCAGACACCTTGCTTGGCTGAAGAAGGAATGCAGAGGATATAGATTCCTTCCTTGGTGTGCTGGAGGAAGTTGTAACATGGTTATCAGAGCCTCGGCCATGAGCTCTCATACAAATTCACACTTAATCCTTGCCCCGTAGGCCCAGAGTCTGAAAGAAATTAGGCGGACTAAAACAAGGCTTTGTGATGTGTCTACCACAGTGGTTCTCAAAGTGAGGTCCCCAAGACCTTTTCAGGAGCCTACCACATGAAAACTTTTTTTTTTAATTTTTAAAAAAAATTTTGTAGGGTGACTTATTTATTTATTTACAGGGTTTTTGTTTAGGGGGTAGGTAATTAGGTTTATTTATTTATTTATTTTTGGAGGAGGTACCGGGGATTGAACCCAGGACATCATGCATGCTAAGCATGTGCTCTACAATTTGAGCTATCCCAGCCCCATCTAAAACTATTGTTAGAATAATGCCAAGCTGTTATTTGCCTCTTTCCTTCTTATATTCTCAGAATGTTCCACAGAGTTTTCCAGAGGCTACATGATGTATGATATTGCAATAGATTTAATGCAAAAGTAGGTATGAACTCAGCTGTTAAAGATATTTGAAAAAAAGATAAAACAATGCCTCTCTTCTCACTAACTTGTTTTGGAAAATACAGTTATTTTTTCATAAAATGTTGTTCATCTTAACATGTAATGGGATTATTATTATTTTAAATAAATAAGTGCTTAAAATTTTCAACATCTAATATGGTAAATATCCAAAGATATAATCCCCATAAGCAAAAGCGCTCAGGGTCCTCAGTAATTTTTTTTATTGAAGTCTAGTTGATTTATAATATTTTATTAGTTTCAGGTGTGCAGCATAGTGATTCAGTATTTTTGCAGATTATGCTCCATTATAGGTTTTTACAAGATAATGTCTATAATTCCCTGTGTATACAGTATAACCTTGTTGCTTATTTATTTTATACATATTAGTTTGTATCTGTTAATCCCATACCCCTAATTTGCTCCTCCCCGCTTCCCTCTCCCCTTTGGTAACCAAAAAATTTGTTTTCCTCAATAATTATTAAAAGTATAAAGAACTAAATTCAGTGTGGATTGGATCTTGGAACAGAAAAGCACTTTAGCAGAAAAACTGGTGAAATGCAAATGAAGTCCATAGTTTAGTTAATAGTATTATATCAATTTAATTTCTTAGCTTTGGTAAATGTGTTGTGGTTACATGAGATGTTAACATTAGGGAAAGTTGGGTGAAGGGTATATTCATACTATCTTTCTATTCTCCTGTAAATCTAGAATTATTGTAAAGTAAAAAGTGTTTTTTTAAAGAGTGCAAAAGGATCCAAAGACCAAAAAGTCTGAGAACCACTGACTTACCATATGTGAAGCCCTGTGTTGGGATCTGGAAATATAAAACTAAATAGGTTAATGACTATTCACTCACTAACTGTGTGCACACAAGCAGGGTTTAATACTCGCTGACTCTGGGGAGCAACTAGTTTTTTGTGTATGGTCATTGTCTTACAACTGTTCATGTTTCCCTCTTCACTTTGACTGCTAGGAATCTCAAGAGGCAAATTTGGGCTTATTGCTGGCAAGGATCTTTTAGAATGTTTTTATGTCCTAACTTATTCCTGGTTACATCTAATTTCCCTACTTTCATTTTCCCTTATCCTGATTTTCTCATTTTGTATTTTGAGGATCTTTTTCATGTGTATTTTAGTTGATACCGTAGGCACCTCTGTAAGCCACATCAAATCTCTTTTGAAACAAGGCAGGACACTAAAAATAAATACTTAGGATTAGAGTTCATGGCATTTCAAATCTTTTTTAAAATGTCTATTAAACTCTTGATAATGTGTAAGACACCATCTCTGCCTTTGATGAGATTACAATCTATTGCCATACCTGCAAACAGCTACTAGAAACAGGATTTGATAGATTACAAAGGTAATACAGCAGTGCAAGCAAAGTAGGGATTCAGGAGAAGAGGCCCATTCCTGTCTTTATGGGAAAGTTGCAGCCCCACTAGTCCTTGAGTCATGGGTGGGCTTTGAAAAAGTAGGACTGATGGGCATGTATAGAGGAGATACACATGTACAGTGTCTATACATGTATAGAGTTTGCTTCTTTTGGGGGGGGTAATTAGGCTTTTATTTGTTTATCTTTAATGGGAGTACTGGGGATTGAACCCAGGACCTCGTGCATGCTAGGCATGCACTCTGCCACTGAGATATACCCTCCCCCCCATATATATAGAATTTGAATACTCAAATATATACACATATATGGTGGCAGATAAGGCACAATTGGAACATAGTTTACTAGACTTTTTGATATTTTCATTTACTTTAAAATGAACTGAACTGTGACTATCTCATTTTGTTCTTTGCACCATTGTATATCTGGACTTTTATCTCCCTTTGGAGACTATTCCTAGTTTATCCATGGTCACTTAGTAACCAGTCAAAATGTTAAATGGGTATGTCAATGAATTTTAACTTTGTCTCGGAGGAAACTGTGTCTCTAATTTTCTGGCAAACTTGAGTAGAAAACACTGTAACTGGAGATTGGCTAGAAAACTTCGTATTATCAATTCTAAGGTGCATATTTTTGTGTTTTTTCTAATTTTTTATTTTTCTTTTTTTGTGGCTTTTCTTGTTTGATTGGTTGATTGGTATTGGGGTGGGTTTTTTTTTTCTTGCTTTTTCATTTAATTTATTTTTTTATTTTAATCTTTTTGGGGGGGTGCGCCTTTGACATTACTGACCTTGGGATATATGTCATGGTACTTGGCAGCATCTTTTTTCTATCTAAGTGATACATAAAATAATGGTGCTTATGACTGATGATGAAAACTAGTATTAATCCAAAATAAGAAAAGAGATACTGTCTAGGTGAGGGTATAGCTCCGTGGTAAAGCATGCATGAGATCCTGGGTTCGATCCCCAGTACCTCCATTAAGTAAATAAACAAACAAACCTAATTACCTTCCCCACCAAAAAAAAAAAAAAAACCACTTCTGAAATTCCAATTTTCACCCATGACCACTTTTTCTGTGTCTCATTCATTAGCCTGAACAAAACAAATGTGCCCTCGAGGTTGGCTCCTCCTTGGAAGCATGTCTTATTTTCTTCCCCCACTGTTGTCAGCTAGCATCCAGGGCTACCTTTACTAGCAGTCATGTGACCTGTGGTGGGCACTCCTTCTCCTGAACATCTTCCTACAGGATCAGCTCCCCATGGGGTTAACAAATACCTCCTGGGGCAGACAGCATAATCTAGTGAAAAGAAGATGGATTTTGGAACCAGCCAGGTAACTTTTCAGATCCTGGCTCAGCCACTTACTAGTCACTGACCTACTGAACCTTCCTTCCCTGTAAAATGGAGTGTGATTTTTAGGGTAGTAGTAAGAAATGAATGCAGTCAAGCACGTGAGAGCAGTTAGCTCACACCCAATTAGATAGCTATGCTATTACCAACAAAACTGAAAATGTGTTGGTGAACATGTGGAGAAATTACAACTCTTGTGCATTGCTAGTGAGAAGGCAAAATGCTGCAGCCTCTGTAGAAAATAGTATGGCAGGTCCTTTAAAAATGAAGCATGGAATTACCATATAATTCATCAATTCCATTTCTGCGTATATTTCCAAAAGAATTGAAAGCAGGGACTCGAACAGATTTTGTACATCAATATAACACTGCAGCATTGTTCATAGTAACCAAAAAATGGAAACAACCCAAGTGCCCACTGACGGATGAGTGGATAAACAAAAATGTGTTACATCCATATCACAGAATATTATTTAGCTTTAAAAAGGAGGGAAATTCTGATACATGCCACAACATGGAATGACCCTTGAAAACATTATGCTAAGTGAGATAAGTCAGTTGCGAAAGGGCAAATACAACATGATTCTACTTTGATTAGGAACCCAGCAAATTCACAGAGACAGAAAGGAGAATAGAGGTTACCAGGTACTGGGGATAGGAGAGAATGAGTAGTTATTGTTTAATGGGCATGGAGTTTCAATTTGGGGTGATGAAGAAGGTCTGGAGATGGACAGGGGTGCTGGTTGTATAGCAGTGTGAATGTACTTAATGCTACTGTATTGTACACTTAAAAATGGTTAAAGGGTCAATTTTCTGTTATGTGTATTTTACACCCCCCCCCACAAACCCAGCTACACAGTGCCTGACTTCTTCTATGCATTCATCAAATGCTAGTTCCCTCCCAGTTTTTGTGAGTGAATTTGCATCTTTGGATCATCCACTGTTTTGTTTCATTGAATAACGCACATGTGAAACAGTGCACAGCATCCAGAAGGAGCTTCTGTAAAGCTCACTTGTGAAGTGACAAACCCTGGGGTGCCTCGAGTCCTGTACATTTTCATGTCTTTCTACCTTTAAGTTGCTAATTCTGTCCTCTCCTCAGTAGAACAGTTTTCCAGAACATCACGTCTAGAGCTTTATGGTAGAATAATGCTTCATAATTATAGGGAAACAGCAGGCAATTTTTCACAGGGAACGGACATCATCTTCTTACAAGTTTCTTGTTTGACTAAGAGATGAACTTTGAGAGACTTGATATTTCCAAAGTTCTTTCTGGCCAAGGAGCTCAAGTGACTGCACCAGTGTCCCCAGGGAACAGGAGTCACCTCTTCCTTTCCAAGCAGCCTTCTTAGGCTTTAGGAGTCGAGGATGGTAATTATGACAAATCCCATTAGTTAAATATTTCTTCCAGAAAATCTGGAATTCAGAGTTAATAGGCTCAGATCATTCAAAAGTCCACAAATGACAAACGCTGGAGAGGCTGTGGAGAAAAGAGAACCCTCCTTCACTGCTGGTGGGAATGCAGTCTGGTGCATTCCTCAAAAGACTAGGAATAGACTTACCATATGATCCAGGAATCCCGCTCCTGGGCATATATCCAGAAGGAACTCTTCTTCAAAATGACACTTGCACCCCAATGTTCATAGCAGCACTATTAACAATAGCCAAGACATGGAAACAGCCTTAATGTCCATCAACAGATGACTGGGTAAAGAAGAGATGATATATTTATACAATGGAATACTATTCAGCCATAAAAGCCAACAACATAACGCCATTTGCCGCAACATGGATGTTCCTGGAGAATGTCATTCTAAGTGAAGTAAGCCAGAAAGAAAAAGAAAAATACCATATGAGATCGCTCATATGTGGAATCTTAAAAAAAAAAAAACAAAAAAAAACCAGAAACAGACTCATAGACATAGAATACAAACTTGTGGTTGCCAAGGGTGGGGGGAAGAGATAAACTGGGAGTTCAAAATTTGTAGATACTGTGTAGAATAGATAAACAAGATTATACTGTATAGCACAGGGAAATATATACAAGATCTTGTGGTGGCTCACAGAGAAAAAATGTGACAATGAATATATGTATGTTCATGTATAACTGAAAAATTGTGCTCCACACTGGAATTTGACACAACATTGTAAAATGACTATAACTCAATAAAAAATGTTTATAAATAAATAAATAAATAAATAAATAAATAAATAAATAAATAAGTAAAAAACAGAGTTAATAGGCTCAGACATTTAAGGGGGAATTCCATTTAAGTGCTAGTTTGCATTTCCATTAGGTAAATAAAAAATAGAGTGATGTGTGCTTTGTGGGAATGCTGGAGCCTGTAGCTTAAAGATCATTATTACAACAGGCAGGAGGTAGATGCTCTTTTATTTATTGAGATTCTCTTTATTCTCCCCTCTTCTTCTTCCCATCATTTCTTCTCAGAATGTGCCATTGAAGAGATTTCCTTCAACTCCCATCTTGGGCCCATTGCTTGGAATCCGCCTCAGCGGCCAGCAGCCATGGCCATTCTTGGGTCCCTGGCAGTGGACCAGGGTGTGGGTGCTCCCAGGCCCGAGGCATCAGAGGCGTAGTCACCGTGGCCTCCCTCCACCCATCAGGAGCAAGCAGGCTGGTGAGTCAGGTGGAATTTCCTTTTGTGGATAATTAATGAGGGGAAAGGATTACGATTCCAGTTCTCCACGTCAGTGCACATCCTTTTCATTTTAACAACTGAAATAAGGATTGGGAATTTTCATAATATACAGTCTTAAGAGTAGAAGGGACTTCTAATTTTTTAGAAACATTTTTGTTAAAGTGTAAATATACATACAGAAAAATGTACATTGTATAAGTGTGTGGTCCAAAATTTTTCACAGATGGAGGAGACTCGTACAGCCAGCACCCAGATCTAGAAACAGGTTGTTACTGGCCCCCAAAGTCCCCTTTGTTTTCCCAGAAGGGCCTCTGAGAAGTTATTTTGTACATTGGTCTGCCTGTAAGTAGGTCCCTGTCTAAATCCACCTACACTAATAGGCAGGTGCGCTCCTTTTTTGTTTTTTTCTATGTAAATAGAACCACACCTAATTCATTTTAGAAAATGCAAAAATGTTACCATATCCTATGTGCCTTTTCATGGTAGCAGAAAGTTTCTTCTCTTGCTTGGCTCTCCCCTCCCCTCCCCTCCTCCCTGTGGTTATGGTCATCTCCCCACTCTGCACACAGCCTCCTAATTACTTTCCTGGACAAGAGTTAGAACAGTTTTGAGCCACCCCAGAAGTTGCTCTTTGTGCCTCATCCCCATCAAACATTTGTCCTGCCTTTCTGTATGAACCCTACCCCTGGGTAACCGCAGAACAGATGCAGGAAAGCATCTTTTTTATCAAAGAGTTCCAATGAATACATTTTGAAAAAGAAATATTTCTGTTTGGGATGATACAAAAGTTCTAGAAATAGAGAGTGGTTTTGGTTGTACGACACTGTGAGAGTGCTTAATGCCACTGAGTTGTACATTTAAAAGTGGTTAAAATTATCAACTTCATCTATGACTATTTTTAGCATCATAAAAAAAGAAATAATAGAATTAAAATATTACCATTTTGCAGCCCTCAAATTAATCTTATTCCATCTCAGCCCTGCCCTTTCTTCAAAGTAACCACTGTCCTGATTTTATAGTGATCACTTCCTACATTTTTTAAATAGCTTTATCAGCTAAATGGCATCCTCAGACATAATAGTTTAGTCTTGCCTTTTTAAAAAAAAAATTTGTTGGGTTTTCTAAGTTTCTTTTTGGTCTATAGGTTCCCCTCCATTCCTTTATTTCCCTCTAATTCATCTGATGAGAATTCAGATCATTTGACCTTTTTTCCTTCTATAATAAATTCTCAAGTTGATCTTTCATTTTCACGAATTCTGTTCTTGACTATATCAATTTTATCATTTATCCCATTAATTCTGTCCTTCATTTCAATACCATACTTTTCACTCTGGTTTCTTCACTTGAAGTGAACTGCGTGCGTGGTTTCTGGTTTTTGTTGGGGGTTGGAGGGAGGGGGTGTTGAAGAGATAAATGAGAGAAGATACACCCTAGGGGGGAAAGTTCCAGACACAGAGGACTACAGAATCAAGATCAGGGCATTCCCTTAATTCTCTCAGGTAGAGTACTGGAAGTTTTAGGGAAAAGCTTCCCTTAGAATAGAGTCCCAAAAAGAGAAAAAAATATAAATAAACAAAACAAAAATAAATAAATAAATAAATAACCAAAAAACAAAAAAATTTAAGAAAATAAACAACAACAACAACAAAAAGAACCCACAAAAAAGAACAACAACAAAAGAATAGAATCCCCAGTCCTCTCCCTGAAGGGGAGGGTGGGGAAGTGAACCCCTGGGTCTGGTCAGTCCCACCTGTTTGCAGTGTTTCACCCACGCACGCCTCTTGCCCTGCACCAGTTTTCCTCCGGAATCTGAGGAGCCCTGCATCTGACTCACCTGGTGAGGAGGCAAAGCATCAGCTGCCTCAAGCAGCAGTAGGACCAGACTCCTCCCACCGCCACCCTCTCCCCCCTGTTCCCTCTCTCCCCTCTCTGGGTAATGCTGGGGAGGGAGTCAGGAGTCCTGAGCTCTTTCAGCACAGAGGGACAAATGGGAAGCAGAATGTCCCACTTGAGACAAATTCACAGTTGATTTGTGTTATACTGGTTATTTTTTGTTTGTTTGCTATGTCCTTAATATTCAAAGTGTGGCTCGTTTGCCAGCCATCTGAGCATCGCCTGGGAGCTTGTTAGAAAAGTAGAATCTCTGAGCCCACTGGAGACCTCCCAAATCAGAAGCTGCATTTTCAAGGTCCCCAGGTGATTCATATGCTTGTTAAACTTTGAGAAACCAATTCTACAGTAAAATATATGTTTATAATTAAGAAAATGATAGATTTTTTAAAACCAGTAGACTTCCCCAATGACTTATTTACCCTACTTCTGAGCTGTCAGGCTAGAAGCTGGAGACCTCTCTGCATAGAATTGTCCCTCCCTGTATGATTGTTGGGTGTCAGGGTGAAAATTTATCTTTTCTTTTTTCCTACAATGGAGACAAAAACTTCCAGAACATTTAAGGCAGCAACTCTCAAGCATACGAAAGGGATGTGAAAGAGAAAATATTAATTAGCCTATTATTAATGATTAAATTATTATTATCATGAGATTATGGGGCTGAAATGATTGCTAAAATCATCATGCTTTCTGAGGGGAGAGAATAAAAGAAAGAGAAGTGGGTGAAATCAGGGAGGGTGGCAGGAAAAGATAAAAAAAAAAAGGGAAAAACCACTGTAGGAAATGGCCACAAGACTATGACTAATAATGCCTTAGCCCCACCCATTCTGAGTGGAATGCCTCTCCCAAAGGTTCGTGGGCACCTGCACCTGAGCTGGCACCCTGTCCACTCCTCTGTGTGTCCCTGTGATCCCAAGGAGTTATGGGAAAGTGTCGGGACGTCTTTCTGTTTCAGGGTGTACACACTACTTCCTAGTGTAGAGTGATGGATGGACTTAGACAAAACTATGAGCTCCCTACAGGCTAGCCTGGACTTGACACTGACTCGTCGCGTGTAAGGAAATGTGTAAGGAAACAGGAAGGAGGTGTCTCTTCCTTTTTCAGAGGACCGTGAGTCCTAGGCTGCTTGGGTCTTGTAATTTCGGCCTTTCTATTGCCTCTTCTCAAGTATTCTCTCCTTCTCTCTCTTTTCAGCCACCCACTTCTTTTCTCAGATCTAACCTCCAAATGTTTGAGTTTCTGAAAGGTTTGGTCCTTGGAACTCTTCTCTCCTTAGGGAGTAGCATTCATTTCTAAATAGAACTAATTATGCTCAAAACAACACGCTTCCATTTCTAGCCTAGAGGTCTCCTCTGAATTTCAGAATGAGGTAAATGAAGAGTTCACTTTTACACACCTTAAGTTTGAGATGCCTGTGGTTTTTTTCCAAGAGCCTGCTTGATTTTTCACTTACTATATCACTGGCATCTCCAAACTGAACTCTTCTCTCTCCTAAACGTACCCCTGCTTCCATCTCAGTCAATGGTCTATAAGCCAGTTTCCTGGGCTTGGGCACCATCTTTCACAGCTTCCCCTCCAGCACCCCACACCTAGTCTGTCCCCAGTCCTGTCCCTTCTGTATTAAATCCTTTTCCTTCTTCTGCACGGCTGCCCCCTTGTCTGAGCCACCTTCATTCCTGCCTGAACAACTGAACGTGTCTTCCATCTCGTCCTCCTCCCACTCTCCCCTCCCCATCATCTATTATCCATTTAGCACGATCTTGGTAAAACAAGAGAAATGCTCAAAAACCCCTGCTTAAAAGTTTATGAAGGTAGAATAAAACTCTAGCAACTTATCAATGCCCGGAACACAGTGTACAGTACTGAGACTGGGCTGTACTCCGGGGTTTAAATCCTAGGTTGGCTATCTAGGATCTCCAGAAGTAGCCACCTCATCTCAATTCACACCCCCTCCCCACCCCTTTACTCAGGAAGTTCCTGCCTTCCTTGAGTGCCTCAGGTTAGAACTCCTTAAGCCGTCTGGAATCCCCTCCCTGCCTCCCGTGGCTCCTTCCTTCTCAAATTTCAAATCTTAGCTTCAAGTCGACTCCAGACAGGGGCCTTCCTTGACCGGCCTTCGTAGAATAAGGCTCTCAAAGCTCAGTTCTTTCCCTCAGAACACCCACACCATTTGTAAATAGGTATTTATGTTTGTTTACTTGCTTAACACCTGTCTCCATCACTAGACTATAAACTCCACGAGGAGAGAGGTTTTTGGTCTTATTCTGTGCCAGAAGAGTGCTTGGTATTTACGAGACATTCAATACAATACTTGAAAGAAAATGAACTGAGTAAATGAATCAAGTTTGGGCCACTAGGGAAGCAACTCTACCCAGTGGTGCCCAAAACTACTGAATAAGCCATGTGTGTACCCGCCTTCCCCCAACCGCGCGAAATGTGTGTGGCTAGTACCGTTGTAACTAAAAGCAAATTCTTAATTCATTTATTTATTCAAGAATAGAACAGGATCATTAAGCATTTTATCAGTCAGCAGGTATTAGTGTACTCACATCCACATCACGGTGGGGAACTACGTGACATTTTGTGACATTGCAAAAGGACTGGGGTGCAGTGCTTGACGCCCCTGTACACATCCCCCTGAAGGGAATTGGTTGCACCTTGGTTTTTACTGCGTGTCCAGCAGAGGGCGCTGCGGAGACACGGCTGCCGCGGGTGCAGGCGCAGCCCCTCAGGGAGAGGCGGGGCGAGAGGAGACTGACTTTCTAAGTGACGACAGCGAGAAGTGTTCGCAAGTTCTCGGGAGGCTTTGCAACTTCTAGGCGGTTTCCGAATCCGACTGAAGAGCTTTTGAAAAATACTAATTTCTGGATGGCCCCCAAAGATTCTGGTTCAGCAGGACCTGGGCGGGCTCTGGACTCTCTTGAAGATGTTTCTTCTGATTTCGATGGTGAAGAGATTTGGGACCCATTGGTGGGAATTCCCTAGGGCCAACTCCGGGAGTAGAAGGGGTGAGGAGGAGACAAACCCTGTTTCCACGCTCAGCTTTTTAGCTGTGAACTTTCTGAGCACTCCAACCCCCTTGTAAAATGAAGTTAGTAAATATTGAGCTATAATGCCTACCTTGTAAGGTTATTTAAGGACAAAAGGATAGCCAGGTGTAAAGCTGCTAATAATACATGTTCAAAGTGAGGTAGTATCTGCTCTGAATCAAAGGCAGAAGAGGCGTTCTGGTACCTCTCCTGGGTCTTTCGATCCGTAGGGAGAAGCAGACTGTCCAATCTAATCATTTGGAAGCTAGCTACAGTATTTAGTCCTGGAACCTCCAGGCTGCCTCTGTCTTGTACTGTATTTAGGACAGGAGGCAGGCAACAAAAACCATAAAAGGAGATAAAGGACTAAATTTCCGTAAGTTAGAAGGGATCTTATGCAGCATTTAGTGAACACTTGTTTTTCTCAGACGGGGAAAACATTGTTCAGAGAAGTTAAGAGACTTATCCGAGATCACACAGCTGGGTAGCACAAAGCCTGGGCCAGTGCTCTCACCAGCACTCAGTGCTGCCTCTGGAAGGTTTGTGGTGAATCTCTTTGGGTCTTGTCCTTGTCCTCCAGAGAAGAGAACTCAATGCTTCCTACATTTCTATTTCAGGAATAACAACATGGGGTCATTATTACTGCCTTACCCAACAGATCGCAGGGATGATAGTAATAGTAATAATAACAAATGACATTGTTAAGTTGCCTGGCACTCTCCGAAAGTTTAGGCACATTGTCTCATGTAATTCTCACCTTACCCTGTTCATGCATGCATCAAACATTAAGTCTTCAAAGGGTTCCAGGCATCCACTGGGGATACAGCAGTGAAGCCAACCAGCTCCCTGCTCTCATGCAGCCTGCATTCTGCTGAGAACTGAGAGAGACTGACAATCACCCAAATAAAATGATTTCAGAGAGTGTTAAGAGCTTTGAGAAAAACAGAACACAGTGGTGAGATGGAAAGTGATCGGGAACAAGGGAACTGAAACTGAGCAGGACCCTGTGGGGCTCTCCCAGGTACCAAGCCCCTCTGGGGCCCCCTTTCCCTCCACTTTTTTGTTCGTAGAAAAAGGCTTTAGTCTCCTAGGCCTTCCCTGAGTTCCAAAGAGCAGACTGAAGCAGTTAGTACTCAGGGAAGTGAGGAATGCGGAAACAAAGGGAAAGCAGTCAAGAAACAATAGTTCAGCAATGAAACCAACCCTAGTTCCTCCTCAAGGGATGTACATAACAATTTGATACTTATCTTTGAGTTGTTCTAAAGCCCCCACTCTCGAGATGGAGATGGTAACTCTAAGTGGAGACCCCCAACCTGGTCAGAACCAGAAGGTTAATTTTAATTCCTAGAACACCACCCAGTTGCCTCACCACCAACCGATCAGAAGAAAGTCAGACATCCTGCAGCCCTCACCCCAATTTTGCCTTACAAACTTTCCCCTGAAACCCACTGAGGAGTGTAGGCTTCTTGAGCTCAAGGCGCCCTTCTCCTTGCTCGGCCCTGCACTAAACCTTTCTCTGCTCCCAACTCCGATGTTTCGGTTTGTCTGGCCTCACTATGTGTCAGGCACAGGGACTTGGGTTTGATTACAGAACCAAAGGCTTGTGGATCCAGAAAGTCCTCTCCAAGGAGGTGACATCTGAGCAGAGGCCTGGACATGGAGAAAGAGGTCTTAACCTGGGAATAGAGCTTTCCAGGCAGTGAACTAAGCAAGTCATCAGGAGCCCACCAGTGGGTTTGGTGTTTTCAAAGAAGTGGGAGGAGGCTGATGAGCAGGAACAAAGGCCGAAAACAGCAGGAGGGGAGATGCACCTGGAGAAGGCAGGGAGGGCGGTCCCAGGCTTGTCCAGCCTGCCGGTCCAGCTCCTGCCCCAGGACTTATCCTGAAGGTAGCTATTTCCCCTCCCTTGGAAAAAATGTCAGTGCGGCAGGGAGGGCTTTGGGGGAGGGGCAAGGGGGAGGCTCTTGGAAAATAGTTGCATGACTTTAAGGGGTGAGTGTTATTTAACTCACTTCACACCCGAGGCCCTGAGCCAGGGCAGGTGGAATGGCGGATTCCATCTCTGTCTCCTTCCAAACCAGGCCTCTCGTTTTCCTGCATCCATTCCTGTATGTGTACATGCGGCTTACCTTCCAGTTAACCCTGGTCCTGCCCTCCCCAGGTGTTGCTGGGCCCCACTCCTCTCCAAGTCTCTCTGAGCTCAGGGCTGCACTCTCAAGGCGACTCTTGTAGTGCGTTCTCAGGCCCCTGTTCCTCTTGGAATTAAACCCACTTCTTTTTGTGTAACTGTCCATCACTAGTCTGTGCTGAGCCCTTTTCTCCTCTCTGTTCATTAAGTGACCCCACCTGGCTTCCAGGTTTTCTCTGGGCTTACGCTTCTCCTTGAAGGCTTCCCCCGGGGATGGGGGGGAAGTGGGCGTCCTGAGAAGTATATCCAGTGTCATTCGCTAATTAGGATTGTATTTCACTCTGGATTTACAGGTAAATGCCTTCAGCTTTGGGTTTCTAAAGGAAAGAAAAGCAGACACTTCCCTCTGGGACTTGGTTGAGAGGTCATTTCCCTCCCATAGCTCCCTACACACAGCCTGGGAAAGAACTCACTCATTCAACCACACATTTACACAAGCCCTACAACATGCCAAGCCTGGGGACTCGAATTCAGTTTTGAGCTTCAGGGAGCCACAGCCGAATAATAATGTCAGGCACAGTCTGCACCGATGTTCCCATGGATTCCCTCATTCAGTCTTCACAATCACCCTTGGAGGCAGGTGGGGTGTGTGGGTACCATGGTCTCCTTCTGTGTGTTGTCCAAGGTCACACAGCTGATTCCTGGAAGAATTGGGCCAACCCAGGCCTCTCAAGTCCGTTTTTTTATTCTTCTGGAATCTTAATCCTTTTGACTTTAGAATGGGTGAATACAGAACAGGGCTATTTTACAAACTGTTTCATTAATTATTACATCATGTTTACATGAGAATGACGGAAGGAATCCTTTTCTGCATGACCACTGCTGGGATTGGGACTCTTCAGGTAGAGGAGTCCTGTTTTCATACCACCTGGGAGAACTTCCTGGGAGACGGGCAGAGAGTGAGGGGAAGTGAACCTGCGTTGTCAAAAGGCCTCCAAGCACCCTGAACAGAGTTCAGGTAATAGCCAGGTAACCTCTATCAGACTGACTCTCCCAGAGGTGATAGCCATAAATCCTGGGAGGTAGAAAAACTACCTGATAGCACTGAGCATGCACAAAAGCAAGAAGATTCTGGAGGGGAAGCAACACACAGAAGACGGGACTGGCACCGAGTACATTTCCTGTTTCTAGGGCTTTTCTCCCGAGAACAAACAGCTAACCTATGGCAGTGGGAATCCCAGAAGGAGAGGAGGGGAAATGGGACAGGAAAAATGTTTGGAGAATTTATGGTTGACACTTTCCCAAATTTGATGAAAGACATTTACAGATACAAGAAGATCTGTGAAACAGCAGAATAAATACCAAGTAAACCATGCCTAGGCACATCATAGTCAAACTGCAAAAAAAAAAAAACCTCCCAAAAATCAACATTTTGAAAGCAGCCAGGGCCAGGTGTCACTTAACACACTGCAGAGTAATAATTCAAAAGTTCTGACTTCTCATTAGAAACAACGGAGGCCAGGAAACAGTGGAACAACATCTTCAAAGTGCCGAAAGAAAAAAAAAAAAAGGAAAAAAAACCTCTGTCGACCCAGAATTCTGTATCCAGAGAAATGAATGTTCCAGAATGAAGATGAAATGAAGGCATTTTCAGATAAAAGGAAACGAAGAGTATCTCTCACCAGCAGACCTATAGTGCAAGAAATGCTAATGGCAGTTCTCAGGCTGAAAGGAGATGGTGCCGGACGGGAGCTTGGGCCTTCAGAAGCAAACAGACAGCATCCAGAACGGTGACATGCAGGTAGGCAGAAACGTCCTTGGCCGTCTGCTGCACGGGTAAGGATTCTGATTTGCTCATTGCTGTACGCACTGTGCCTCGTGCAGTACCTGGCATATCAATAAAGTGAATATATGTCAACAGAATGGAAGAGCACACATCATCTGTCTGAAAGAATATATTTTTTGAAAGTACAACCAAGTGGATGCCTCAAAACTAGGCTGTCAGCACAAGTTTTGTCCCATTCTACATATTTAAATTGGTTTAAATAAGAGTAAGACTTTGCGAGGATGAAGCACTAAGAAAATGAGAGGTGGACAGTTGGGTAGTCTCATCTGCATTCTACTCCTTTTCTTGGTGCCTAGTGAATTTCCTGTACGTCATCCAAACAGGTCATAAAGGAGATTACATATGACATCGCTGTGTGCATTAAACTCCAATTTCTAATTAAAAACCATGGGAAGTTACTGCTTCAGAACCAGACGGGCCTAGCCAGCACAAAAGGAAGTAGACGTTGGATAAAATAAGCGTCCTACCTAGATAAAGTCAGGGCATGTGACGTCCACATTGGTCAGATTATTTAGTTAATTGCCAGATGTCTATTTCATGTTGTGACAGCCAAAGACAACTGACCCCTCAAAGGCCTCATTTATTTAAACAGTGAGAGGATGGGGTAGAACATCTGTCCAAATTCATGATGAATTGTTATCAACTTGACTTTTCATTTAAAAAGGAAACAGGGGCCTGATACTCTGGTAGAAACTTACTGCTGAAAACTCTCTGAGAGGTAACTGGTTTGTCACACTTGGAGGTGAATAACCACTGGATGCAAAAGGCCCATGTATGCTGTGGTCAGCTGAATAATGGCCCATAGATATCCAGGTCCTAATTCCCAGAATTGTGACTTTAACTTATATGACAAAAGAGACTTTGTAGGTGTGATTAAGTTAAGGATCTGGAGATGGGCCACCATTCTGGATTATCTGGATGGAACCTAAATGTAACCACAAGGGTCCTTGTAAGAAGGAGGCAGAGGACGATTAGACCACAGAAAAGGAGAAGGCAATGTGACCGTGGAGGCAGAGATTGGAATGATGTGCTTCGAAGATGGAGGAAGGGGCCACAAGCCAAGAAATAGAGGCCACCACTAAGAGCTGAGGAAGGCAATGAAACAGATTCCCCTCCCACAGCCTCCAGAAGGAACCAGCCCTGCTAATACCTTGATTTCAGCCCCATGAAACTGATTTCACACTTCTGACCTCCAGAACTGTGAGAGAGTTTTACACCATGGAATTTGAGACAACTTGTTACAGCGGTGATAGAAAATGCACACATGTGCTTTCTGGGAATTCTTGGCTTCTAGGGAGTGGATATCAGAGCATCTGAATGAGAAATGAGCTTCCTAGGTGTGGCATGTGCACACTGGCCACTGCCTTAGCAAAAAACAGAACCTGAGGTTTCTAGCAGAGCAAGCCCCAGGGCAGTGAGGGAAGCGAAGCAAGGAAAGAGGCCGAGACTCGCTCTGAGATATGTTACTGCCCAGCCTGTGCTTTCCAGTGAGCTGTGAAGAAAGACAGCAGGTTGTGCAATGACACATCCGCTCAGAGGGAGGGCTGCAAAGAGGAACTATACCTCCAACTAGAGAAAGAGAGAGAGAGAAGAGAATGAGTCTGTCCGGCTCCTTCCTGTTTCTTCTCCACAGCTGATCAGGGTTCACCCTTGTGGGGGGTTCATGCCCTGGAACTTGGAGTAGATTCCATCCAGCCCTCAGAGGCTGCCTAGGAAATCACCCCAAGGCCTCCGCCTACGTTGTTTCATTTACGTTCAAAAATGAAGCTCAAGTTCACTCTTTGGTTGGGTAAGGATGCAAAAGGTGAACAAAAGCTGGAGGCCTCTTGAGGGCCAGGCTCAGAACCTGCACAGCACACTTCCAGAACTTTCTAACAGGCAGAGTAAGCCACAGGCCCGTCCAGACTTGGCAGGTGTGGAAATGGACTCCATCTCTTGATGGGAGCAGCTGCTAAGGCACCTGGCAAAGCACCTGATACCTAGAGGGAAGGATGGGTGCAATTTGGACCAATAATGTATGGCAGGGAGTTAGCAGAAGAGAGGCCTGGAGGGGGCTGGGCAGGAAGAGCATGGAGCAGGTGACTGGGGAGGCACGCAGACCAGCTGCTCGCCCACAAGCTGAGCCAATCCCAGTGGCCGGGCCCAGCGCGGAGGACGGTGGGCTAAGCCGGTACCCACATGACCAAAGGCCTTGGGTGCCAAGCTGGGGCATGTGGATTTTGTTTTGAAGGCAGTAGGGAAATACGGAGGAGGGAGTGGGCAGCTTTCTGGTTTGAAAGCCCTTCTGATCACAACTCCGGCAGGCCCAGAGGCCAGGGGCCAGCAGCACAGGTAGGAGATGAAGGTGGCCAGTTGGAGGGACGTGTGCAGGGGACATGGTGGAGGCATCCAGGAGATATTGAGGAGGGAGATGCACTGGGATGTGTTGAGGGAGAGGATGGAGGTCTGACCTGGTCAGAAAGGAACAGGACTTAGGGGAAGATGGTGGACTGAGAAAGGGGTACCAGGGTCAGTAGTTAAGGGAAAGAGGTAATGAGTAGTGTATCTGGACACGCGAAAGAGCCCCACACTGGTTTGGAAAGATGCCCTTCCTTGTTCGGCTTAATACCAGGCTGATCATCAGAATTTCATTATCCTGTATCATCCAGGAAAGGAAATGGGAGTAATTACTGCAGGACAGCAGCCCTCAGAGACCACTATTTTATGTTCTTGATGCTCTTGAGCACAGTTCAGGGTTCAAGTGGATCTGTGCAGTTCTCACAGGCCTTTGAAGAAGGGTTGAGATGGGGGTTGGAGCAGGGGCCTTTGATGTGGTCACCATTTCCTGCTTTGTAGGCTTGAAAACAAACTCATAGGCATCTGATATATCAAAATTCAGAATATCACTTCATACAAATTCAGTGAAAAATACAGAATAGATGGGAAACCTGTATTCACTGCCCAGAGCATTCTCTCCCCCAAAGCAAAGCTATATAGGAAGTTAAGTGATCATTAGGGTGCTTGATAAATCCATCTCCTGAGCCTGGATTTCTCCTGATCCTGGATCATCAGGGTGCTTGATAAATCCATCTCCTGAGCCTGGGAGTAATAATTCTTATCTTCTTTGGGTTGTTACAATGATTAAACAAAATAATGTATGTCACACGCATGGCACATAGACATTGTATATGGCTGGAGCCCAAGAGTCAATTGCTGAAATAAAATTTAAAACTAGTTGTAATTTTATTGTTAATAACCATGTGAATAGCCACATCCTATTAGGTAACTGAACTCTTGACAGACCTGTTCAGTTCAGAAGTCAGAAAAACTGGACCCTTATGGCAGTGGACTGAATGTTTGTGTCCCCTCAAAATTCATGTTGAAATCCTAACCCCCAATGCGATGGTGTTAGGAGGTGGGGCCTTTGGGAAGTGACTAGGTCGTGAAGGTGGAGCCCTCATGAATGGGATGAGGTGCCCCTATAAAAGGGACCCTACAGGCTGTCTTGCCCTCTTTCTGCCACGTGAGGATACGGGGAGAAGATGGCAGTCTGCAACCCTGACTACAGCTTCACTAGCATCCTGATTCCAGACTTCCCACTGCCAGAACTGAGCAAAGTAAATATTTGTTGTTTACAGAACATCCAGTCCATGGTATTCTGTTAGAGCAGCCCAAACTGATGAAGACAGGTATTCAGGTTAATTCTGAAATGTCTAACAAAGGCCACACTTAAAATTCAGGGCGCTAAGTGCTGTCAATCAAAACTATCCTATAATACACCCTTCGAGGCAACATTTTGCTTGGTGTAATGTTTGTATTCCTGGTATCAAGCCTTTAAAACTGTATGCTCTCATTTTGGTTTTTTTGGTAATTCCCTGGAAATCTTGAAAAATATAGCTTCGTTAGATGAATTTCACGGTAGCTTTTGCATTTTATGTCCTTTGTCAAGGTCACCTCCCAGGGAACAGCGTCTTGTGATTCAGTTTACTGCCCGAAGCAGTTATTTGGCTTCAGGACTTTTTCAGTTTGGGAGAATGATTCTCAGCGGGTTTTCTTCAGCCCAACAGAATGTTAGCCTAGGGAATCTTAATTCCACTTAATTGCCCTCCCTGAATCTTGCTGTTTTCTCTTGACTGCTCTGGGTTTTTCTGATGATGAGAAGTTTTACTAGAGGAAAGAGTTTAACATCAGAGGATAAACTGGTGCCAAGTAAGGATGAGTCTGGAGGGCGTTGAAGGAAGGGAAGCCCTTTGGTAAAATTCTAGATTCTCTGTCAAACAACAAGTACCACGGAGCAGCTGTTATGTACAGAATACTATGCTCATTGTTGGTAAAGGGACGCACAAAGTCGTGTTATCAACACAGGATTTGAGAGATATGCTTTCAACTTATGAAAAGTTAAAGAAGACAAGAGAAAGACCAAGATGGGTTAATGGCTGATGCTATTAATTACTGAAGTAATAGTCTCAACAGACCCCCCCTTTTTTTTGAGCGGGGAGGTAATTAGGTTTACTTATTTCTTCATTTTAAGAGAAGGCACTGGAGACTGAACCCAGCACCCTGAGCACATCAAGCATGCGC
This sequence comes from Vicugna pacos, assembly GCF_048564905.1. Classification (NCBI taxonomy): domain Eukaryota; kingdom Metazoa; phylum Chordata; class Mammalia; order Artiodactyla; family Camelidae; genus Vicugna; species Vicugna pacos. Next base: position 17,978,802 of record NC_133000.1, on the reverse strand, counting down.
TCTACCATTTGAGCTATACTCTCCCCCGCCCCTAACAGACCCTTTTTGATGTCATCCTTTCACAAGGTACTTGGTCCTAGCCACTGGGATACAACGGTGAACAAGCCACCTGGTGAGGCTCCCTGGGGGACTGGCCTTCAATTCTAACTCAGGGGAGGAGTGGGGGAAATGATGGTGTGAACAGAGGCATGAAAATCCAGGATGGATTTATGTGACCATGAGGAAATCATTTGCACTTTTTCTTCCAAAGCCGTCAGCTGGGCCTGGATCCCTTCAATAGATGAAACGAGAGGGAATTGTTAGGAGACTTAATTTTTGATTTAGCAGCTCTGAGCTGTCCCAAAATTAGGTCAGTCGCTTTTACTTTCTGGATGGAAAAGGCCCTGCTGTGCTGGAACCTGGCACGCCGGGCAGGATAAAGTTCTAGGGCAGGCTTGGGGCATGGTTCTGAAAAGCTGGAGGGAAGTGAGAGCTGACTCACCTGTGTTTGAACCCAGTCCCTCTGCAGCTTTGCAGACGCACAGGCCTGGGACCTGCGCCAGCGCCGTGTCACACTCGCAAACCCCCTGGGTTCACACTACAGGCATCGATGGTCCTGCTAAGCTGGGGCGCTCTTCCTGTTCTAACCAGGGAAGCAAGAGCCGGGGTTCTCTCGGGCCAGAGACCCCTGCCCTGGCGTCTGGTCTGATTCCTGTCCCTGGGCACAGTAGGACCCTTTGAGGAGGAACTAGAGTGAAGGCAGGGATGCCGTTTGTGTTAATGGAGTCCATCTTAAAGGATGAAGGAAACTGAGAGGTCACCCAGGCTCGCCTCTTTGCTAAAAGATGGTCAAATGCACAAGATCACCCAGCTTGTTAGTGACAGAGCCAACCCTGATTGCTACCACGCTTCCTGCCTTTTGTGGAAACATGACATGGTCCAACTCCTGGGCTAAGGTGTGCCACCAGCTGTTCTAGGTAACCTCAACTTCCACGTATCCCTGACACTGAAACTTGCCTTTCCTTCCTCTACAAATCATCTTTTTATCCTCCTTTGTTCCTTCACTTCTTTCTCAGAAAAAACAATAGTATCCTCCACCCCAAAGTTTATCTCATGTGTCCTTTCAGTAACTGATGCATCAGCCTCTCCCTCCCAGCGGCACTGCGCCCTCGCCAGCTGTCTGCCCGTACCTCCGTGTTGGCCTCTCAGGAGGTGCGTCTTTAATCATTGGTCATCTCACCTGCTGCTTGTATAACTTTAATTATTCTACATTTGTCTCCAGCTCCTACTTATTTCCTGAACTCTAAAACCATGCAGCAAATTGACTCAGACATTTCCACGTAAAGTTTCTTGGACACCTTAAGCCAGCAAATCTCAAACAGAAACATCACCTTTATCTCTAACCTGCCCCCTCCCCCACAGTCCCCGCTCTGAGTGGCACCACCAGACACCTCGGGACTCAAGCCAGGAACCCAGGTGTTTGCTTCCACTCCTCCTCCTCCACCTCCGTGGCGGGTGGGCCAGCTTCTGTGCGCTCTGCCCCTTCATCTCTCCTGTTCCCCTTAATTTAGTTCTTCAGCTGGGAAACCTGCATTCATGCTTTATGACTTGAGCAGCTCAATTGTCATCGCCCCCAGGAAGCTTTCCAAAAGCCTGTTCCAACTATTATGTAATTGTTGGGTTTTTTTTCTCTCTTTCATTAGACCATAAATCTTTAAAGGCCAAGGCATTTTTTTCCTTCATGTACCCAGCATGACATTTTATCAGTGATTGTTCAATGTATGAATGTGTGAGGATATAAACGAACAAAGTGAGGAAATAATACTTTTTTCCCGTAGCTGCAGGAAGGATTCATGGTCAAACGTGGGTGTTTCCATTTTTACCTGCCACTCGCCAGAGGTTTTATCACTTTTTTTTCCCCTAGGCATATTTTCTGTCGTTCTATTTCATTCTCTGCTTTACTAACTACAAAGGGGAATAAGACTCAAGGCTCAGGATACACCCTAGTGGCTGGAAAGTCAATTCTAGTTTCCTGGACCAGAGAATTAAGTGAATATCAATACTCAAAGGAAGGTGAATTTGCAAACCGCAGGTAGACGAAATTAGTGATCAGAAATCCCACTGTTCCACAACAGAGTCTCCACGTCCCTTCCATGGCTGGCTGTGGAAGCACCACTGTTAGACATTGTACCTCCCTCCTGTTCTCGCGGGAGAGTTGGCAGTTATGGCTCATTTCAAGGTATAGCGTTCATTGTTCGTGGGTGAGAGCAGATCATAAAACACGAACGTGGAGACTTCCATCATGGCCAGTCTTGAGGCTACTCCCACGGCACTTTCACAGAAATGGAGACCTGAAAACAGTTGTCAGCCTAATTCTGTAAATTTCCAGATTGGCATCACTGATTAGAATTTACCTAACACTTACTAATTACTCACATCATGCTGTGAGTCATGTAGTCACAACTGGAAAAGCCACCTGGCCATCCCACCAACATTTTTTCAATAGCATAAATAGGAAGAGGACAGTGAACATCACACACACACCAGTTTGTCAGGTCATCCTTGGTGTTTCTTTTTCTGTGAATTCTGATGAAAGGAAACAAACCTGGGGAAAGGATCATTCTGTTTATTTATGCAGGACCTTTTCAAAATTTGGGAAAGAGAAGCCAAGTCAAAGAGTGGAGGGCATTCTCCTGAATGGATCAATATGCCCCAGCCAAGGTCTAGTTCTTTTTAGGTAAGTAGGTGAAAGGGTGATGGTAGTAATGTGGATCCTTGTAGTTCTGGCTGTAGAATTTGCCCCAGGCTGCTGCAAAGTCCAAATTAAGGACAAGGGTTCCTGGTCATATATTTAGAGACAACTATCAGTTCAAAACCCTTCTTTGGTGTTAGTAGAACCAGTCTGGCATTCATCCACTGTAAGAGGAATGTGTGTACTTGTGACTCAAACCATCAACTAAGAACTGGCCTTGACCTGTGGGGAAGGACAGTGGTGATGAGAGAAACCCGACACGACCTTGTTGTCAGTTTCAGCTGAATCATGGGGTCGAGAGATGGCTGCTGCTGGTTCTGCCTTCTGCAGAGAAATTTGTTAGTTAACCAGCATTTGCCAAGTGTCTGCTCGATTTAGAGCTCGGGTCGTGTGGACTGGCTAAGTATGTGCTCTTCAGCTCATAAATATATTCAGCATTTTGGAAAGACGTTAACTATGTGTGCAGCTATGTATTTTTCTACGAACCGTCCCCTAATGATTTTACGGAGGGCTGCATCAACTCTGTGATAGTTCTCTTTCACAGAAGTGATGATAAAATGTGCTTAACTACGTTGATATTTCGGTCTTCATGTTCTTACTGCATGAAACCACGTATAGCAGCCGACGTGAGTAGTGTCTGTGGAAGAGGCACATTCAGGTATAAGTTATTCCCTTTCAGTTGCCTCTGTAGAGCCTGGGCACTGACCTGTGCGGAGGCAGGGTCCTCTTCATGTGTCTCTGTAACAAAACCCAAAATGATGCTTAAAACTGGAGATTGTGTGAGAAGTTGTTGGAACAACTGGATCCACCTGTGGAGTGAATAATGTGTGATTTTTTTAAAGTATGCTTAGGGAAATTGTAAATCTTTAAGACATGGCTTGTTATTAGTTTTATGTACACAGTGTAATCAGCTAGGAAAACTGCAAGTAACAATATCTGGTTAAAGTGATGTTTTTCTCAAAGAACAAGAAGTCTGGAGGTAGGAAGCTGCAGCATTGGTTTAGCTGCCCAACGATGCAAATAAGGACCCTGACTCTTTGTCTTTTGGTCCTGCCCCTCTTAATGTGTAGTCTTTTGTTACCATGCTTGTCACGCTGTGATCATAAGATGGCTGTCATGGCTCTGGGTACCATGTCTGTATTCCAGGCAGGAGGATAGGGAAGGGCAGTGCCTGTGGCCATTGCTTCTGGCCTGGCTGTTTTATACAGAAGTAAAAGCTTCCTCAGACACCCTCTCTTCCTCACAAGAGCACCACCTTTGTCTCATTGGCCAGAACTTGTCACTTGGCCATGGTTAGCTACAGAGGGACTTGGAAAGAAGGATTACATTTTCCAGCTTCTGTAGTGAAGGCTGGTAAAGCAGAGGCTGGTTAGGAAGAAGCTGTCAGGCCAAGGAGGACAGTCCTGGATGCAGTGGTCGCCTCGTTTGTCAAACTGGCCTTTTTTTTTTTTTTTTTGATTGCCGTTGTTTTACTACTTATGATGAGTTATCTGCCTTTCTATCTTCATTTCCTCAAAATTAAAGCCCTAAAAGTTTTCTGCTTTGACTATGCAGAGTGTCAGAAATCTAGAATTGATAAATAAAACAGCAACCAAAAAACTTACATTTTCATTGCTCTGGTGGTATGTATTTCTATACTTTTTCCATTAAAAAAACTTGAGGTGAAATCCACATAAGATAGACTTAACCATTTAAAAAGTGTCTTTAAGTGGCATTTAATATGTTGTGCAACCATCACCTCTGTCCAGACCTAAAGATATGTTTTTGAACAAGTGATCACAAATGCTGGGGATGGTCTGGTCACCTGTGTTGAAAAGACTGTCAACACTGCCTGCTGGACTCACCCCAGGAGCTGTGGGTTTATGAACCTAAACTTCATTATTGAACTCTATTTTTATATTTTTTAAAATTCGTATTTATTGATTTTATCTTTTTTGGCGGGGGTAGTTAGGTTTATTCATCTATTTATTTCATGAAGGTACTGGGGCTTGAACCCAGGACCTCATGCATGCTAGGCACGCACTCTACCACTGAGCTACACCCTCCCCACTTCATTATTGACTTTACATAAGAGAAAGATATCTTTCGGACTCACTGTTATTGGACAACTATCACGATTCTCAGAAACCTCCTGCTCTCCCCCTCTCAAACGTCCCTCAGCTGCAAAAGTTGCGGTGAGAAGCTGTCTGTAGGCTGAGGACCCGTTGTGTGACCACTCTACGGTGGCTTAGGTAGCAGTGCAGTTCACACAAAAACAAACAAATGATGACCCAACTGAGCCAGGGACAAGGCCATGAGTGGACTTGGTGTGACATGGGAATAGAATCTCTCCTTTGAGTCACCCACTGGGAGAGGAATTTTCCAGGTTAAGTCCTTGGGTCATGTGACTCATCAGAAGGCCTGGTCACTATTTAACCTTTTTTTTTTTTTTAATTGAAGTAGGGTCAATTTACAGTGTTGTGTCCATTTCTGGTGTACGGCAGAATGTTTCAGCCAGACGTACGTACACATATTATTCAACCTTATCAACAACTTTTATTTGCAGAGCCCTTTCCCCTCCTTGGCACTGTCACAGAACCAGCCTCACAACAGTCCCACAAAGGAGGCCGAGCAGGTGTTTCCATCTTACAGAAAGGAGCTTGTCCTCTGGGAACACTGCCCACAGTCAGGCAGTGGCTGCCTCCCTTGCAACCACTCACCTCCTCTAACTGTGGAGGCAGAAAAGGAGGGCCACGAGGCCCCTCACATTACAGAATATCTCAGAGAGTTTGATTTGAATTGCCTTTTTTTTTTTTTTTGGATGGGGGAAGATAATTAGGTTTACTTATTTATTTATTTTTTGGAGGAGATGCTGGGGGTTGAACCCGGGACCTTGTGCGTGCTAAGCATGTGCTCTGCCACTTGAGCTCTACCATTCCCTGATTTGACTTTTATAAATGTATTCTACAAACAGTGGGTTTTCCATTTAGTGGGTTCTGAACAGTATGAACAAAAAAAACTGAAAGAAAATAGAATAACAATAAATGCACATCAGAGTGCATTGCAGTCATTGTAAGTATTCTTGCCTGAAATGTTTGCTTCAGTCGTGTGTGTGTGTGTGTGCGTGTGTGTGTGTGTGTGTGTGTGTTTACTGGGTCATTGTGTAAATGTGTTTCTTAATGTGAGTTACAGTTTAACAGGTTTGAAAGCTGTGGACAGAAAAGGCTGTGGGCCTTGGGCACCGCTGGGATCTGAACATTGCCAGCCTCAGGCCTCGCCCGCTGCCCTGACCATCCAGATATCACCGGGCTGGTAATGCCATGCGTGTGTTCAGAGTCCTGTGCTCTTTATCACAGGCAAAAACTGAGTGTGACCAGCTGCCCCGAAGGCAAGTTCCAAAAATCAAGAATAGGACTCTCACAGGTTGTACAACTTAGCAACTTTCCAGTGGCAAAAACAGTGCCAGTCCTGGCTTTGCTACCCCCACTTATTTTGTGAACATATTTGAACATCCTAGGGCATTTCCACAGCCTCGGGCCAGGACGCTGACCTGCCCCCTACCCCTGAGAAGCAGGCTGCAGAGAGCTCTGGCCAAAATCACCCGGCGGAGACCACCTGTTAACTTCCTTTTGTACTTGTGCTTCTCCGCACCAGACATCCCAGATCACTTATAGTTCCCCAGATTCTCTTTTTGTGGAAAAAAACATTTACTTCATCTGTTGCAATTTGCCCCTGTATTTTGCTTCTGATAAACTTAAGTCTGATCGTTTTCTTAGGCAGTGTCTATCTACAGGAAGGCACCCAGAAAATGAGAGGGTAAAACATTTAGCCTAGTGATTGACTTTTGTTTTTTCCTGGCATGTTGAATTGGCTAGTTTTCATGGTGTTCCCTAGACAGGACTTGCCGTGATAGGAAGTGCATAGCCATTTGGTTTCTGTCCCTATTGCATTTCTGAAGCTGTATCACTCAATAAAAATTAATTGAGAAAACTGATTATAAACCTCAGGACAAGGCTACTAAGAAATATAAAAGGTTTAATTTTAGACTCTTCACTATTTAGCAACACTAGTTTAACTTAAATGTAGTGGGTCTTTTGTACGTAATATGAAAGAGACATTTGGAATACTGGCAATCACAATGATGGTAATGATAATAATGTGATGTTTATTATACTCAGGGCGCTGTGTTCATGATTTCATTTATTTCCTTTAATTCTTACAAAAACCCTCTGAAGAAAGTATGACCATAATTTTACTTTCAAGGAAACAGAATTGTGAAGAAGATAAATAACTTTGAAAGTTCTCCCTTGTAGGATGCCAGATTCTCAAGCTGAATCTTCACGGAGGGAAAGGATTTAGTGCCACGTGTGGAGCCCTGTCAGTCATTTTCATGGAGGGATGGATACGTCTTCCTTCCCTCTCCTGCTTGACTGTTTGGCCTGTCAACTCACCAGGTGCAAATAACTAGGGGGATGTCAGGGGAAGACTCAACACATTCCTGAATGGGAGAAGTGAAGGTCAGTTCCCAGGAGCAGACCCCAGGATGCCCAAGCATGGACCTGTCTGAGACCCAGGCCTGCAGGGGGAGAACAGAGGGCTTGTTGTGCAGGGAGATTAGATCCAGACCCAGTTAACATGGCGGGGAGATGGGCTGGTCAGGGAGTCGGTGAGTGTGGATTGGTATCCTGTTGCTGCTATAACAAATTGCCAAAAACTTGGTGCCATAAAACAATAAACACATGTTATCTTTTGTTCCAGAAGTTAGAAGTCTGAAATGGGACTTATTAGACAAAAATCAAGGTGTTGGCAGGGCTGTATTCCTTCTGGTGACTCCAGGGAAGAATGAGTTTCTTTAACTTTTCCGGCTTCAAGAACCTGTCCACACTCCTGGGTTTATGATTCTTTTCCATCTTCAAAGCCAACAAGGGCAGGTTGAGTTCTCACATCAAATCCCTCCAACCTAAGTCCACACTCTTACTGTATCTCTGACTTTTCTGCCTCCCTCTTCCACTTATAAGGACGCATGTGACTCCTTTGGACCCACTCATTATCTTAGATAATCCATGATAACCTCCCCACCTAAAAGTCAGCTGACCAGCAACCTTCATTCCATCTGTAATCATAATTCTCCTTTGCCATGTAACCTAGCATAGTCACAGATTACAGGGATTGGGACATAGTGCTTTGAGGCTATGACTCTGACTATTGCAGTGGCCTCTTCGATGAAGCAACATTTGACCTGAGAAAACCAGTAAATGTCAGGTTGTGAGGGAGCATGACAGGTAGCATCCCAAGCGGAGGTTACAATCTGTGCAGATGAAGAAGAGCATAGCACGTCCGAGGAGCCCACACCATGCTGGCTCCCAAGGCCAGGGTAAGAATTTGAGAGCTTATGCTAAGTACAGTGGAAAGCTTTTAAAGGCTTTTAGGCATCAGGAAGACTTGATCCAGATCGCTCCACTCTGTGGAGATGGATGAAGGAGGCAAGAGGGATATGAGGGACCAGTTATTATCATATACCTGCCCTCCTGGAAATACGTTCCACTAGAGTTGGACAGAGATTCACCAAAATCCATTTCCTTTCCCTAGATATACAGTTACAGCACATTTCCCAGCATCCCGGTATTTTAGTGGAGCTCTGGGACTAGTTCTTGCTGAGGGATTGTGACCAGAGGCAGTAAAGAACAGGTGGGCCTTCTCCTCGCTCTGTCTCTGCCTTTTCTACAGAGGTCTTGGGCGCCATGTATGAAGATGGCCGCATTATGAGAAGGAAGCGTCCTGGGTTCCTGAATGACACTGTGGAGCAGAGCCCCAGTATTGTTACGACTGGTGTATGTGAGAGGAAGCAAAACACTTCACTCTGTTAAACATCTGAGATTTTAGAATCATCTTTTGCAGTAGTTTGCTAATCCTGGCTAATATACAACCAGACAGACAGACAAATAAATTAATTAAACAAAATAATTTGGGGCTTTAACAAGGGCTATGAAGGAAATGAATGGATAAGGTGATGGGGAATAATCAGGGTTGCTCCCTCAGAAGGATGGTCTGGTGAAGTGGCATTTGATCTGAGGACTGACAGACGAGCAGCAGCAGCTCAGAGAGGGGAGGGAAGAGCTTTCTGGACAAAGAAAGTAATAAATATGACAACCCTGAATGGGGAAACACTGACCATGTTGGTAGGAGGGAAAAAGTGGCCACTGTGGCTAGAGCCAGAAGCATGGTCAGAAAGTCCCACTGGGGAAAGATTCATGAAAAGATTCCAGCCTTGGTGCTTCTCCTACAGGTGTCAAAGTTCTGGAAGGATTTCTCTTCTGGACAATGTACTCAGAGGAAACAGTGCTTTCCCCTGCTTTCTTCCTAGCTTTTACCACTGGATGGAGCATAAATAAGGTTGGCAAGGGTGCAATCAGGGAGGCCAGTTAATGCAAAAGTCTAGACAAGAGATTCTGGTGACTTGGACTAGGTTGATGGCTGTGCTGATAGACAGAAGTGACCAGATTTAAGATGCATTTTATTTTTTTGTGGGTGGGGGGAGGTAATTAGGTTTATCTGTTTTTTAGAGGAGGTACTGGGGATTGAACCCAGGGCCTTGTGCATACTAAGCATGCATTCTACAACTTGAGTTATACCCTCCTCCCTGAGATGCATTTTAAAGACAGAGATGGTAGGACTTACAAAGTGGATATCGAAGGTGAGAGAAAAATCAAGGATGTTGCCTGAGCTTTTGACTTGATCTTGAGTTGATGAGGGTGACATTTACTAAGATGCAGTAGACTGAGTGGAGCGAATTGCCCTCCCCAGTGTGGGTGGCCTTCACCCAGGCAGCTGAAGATGTGAATAGAACAAAAAGGCTGAGTAAGAGGGAACTCCTCCTGCCTGACTGCAGTGCTGTCTTTTCCTGCCTTTGTACTCAAGCTGAAACATCAGCACTTCTTGGGTCAAGCGCTTGCTAATTGCAGATCTTGGGAAATTCCCAGCCTTGACAACTGTGTGAACCAATTCCTTAAAACGCATTTCTTTAGCTATCTATGTATCTGTATCTCTCTCTCTATTCTGTTGGTTCTGTTCTCTGGAGAACACTAACTAATACAGATTTGGTAGGTCTGAGATGGCTACTAACATCTAAGAGAAGGTATCACATAGGTAGCTGAAAATGTGAGTCTGGAGTAGCAGACCGAGCAGGACTAGAGATATAGAGATATTGCAATCATCAGGGGATATTTAGAGCCACTGGCCTAGGTGAGACCACTAGGGAGAGGGTCGGGTTTGAGAACAGAAGAGACTCAAGATAGAGCCCTGAAGATTTCTAATACTTAGAGATCAGGTAGACAGGAGGAGCCACTTACGGAGCCTGAGAAGGGATGGCCACCAATGAGGACGGATGAACACTAGCAGTATATTGCCTTCTTTCATTATTTTTTTTTAATTTTTAAAATCAGTTATACACTTTAATGATTTTAAAAGGCAAATTGTTCCACAGGGCTGACCATGAAAAATAACAGTGATCTGCCCCATCCTTCCCCATTACTGATCCCTCATTCTCGGAAGCAAATACTTTCAACTCTTTCAGCTGTTTCTTCTGGCATTTACCTCCTTAATTTCTAAATAGCTGACTTATCTGTCATTGCTAGCTTTTTCTCCTTTGATATCTATAGGCTTCCTTCTACTGAAGACAAAGACTCTTATAATTCTTTTTTTTAATCGAAGTATAGTCAGTCTACAATGTTGTGTCAATTTCTAGTGTATGGTATAGACAAAGATTTACTCTTTACATCACCCACACTCACCTTGCACGTACTCACACATATGTACTCACACAGACACACAGACCTCTCCACTATGCTCTAATTACAATGACATCACAATTTTTGGTTAAATCAGTGTACAGTGTATTAATTACTCTGAGTTTGTAAATATTAGTCATAGCCGAGCCACGTAGTATACGATGATGATGTTTTCTTTTTTATATGACCTCTGGTTTTCCCTGGAGTTAACAATTATCTTCATTTAAGTTTTTTGGCTTACTTTTCTGGGTGCCTATTTCTAACGTATCCCCAGACTCTCAATTAGAAGTTAAAGCCTCCTATCACTGCTTTCGCAAACATCAGGTGATTGTCAGTTTCCATTTTTTCTCTGCCATATGTTTCCAGAATCCTTTTGTACTCTTGCTCCAATGTCGGCTGGATGCTGTTATCCTGAGATTTATTCTCATTTTCATCTCGGGAAGTCCTTTCCCCATCCTCCTGCATTGGAGTTCTTATTTTCTAGACCCCATGTCTTCCTTTTTAAAAAGTTCATTCTGTAGTTTTGAGGAAACATCATCTATTAGCTTTCCTGAGGACACTTACATGAGAGGCCGATTCTTTGAGACCTTGCATGTCTGTAACTTTTAAAAAATTTTGGTTTGTTATGGTGTGATAGTTTGGCAGTAATTTTCCCTCAGATTTAAGGCATTGCTTCATTGTTTTCTAGATTCCAATATTGCTGTTGAGAAGTTTGAAGTTATTATTATTCTCAGTCCTTTAAATGTGACCTGCTTCTCCACCTCTCTTTCTCCACTTAAATCAGGCTCTAAAAGTTAAAACAGGACAAAAACAAATTGGGTTTGTTGGGGGAAAATGATCAGGGAAGAAGGTAGAGAAACTAAATTCCAAATGCAAGGCTTACACTTGAGGTCCCTGCTACATATCAGACAGAACTGCTCCTTGAAAAGGGGACACGCAGCCGGAGTGTAGCTCCCAGGACCTGGGTCTCAGTCTCACATCACTTCAAGATAATCTCATCAACGTCCTGATTTTTTTCATCATCCAATTACTCAGCTGACCTGAGCTAGTAAATCTGTTGTTAGTTGGGTACATTATTATTCGATTATATAACCCCGAGAAGGTTTAGAATTAAATATAGCAGTGGTGAACTAAATCAAACCCACAGTACTAATATTTTTAGTACTAACCTTAAAGTGTAAGACAATCTGCATGTGTCTGTTATTTATGTGCAGTGCTTATAATAAAAATAGAAACTGTACTCCTTAGATACAAGATAGAAGGATAAAGAATTTCACTGGCTCATTCCCAGCATGCCAGCTGGGAACACTGCCTATGCAGGTATTCTTGTTAGTAGTAGCTAGGGCTCTCAACTGCTCCACTTTGCCATGGGAAGGGGAAGGAGACCAGATGTCTCAGAAGTGACCTCCTCTTCCTCCTCCTCCTCCCCCCTGCAATCACCAATGGCTATCCTAAAAGTGGCCTGATTCAGGATTTTCATTCTACGTGGCATCAAGCATCCAGAAAAACCCAAGAGACTCCTTCCTGACAAGATGTAGGACTATATTACAATGTACCAAAATTGTTCCTGTACTTTGTGTAGTTGCACACACATTTATCAAATTCTAGCTGACTGGAAAGCATTTGTTCTTCATGATGACCACACAATGCAAATGCAGCTGCCAAGATGATGAAAACCAAGATGTGGGGGAGGAATGGTTCTTGCAGTGGCAAACACAGTATGCTGCTAATAATGGGCCTTAATGGAAATAAGGCTATGAGTCCAGCTACTTGAGATGGCCAGACTTGAAAATTTAGGGCTGGGATGCAGATCAGCAGGTGAGGAGGATGCAGAACTGGATTCCTGTGACTGGAAGTTCTAAGGACTACATGGGGAGGGGCTTCTATTCTGGGCTAAGGACTTACCCTTGATCCTGAAGACACTGGGAGGCAAAGGAAGAACTTGAAGCTTATGAGTGACATAGCCAGATGAATTTGGAAGCTATTTCTATAGCACTTAGGTTTTACAGAGTGTGTTTTTGCACACATCACCTATTTAACATTCTGTAAGGTAGGTATTGTTTGCATTTTGCAACTGAGGACTTAAAGAAATTAATTAATCAAGGTTACAGGGTTGTGGTCACGTTTAATTAATTAATCAAGCTCATACAGTTGTGGCCAAGATTGAATAGAACCTAGGTCTTCATTTCCTTATTACCATCTGGGTATTTTCACTGTAGTCAGATTAAAAAATACACAGAAAGCGTTGGTATAGAGCAAAGTTGAGAGCAAAGAAGAGATGAAAAATGAGTTGTGTTTAGCAGAAACTGGCACTGAGTAGTTAGGAGATTTGTTTCTAGGCTTACTATTTCTTTTTTGTTTTTCCTGTTGTTTCTAAACTGGTTATGATGATGTAACCATGATACTGTTCCCTAGAGCAATGATTTCCAATGTGTGGATTAAGACCCTTGGGAGAACCCAAGGTTATTCATTGGGTCCTCAAGTTCAGTGTGTATTTTCTTTGTTTCTTCTGTTTTAAAAAAAAAAGTTCTTTGCTGGTTTTTTGGGGGTAATTAGGTTTATTTATTTATTTATTTTTATTTTAACGGAGGTATTGGGGATTGAACCCAGGATCTTGTGCACGCTAAGCATGTGCTGTACCATTGAGCTATATCTCCCTCCCCTCGCCAGTGTGCATTTTCTTGATGGATGCTGAAAGTACTACCATCCATTTTATAGGGACTCCAAGATTTTTAAAAATTTAGCTTACATTACAAAGGGATCTTCATACTTGAAAGGGATCTTCATGCAAAATATAAATTCCTAAATATTATGTGTGTATTACCAAGGATTATGTGTATATTAGCAGAGGCTGTGGGGCATAGGGAAACAGTGGAATTTGAGTGTCTACAAATCTGTAGGAAACAACAAAGTACCTTGTACATGTCACACAGTCATGAGTCTGGAAAGGACTTGGTGAGATGATAGTCGAGGGTAGAAAGAGCTTTGTTCTTATTTCCCTGCCCTAAAGCAGGAAAGCATTCCAATGACTTTCCCCACAGGCTGGGGATTATATTTGTTTTTATGGCTGGATTCACGTGATATCTCAAACCAGTCCAAACTGTATCAACATCAAAACGGTGAGCAGACAAAACTCCAGGGTCTCCCCGAGAGCTCAAGTTGGAGAGTAGAAATGGGCTTGTTTAAGCCCAGACTGGGGCCTGAGCTATAGAAACAAGAAAAAGGAATGAGAGAGAGAGAGATGATTCTGGGCCCTGGCTCTGGCAAAGACCATTTACCACCTGGAAGCTCAATTTCCTCATTTATGAAATGGAAATAACACCTTTTGGCTTGAAGGAATCATTGAATATAAAAATTCCCGGAGGAGCACTTTGCATCAACAGATGCAGGTTTTATACACATACATTTGCTTTTTGACCCAGCAAGCCCATGTCTGTGAACTTACTCTGAAGCTATATCTCCTCCAATAAAAGCAATATACGCAAAAGTTTATTCATTATCTACTCTTTGTCATAGCCAAAGTCTGCAAACCAACTGTAGGCCACATGTATTAGTTTTTTTTTTTTAATTTTTATTCCATTTTTAAATTTTTTTCGTTGTGTTAATATTGTGATTATATTGTTCTTTATTACATATTGGTTTGGTTTGGTTTGGTTTTTTGGGGTGGGGGAAAGGTAATTAGGTTTACTTATTTCTTTTCTAATGGAAGTACTGGAGACTGAACCCGGGGCCTCATGCATGCTAAGCACACACTCTATCACTGAGCTATGCCCTCCCCCTGTGTATTAGTTTCTTATTGCTGCATAATATAAAACCACACATTTAGTTTAAAGGGAGACTCACTGATTAGCTCACAGCTCTGCTGATCACAAGTGTGGCCTGGTGTGGCTGGGTTCTCTGCTCAGGGTTTCTCAAGGCTGAAATCAAGGCATTGGCGTGGCTTAGTTCTCATGTGCAGAACTAAGGAGGATGAACTTGCTTCGGAGTCATCCTCATCACCAGCAGGATTGTTTCCTGTGGTGGCCACACTGAGAATGCTGGTCCTCGCTGGGGGTCAGCTGAGGGTCACTCCCAGCTCCGAGAGGCACCTGTATTCCTTGCCATGTGAAGCCTCCATCTTCAAAGCCACAGCATCACATCCTTCTTGTGGTTTGAAGCTCTGACTTTCCTTTTGTGACCAGCTAGAGAAAATTCTTCCTTTTAAAAGGCTCATGGGACTGGGTCAAGCCCATCGAATAATCTCCCTATCATAGGGTCAAGTGATTTGAGACTTTAATATACATGCACAATCCTTTCACAATCTACCTAGATCCGTTTTTGATTGAATGACTTGGAGAAGGTGTGTGCCCATCAGGGGTCAAGAGTCTTAGGGGCCACCTCCAAATTCTGCCTGTCGCCCTACAGGAAGTTTCCTGTTAAATAACATGGGTCCATCCACATGAGGGAGAACCATGCTGGAGTGATAAAGGATGAGGAAGGCCTCAGGGGACTGCTCTTGTTACTGGACCAAATGTGGGTCCACTAGCCCCAGGGCAGTAAAGCCAATCTACCAACACCAGGTTGTGGGGAAGGAAAGTGCAGCGTTGATTGCAGAGCGCCAAGCAAGGAGACCAGGGCGGCTAGTGATCAAGCTGAACTGAACTCCCGGATGGATTTCAGGAAAGCATTTTTAAAGGCCAGGTGAGGGTGGGGGGCTGCAGGGGATGTGCTCAGCGCAGCTCCTGCACTATTCTCTGATTGGTTGATGGTGAGGCAATGGGGCGGAGTCACAGGGCTTAACATTACCAATCCTTAGGCTCCTGCAGGGCCTGGGGGCTGTGTGCTTCCGATCATGAAGCAGTTAACTCGTCTATTTGATGGGGGTTTTAGCATCCATAAAACAACTCAGTAATGTGCATCAGATATGGTTTATTTAGGTGCTTCAGAGAGTAGCTGAAGCAGGGGAAATGGGGGAAGGGTCTGTCCTGGAGGACCCATAGAGCCCTGCTCAGTTAGTCTCTGGAATAATTTCCAGGATACATTATCTATTGCTAAGTGAAAAAAGCAAAGAAGAATAAAATGTGCTACCTTTTATGTCAGAAAGAAAACTAAGAAAAAATATATATGTTATGGTGCGCAGCCTCTGAGTTGGTCCCCAGTGATCATTGCCTCTTGTATAATCCTTTCCCCTTGAGTGTGGGCTGGACTTACTGACTCACTTCTAGCAAGTAGAATATAGCAGAGGTAGTGTCACTATTAAATTAGGTTACAAAAGGACCGTGGCTTCCATCCTGGTATCTCTCTCTCTCTTTTTTCCTTTCTGCCACATTGTGAGTAGTTTTATGGTGAGACCATGATGCAAGAACTCATATTTCCAGTGGCTGAATTGTGTCTCCCAAAAAGACACACTAAAGTTTTAATCCACCTGGTATCTGTGAAGTGGCCTTATTTGGAAATAGAGTCTTTGCAGGTCTAGTCAAGTTAAGATGAGGTCATTCTGGATTAGGGTGGGCCCAAATACAGTGACTGGTGTCCTGAGCAGAAGGAAATTTGGGCAGTCACACACGTGCAGGATGTGAAGGCAGAGGCAGAAAGTGAAGTTATGCAGTTACAAGCCTAGGAACACCGAGGATAGCTGGCAGCAGCTAGAAGCCTTCAGAGAGACAAGAAAGGTTTCTTCCCCAGAGACTGTGGAAAACGTGGCCCCGCTGATATCTTGATTTTGGACTTCTAGCATTCAAAACTGTGAGAGACTAAACTGTTTTTTTTTTTTAAACCATCCAGTTTGTAATAATTTATTAAGGCAGCCCAAGGAACTAATACACTGACTGATGGCCAGCATCGACCTGAGGTCAGCCAACCTCCACATAAGGGAGCTTGAAAGAGGATCTTCTGAGGCCAACCAATAGCCAGGTTGTGTGAGCTTGGAGGCAGATCCTCCCCCTCTACCCTACTCCCCGTGGGGCCTTGAGAGGATTATAGCCCCAAATGCCACCCTGACTGCATTCTTGTAAAACACCTGGAGCCAGAGGTACCTAAGACCCTCTGGATTTCTACCCACAGAAACCGGGAGGTAATAAATGTTTGCTGTTTTAAGCTGCAAAGCATAATTATACAGCAATACTAAAATAAATAAATAAATAAATAAATAATATTCTTCATTTGAGTGGGGGGCAGAGAATAGAAACTAAGGACAATGCTTAGCGACAGGAGTTGAAAGGGAACAGAGTGCAGCGAATAGGAAGAGAGTGCTACTCCCCTGAACATAACATTTGTTAAGATTTGATTTGGAACCATATGAATGCTTTATTCATTCAAAAACTAAAAATAAGAGAAATGAAAAAGGCAAACTAAGTTATGCAAATAAAAATAACAAACCTAACAATATAGTGAGTTGACAGCATAACCGTATTGCAAAGCAAATTAATTCAAGCAACTTTTGGTTACAGTCCTCTAATGGCACGTCATTGAGAAGGGATGTGTTTATAAAGATAGTAAGAACTGCAAAGAAATCTTGAACTTAGAAGATTTCTTTGGTGTTAGTACTGAAGTCTCAACTCTTTTGTGTATATTGTAGGATTGAACAAATGAGTGAATATATTGATGCTGAGGGGAACCAGGGTTTTCCTGCACTTTTACCACCATGTTTACTGGTTTTGACAGCATATTTTACATGTTTTTGTTAGGAACCAGGGTTTTCACTGTGGTTTTATGTGAAGAAAGATATAAACATGGAAACAAAAATGCTAGAATGAACCTCACGTTGTTGAATTTTTAATTGGAGGTATCAGTATGAACTCATGATTTCAAATTATATCTGGGTAAAGAGTATGCTGTTTACTGTTTTATATCTATATGTATATGAAAATATAAACACTTCGCCCACTGAAAGGGCTTAAAAGAAGTGACATTCCAGTAGCAATGAGCACACCAGACACTTAGACCTAATCTTCTAAGTGCTAC